>NC_071618.1:13049750-13359942 GCF_014839835.1 Dryobates pubescens | reverse complement strand
AGGTTTAAGCTCAGTTAAGATGCTCAGGTTTGTGAGTATTTAGCATGTACTTCAGCACTTTTAATTTTGTTAAATTTGTGCACTCATTACTGTAAAATATGGCCAGAATGGTGGGATGAAAGCAGTAAAGCAGTAATTTGAACACACATAGTAGTTTTGGGAAATCTAGTCTTGGGTTTTAATTGAGGTTCCTGTGCTTCGTTGAAACAGTGTTTTTACTTGTTTTCCTTCTAAATCCTTTATAGAAGGGAGTTACTGAATTTGTATAAACCAGGAAGATAGACTTTTTCTCTTAGTTCACTGGTTCATTGAAAATTTAGCTTACTTCAAGTTGGCTTTATGTCTTTCAGTTAAAAGTTGGATGCTTAAGAGTATTTGATTATTTTTTTTATTATTAAAATATACTTGTTTCTATACTAAAGGATACTCAACTACGTCTTCATGTTTTCTATGCTCCTATTTTCAGATTACAACTGATGGGAAACCCAAGATAGTTGATATAATTGACACAACAGGCAGTGGTGATGTAACTACATGTACCATTGTAGAACCTAAAGATGGAGAAATTACTGGTCTTTCTGGAAGAACTTTAAAGGTGAGTATTTGGTAGTACAGACACACCACTGGGCATCAGTCTCTTTCATGTTTAACAACACGTTTAGCACCTACGTTGCTGAGAACTCGCTTCCTTTTATCCAGATCTTACCCAAAACTAATAGTATATTTGTTCATCTTCATGTGAGATTGATAATCCTACTTTTCATGTGTCTTTGTATTTAATGTTCTTTATAGCTGAAAGGGGTTGTGCAGAGAGTTTTGTTAGTGGCTTCATAATAATTACTCAAACCAGTATGGGATACACTTCTGGAAGTTGGATAAAGAAAAGATGCTAACATGCTTTAAAAGTGCTAGTATTTTCCACATTTGTATAAACTATAAGAAGAATCCTATTGAGCTTGTGGTAAATGGTTCTAGAGACTGAAAAATCTATGAGGACTTAATTTGTAGGCTCACTATAAATAGTGCAGGAAAGTTGTAGGCTTTTCAGAAAGATGTGATGAGATCTGGTAGAGATTTTGGTTGTAGCACTGCTGGTGTTACTGACATGTGCTTCATAGAATGCTTGCATTGATGTGGTAATAATGGTGATCTTTGGATCTTTCTATGTTACCAGCTTCTGAATTTTGCACTGAATATCATTGTAAGGGTGAATCTGTTGTTTTGTTTTGCTGTTGTTCCTACAAATAGTGGATGTGATGAAAGTTAAAACTGCAGGAAGATGTGAAATCAGATACTTGGATGTTTGTCATGACCTCTAATCATAATATCCCTTCATGCTAGGGTGCTTCTTTTCATACATAGTGCTATCATTTCCCCAGGCCTTTACCCAATGAAGTCACTGATGGGGCTGTATGTTTTTAAAGTAGAGTATCAGGGCAACTGATACTTAAAGGTGTTCAGTGGGCAGTGTCATGTGAATTGATTCTGATTCCTTTGGAACTATTCAAATTGTCCTGTCATGCTGTTGAAACAGTGTAATAGTTACCATCATGGAGACAGGAACTCAAATTACCAACAGTCTGTTCCACTAAGCTCTCTCACACAATGTTGGTTTTGGTAGTGTTTGTTTTTTTTACACTGTAAGTTAACCTGTTTCTGAATTTACTTTTCTGTAGATTCCAACAAACTGGGTAAATCCTTCAGGCAGATATCACATTGGTATAAAAAATGGGTATGATATCTATCCTAAAGCACTTAAGGAGAGGATTCAGGTAAGGAATTACATTTTTCTTCTGGTGTATAGTCTTATTTCACTGTTAAAACAATAAATTTTTTTTTAGTGAACTACAGTATGTGATTTGCCAATATATGTTGGCTGCTCTCCAGTGCTTGAGTAGTATTTCACTGAATTTTGTTCAATTTTGAGATGATTAATTTCCTCAGTGATTTTTTATTTTTAATTTCCAGAGCAGCCTGGTGGTTCTCCTCAAAGTGGCCCATTGAGGCATAAAATCTAGAAATTACTAGTAGCCATTTCTTTTCTGTGTAGTAATTGATAATTATCTATTGTGTTGAACTTTTTTAGCTATTGTCTCAAATTGGATTTTTATTTTACAGAAAGAACGCAAGGAAAAGCTCTGGGATCCAGTTCACAGACTGGCTCTAGCAGAGGCCTGTAGGAAACAAGAAGAATTCGATGCTGCTCATAGCTCTCCCTCCCAGGTTTGTATAAGTCTAAATTTGTAAACTCGTTTGCCGCAGTTTATTACTGGCGGAGAGGAGTAAAGTGTATTAGATCGGTAAAGGAAAAAAAAGTGATTATTCTGGCAAATAACTTCCTAGCATATCGTAATTTAAAGTCTTTATAAAGATGGTTGTTTGATTTGTTCAGTATTGTCAACTATGAAAAGGGTATTACTTCAAATACATCTTAGTATATTTTTAGTAAGTCTTATTTTTATATTAACATGATCTTTTGTGGAAATAGTTATGCATAATAGGCCAAAAATAGTTTGTCTTCAAAAGCATATAACTTAAATTCTGTGTGTTTGTGGGTCCTAAGGTAGTCTTAGATTCTTGATGAAGTAATGAAGCACATGTAGCATGACAGAGGGATATAGGATTACCTATCTTGTAATCATTTTTAAAATACTCTGTGTTTTTATTGCATTATTAGGTAAATAAGCTAATAAAGGAAGAGCTTCAAAATCAGGTTGAACTGTTGAATTCTTTTGAGAAAAAATACAGTGATCCTGGCCCAGTGTACGATTGTTTGGTATGGAATGATGGTGAGACTTGGAGGTAAATGCCTAAACTTGTCTAAAATGTCTTGTCTTACACAGAAAACAACAGTGGGCATTGAATACTGGGTTAACTTTTAAATCTACTGTCTTTATAGAGGTCTTAAGTATTATTTGCTTTAGTCCTGCTGTGTCATTTGAGTTTCTTGACAAAGTTCCACTCCCAGATGAAGATGACATAGAATGAGATTTTTTTAAAGATAGAATGATATAAAGTGTAAACCTGTGAAATTTTCCTTTGAAGTACAGTAAAACAGATTTGAGTATCCATTGGTGATAGGAAGGGAAAAAAACAACCCTATACAAAGCTGAAGTCTTTGCACAAACTTCAGGGTGTTGTATGGCAGTTTATGACTGATAATATGCATCATACAAAACAGCAGGTAAGACTTGAGGTGTTTGTGTCCCTGCGCCGAACAGCTAGCTAGTAAAATTTCTTCCTTAAAGAAGTTGCCTGAATTTCCTTGTACTTGCTTTCCGAAAATTTATTTATTTATAACAGATTTATTTGAATTTAGTACCGTTTGAAAATTATTTTGGGAAGCTACAAAGATATCTCTCTAAGTGTAAACAACTAGGCTTAAAAATACTGACTTAAGTAAGATACCATAAATACAGAATTAGACTCCTTGAAGTGTTTGTGGTACTCTGCTGGAGCGGGGGATTAGGGGAATAACTGCAAGTTTACAGCATCTCAAAAATTGTCTTTCTTTTTGTCAACAGAGCCTGCATAGATACAAGTGAGAGTGGTGACTTGACTAACTGTACAGTGCTGAGAACCTATAAAGAAGCTCAGGAATATGGATCTTTTGGAACATCTGAGATGCTGAATTATTCTGTGAATATATATGATGATGGAAACCTTCTTTCTATTGTCACAAGTGGAGGTAAGTGAAAGTAATCTTAAGAAAATTTTGCTGCTGTGTAGATCACATGAAAAGAAACAATTTTGTACTGAGTCTTGATTCTGGTACTTGGGATGGCTCAAGATTGTCATAGTAATGAACTCTATTAAGACATCTGACAAGATCAGTATTTATATTACCTGAATTAAACCTATAGTTACAGCTCATTACCAAAGATGCTTCCATTTTTGTGTGAAATACTGTAAACTTGGTGTTCATATGCATCTATATATAGAATATGTATACACAGGTATTCTTTCAGATATTCATGCATCTTAAAGCCTAAAATAGAAAGTGCCTTTTCTTGTTTTGCTTCTTAAATAGAGGGGGGTGATTCATTTTTAGTTGCTGGGCTTTGTGCTTGTATAGTTTAAGAATCTTAAATAAAACATTCATGAGCAGAGGGGATATTAATCTTTATTTTGGTTTATCTAAATTTATTTGTGATGGCAGGTATCACTATAGCTGTAGTTCCACTCTCATGTGTATTCTTTATAAAATCATGTTGTGTTTTAGAAGCATCCTGAGGGTTAAGGTGATAAAGATATCTTTGATGGGAAAAATTCTCTTAATTTCTTCCTGAAATGGTTCCATATCAGTAGAACCAAAGAAGCATTTCTGATTTCTAAATTGATGGCAATTTGAGAGATTTGAGTGTGTGTTTGTTTTTGGGTTTTTTTTGTACTTCCATACTACTCTATTTCTACTTTTTTTCCTAATCTCACTAAGTCATCTCAGGAATAATTTTCATAACTTCGAGTAGGAAGTGTTGAGCCACTTCAGTAACTTTTGTAACTGGAACTAAATGAACACTTCCTTTCTGCCTGCCTGCCGCTTCCATTCTTCCCTCAAAAAGTTGTTTTATTTTGAAGATTGGTGCTGTTTGGTTTTCTTTTTTTCCCTTAGTATAATAACATTTATTAAGTGATTTGAACCCTGAGCTCATTTTATATAATCAAAGAGTCATTTATCTTAGAAAAGACACTTGAGATCATAGAATCAAACTGCTAACCTACTGCCAAGTCCACAACTAAACCATGTCCCTAGGTGCCACAAAATTTAAATACCTCCAGGGGTGGTGATTTCAGCTTCTTACCTGGCTAGCCTGTTCCAGTGCTTGACAAACCTTTTGGTTAAGAAATTTTTCCTATGTAAGCCTCTCCTAGTGCAACTTGAGGCCATTTCCTCTTGTCCTATCACTTTTTGCTTGGGCGAACAGTCAAACACCCACCTCACTACAACCTTCTTTCAGGTAGCAATATCCAGTCTCTGCTCAGAAGGTGCTAAGGTCTCTCCTGAGCCTCCTCTTCTCCAGACCCCAGTTCCCTCATCTGACATTCACAGGACTTGTTCTCAGCTTTGTTACCCTGTTGTCAACTCAATATCATTGTAGTGAGGGACCCAGATCTGAAAACAGTTCTACAGCCTCATCAGTGCTGAGTGCAGGGAAAAAACTTCTAGTCCTGCTGGCCTCACTTCCAGGATGCCAGGATGTTGTTGGCCTTCCTGGCCACCTGAACATGCTGGTGGCTCATATTCAGCTGAATTTCAGCCAGCACTTCCAGGTTCATTTTCTGCTAGGCAACCTTACAGCCATTCTTTCCCAGCCCTGCATCATTGCATGGGGTGGTTGTGACCCAAGTGCAAGACCCAGCACTGGACCTTGTTGAACCTCATGCTATTGGCCTCGACTCATTGATCCAGCTTGTTCAGGACCCTTTGTGAAGTCTTCTTACCTTAAAGTACATCAGTGCTCCCTCACAACTTGATGTCATCTGCAAACTTACTGACAGCACACTTGATCCCCTCATCCATTTCGTTGATAGAAATATTAAACAGAACTGGCCTCAGAGTTACACTCTGGGGTATACCACTTGTAACTGGCCCCTGACTGGATTTGTATACTTGTAGATCAGTAAGTGAGAATTAATTGAGCGCTAGTGTATTAAATTGGTATAAATGTAGTTCACTAAACATACAGTGATACAACTTTTCATTTGCTTAGGAGCTCATGGAACACATGTGGCTAGCATTGCTGCTGGATACTTTCCAGAAGAACCAGAACGAAATGGTGTGGCTCCTGGAGCTCAGATTCTTGCAATCAAGATCGGTGATACAAGATTAAGTACAATGGAAACTGGCACTGGTCTGATAAGAGCTGTAGGTATTTCAGTGAATAAACAATCTCAGTAGTGTGACTTTATTATAGACTTGTGGAACCCTTTCTGCTGTACTTACAGGCTGTGGTTTTTCTGGTTCTATAGTGTTTCCAAGGGCCGGGGGGGGGAACCCTCTTCATCTAAAAACAAACAAAAAACCATGCAAACCAAAGATGACCCAACCAAAACCAACTAGAATTTGTTTCTAAATACATCTCAAGAATAATGCTTTACTACAAAACAAGACTTCTGTTGCACAGAGAGCTTTCAATAGTTTTCAGACTGGAAGAGTTGCAGTGTGTCGGGCTAGCTCAACACATAGGCTAGGTTACTTGTATGCATATTTGAAGTTCATTATGCTGTGTTGTGACTTCTTTATAGCTACTTAGATAACTCTAGAATACTTAAATGTAGAATAGAGATTAATTAATTTTAAATGTGGTTCTTGAGAGAGGAAAATATCTTTCATTTGTAATGATGAAATTAAAGGCCTGAGACCTTTTCCATATACAATTTTCCCCCATCACCTTAGTATTTGTGGTCCATAGAATATCTTGCTGTAGCAAGATACACACATATAATGTTTTTTACTTTCTATATAATTGAACTAAACTGCCCAGAAAAGGAGACTCTTTCGCTACTGAAAACAAGTATTTGAGACAATGCTAATGATGCCTGCAGTTTTCTCTTAGGATAATGTCCTAATTCCTTTCTGTGTTCCAAGTTGTAATAAGATTTGTTGTTCAAGGAATGGTTGGTTGTTCACTGGGAAAATACTGCTTAACTCACTGAAGTAAATGTAATTATTTACTTTCTTTTGTAGAGTCAAAAGAAACTTATACCTTTTTTCTTAGATGTGTGGCAGATCAGTTTAAGCAGATGCTTTTTGCTGTTCTTTAATTGACTTACTCTATGACTGGTATGTATTTTGGCTTTTATTTTTGCTTCATCAGATGATAGAAGCAATAAAATACAAGTGTGATCTTGTCAACTATAGCTATGGAGAGGCAACACATTGGCCAAACGCTGGGTGAGTACTACTGTGGTAAATATAAAATACTTGAAAGTGGAATTATTTGGTGAGCTTTGTGTAAGGGAACGGTCTGTAAGAATGAATTGTCCAGGTCCAAATGGTTCATATGCATTGACCTGGTGCAGTTTAGAATTTTAACTTCCAAAAGTTAAAAATAAATTTCAGCAGTTAAGTAAACTTTGAAGTGACACTAGTTTATAGTATAAATATTTTAGAATAATAATGTTTTTGTCATTGAAATGACCAAAAAAACCCTACATATTAAGTGATGACCTAATATTGCTACACAACTGTTGCTACTTTTACCACTAAAAGCTTTCAGGTTTTGTTTGTGGTCAGCTTCTGTACTGGAACTGCCTCTGCTGTGTATGGGAAGAGTGCTGCATAGTATTTCTTGCTCTGTGACTGGTCACAAAGATTCTGCTAGAAACAGGAATTTTGTCCTGTGGGAAGAAAGAAATATTGTTGATTAAATAATTTCTTTTTTCTTTTTTTTTTTTAACTTACGTCAGGAGAATTTGTGAAGTAATTAATGAAGCAGTGTGGAAGCACAATGTGATTTATGTTTCGAGTGCAGGAAATAATGGCCCTTGCCTTTCTACAGTAGGATGTCCAGGTGGAACTACATCTAGTGTAATAGGTAAAAAATTTACTTAGAAAACTTTTTTTTTTACAGCATTCAGTTTCAAGAAATGTAGACAGGGAATGCATTCTATTCCAGTTGAATTAAAACGAAGGTTTGAATTTTACATAGTTCAGTATTACACTGTATGACCATCAGCATTATTACTGTATAGCATGCTGCTTTTACACTTGCTTTGTAAAAGTATCTGGATTTAATGAGAGGGGAAATATGTATTTCCATTTTTAAATGGGAAGCAAAAATTCATCTCTTGGAACTTAAAACACAGAAATCTTTTATTTTTGCTTGTAATAAAAATTGATTATAAATCTAAAATGCTTGTATGTTTTATGCAGGTGTTGGTGCCTATGTATCACCTGACATGATGGTTGCTGAATACTCTTTGAGAGAGAAACTGCCAGCAAATCAGTATACTTGGTCATCCAGAGGACCTAGGTAGGTTCTTCTGAAAGAACAAATTCATTACTTTGGGGTTCAGGTTATGTAATTAAAAGCATGAAAATTGGTCATTAATACCAGACTAAAAGTATTTCTCAACCATGGGAAGAGCATAGGTAGCCTGCTGTTCTTGGAAGGCCTTTGTATGTTGGGCTCTAGAGCTCCTGTGAGAGGACCACTGAAATACCTTGGTACAGCCTGTATGTAGATGAGTGCAAACCTATTCAGAGATGAAAAATGTTTGATAAGTTGTTTGGATATTTGTTCTTCTTCTGAATTTTTTTTTCAGAGTTTTTTCTGTAGCATTAGTTTACTTCAGTGTGGTGAAGTTAAATTCACTGATAGTGTTGAGTGTTAAAAGAAATAGTATTACTGCAGTGGTGTTAATTCTTGCTTCAGCAACACTGCTTTGATGATACAACTTACTGAAGGGTTTCGCTTGAGTGTGGTAGAGGTGTGACTGTGGAGGAGAAAGTACTTTCCTACCTAATATCATAGAAAACTTCTCAGAGATTTGTAAAAGATAATTTAGGGGCAGTGGAAGCTTCTGTCTTTATCTCATGTCTCAGAAACATTTGAAAGTAATGTGGTACACAAAAGAAGAAAAAAAGTCTTTCTGAATTCTTACTTCTCTGAGTCTTTGGACTTACTCTTGTGAGTTGTGGAGTTACTGTATGATGTCTTTTGTAGTTTAGCCCATGATAGTATTGGGTGAAGGCAAACATAACAAATAAAGCTTGAGATTGGTCCTTGGTTTATTTGCTAGTTGCATATCAAATACTTCACTATTAGCATTGGCTGTTAAGTTGTTGTGGTGAATAGGCTGCCCAGGGAGGTGGTGGAGTCACCATCACTGGAGGTTTTTAAGAAGAGACTGGATGAGGCACTTAGTACCATGGTTTAGTTGCTTAGATGGTGTTGGGCGATAGGTTGGACTTGATGATCTCGAAGGTCTTTTCTAACCTGGTTAATTCTATATTTACAGGCCTTCAGCAGAGGAAGGTAGAAATATTTGTAATAAATATTGATTAACTCATATACTTATAGTCAGAATGGGTATTTGTTAACTGAAAGGCTCGAGTTCGGCCAAAGGAGATTCCTTTTTATGTAGGCTGCAAGATGCAGGTGACTGGAGAGTTCATAAAGCTTTGCTAGAGCAGGATTGGGTTAGAGGATTAGTCTGTCTCAGTGAGCAGTGGAGGCTTTTAGGCAGATACGTGGTACATTTCTTGGCCAAAGGTGTCACAATACAGAAGCTGTTGTTTATATAGGCCTGTCATAAAATAATGTCAAAGTGTTACACTACCATATCTGACTGAGTATTCTGAGATAGATTTTTACACCCATGAAGCTGTTAGTGTGGGGTATAAAATCCTGAAAACTGTGCTTCTCCACAGAACTTAATAGCTCAGATACAAAGCTATTAAGGATTGCTCAAGGACACTTAAGCAGTACAATCTTTGTAAGATGGAGTCTTACCTGGTCCATACAGCTGAAAACAGTTGCTTTAACTGTGTGACAGGTACTCACTCCATTCTCCAGATATGCTTGAACAAGAACGAAAGGTGACCTAGGCCCAGCTACTCTGACCCACCTCTTGACCTGGAGTGGTGTTTGGGGTTTTTTTTGTCTTAGGCAAAAGCAGAAAAAAAATTTTCTAGAAAATAGTAACTGTTAAATGGGTTATATAAAGCACCAATTAATGTACTGAAGTGTTTCATAGGTTTGCTTGTGTGCATTTTTTAACTCAATCCCAGAAGATATTCTGCTGATTAAACTGAAGCCTGGTGAATAGGTGAAGGACGATCTTTGTCATTTTTAATTGCTACTTCATAGCATGCTTTTTCTTGGATTTAATGGATTTAGTGAAGTAATATACTTGTGAGTGTTACCTAAAGCTAAAATTATTTTCTTTTTTTTTCCCCTGCTCTTCTATGCATTTAAAATGTTTTCAACCTTGGTGTTTTAACTCTAGCACTGATGGAGCCCTTGGAGTGAGTATCAGTGCCCCAGGAGGTGCTATTGCTTCTGTTCCAAACTGGACTTTGCGAGGAACACAACTCATGAATGGCACATCCATGTCTTCCCCCAATGCATGTGGAGGCATTGCTTTGGTATTGTCAGGTAATGTGCTACAATGCTAAGTGTACATGCGTAGTTTAAAAGAAGTTAGATATTTTTTCCTCTCTTAAAAGTTACAGTTGTTGTTTTCTTTAATTTTTTTGTTGTCTCCAGTAATACCCTTATTTTTTATTTCAGGACTCAAAGCTAATGATATTCATTACACTGTTCATTCTGTCAGAAGAGCTTTAGAAAATACTGCAGTGAGAGCTGAAAACATAGAAGTATTTGCACAAGGACATGGTATTATTCAGGTATTTGCTAGGGGCTGAAAAAAGGCATAATATGAATAACTGTTAGTGGAAAACTAAATCACAAAAAAAGCATAGCTCTCTAGATGAGCTCACTTGATTTGCTCCCATACTACTTGATTCTCTGGTCTGGTTGAGGGAGAAGGGAACATAGTGGGAGGGGAGGAGGAATGAGGCAGTTCTTTCAGTTTCTGCATGCAGTTACTGTAGAATAAATGTTGAATAGGCACATTCTTAGACTGATCAGAAAAGTATGTGGACATGAAAGTGGGATGTGGTTTTTTTATCACCCACATGTGCATTTGGATGCCTAAATTTTGTTGTAATGTCCCAGTATGTTTATGCTATTGTCAGAGAGAGCTGGACTTGCTCTGTGCAGACAGAAGTTGGAACTGTAAGTTCTGGGCAGTGATAATACAGAGACCCACGCTGTTTCACAAAGCAGTGTAGCTGCAATTGTCTGATGACTTTGCTCTGGGCCTGAACTAGAAATTGAGTGTTCTGTCGTGTCTGTGGGCCTTTAAGTATGTTGGAAATCTGTGATGTGATCCTTTTATTTGTTGTCTTCATCATACAGTCTCCCTATGCATAATCTTAGATTCTTAAAGAGCTGTTGATGATTTTATTTTTTTTCTGACATTCACTCCCATCCTAGCCAGAGGTACTGAGATCTTGCTCTCATTCTTAAAGCTGGTAGATATTAAATACTTAGCTCTAGAGATATTCAATACTTAGCTCAAGTAGTTAATACCTGCTAAATATGTTTATAACACTGAGTTGAATGTATGGGGGGGCTTCAGTGATAAGGATGCAAAGACTCTTAGTTACAAGCAATAAGGGTATGGTTAAACTGCTGAGATGGCACAAGCTGCCCAAGCTAATTAAATTTTGTAAGCATTTTCCAACAGCCCTATCAAAAAAAAAACCCCAAACAAACAAAAACCACCCCACAAAACACCAAACAAACCCAACACCCAAACAAAATCACATTGCTACTGAAAAGTACAAAGTATAGTCATATCCTATAATTTAGTTGCCTGTAATGAAAGCATGTGTTAAAACATTACTGAGACTTATCTGAGGCTGTTGTATGTCCTGTTGTCTCAAAGGAGAGTGCCCTAGTGTGCACTGGGAACTCACTGAAATAGAAGAGAATGTATTTTTGGAGTCAGTAGAATAGTATCCTTAAAACAAAAAGGTGAATGTGTCATTGAAGTTCACTGTGACAGCTCATTTAGTTAAATTCATGGCTGGAGTTCATGACCTCATTCTTTTATTTCATATCATTATATAAAACTTGCATGGGTATTACATGTTGCTATGTCTGAGCTGCTCAACTTCTATAAAAGATTTAAATGCTTAACTAGTGTGTTGCTCCGCATGTGACCATGCACCTAAATTAGTATAATAGGTCTAGGCCTTTGAAGTTGTCTCTGAAGCCAAATTTTTGTTTAGCATATTTTTTAGAGGTTTATTACAAAGGAGAACTAGAAGTTTGGTTGTTTTTTGGGGGGTTTTATGTTCTTTCTGTCCTCTGTGTGGCTGTGGCAGACTGAAAAAAAGAGTTGCCTGATTTTCCGTACTGAGTATCATGTAAAGTGCAATCAGTGTAGCTCAGGTAGAGTGGTTTTGTTGCTGTGCTTCCTGACCACATCTTATTGAAGATAATATTGAGTTGAAATTTTTAAAATGTGCTCTTTCTAACAGGTTGATAAAGCCTATGACTACCTCATTCAGAATTCATCATTCACAAGTAACATAGGCTTTACAGTTACCGTTGGCAGCAACCGTGGAATCTACCTCAGAGATCCTGTCCAGATAGCTGCACCTTCTGATCATGGGGTTGGCATAGAACCAGTCTTTCCTGAGAATACAGGTAGGAAAGAGTTTTTGTATGCAGTGGGGAGTGAGGAAGCAAGCTATAATCTGTAAACAGAAAAGCTGTGATAATGAGGAGTGATAGGAATCTATAATGTAAAAGCAGTAAGTGCAACTCTACAGTTCATCGTGAACGAAGGCGCGCAGCTAACAAACTTTTCCATTGTAACCTCAGACTTCTAACTGCATCGGGTGATTTTGTTGCTTCATGCATCTTCTCACTGTAAAAAGGATCTCTTTGCTGTGAAGAAATTTAAAATTATGTTATGAGGCTAAGGAAAAATACATAAATAATTAGATAGCCCTAATATTTCATGAAATTATAGAACTTAATGGGGTTTATTGTAGATAACTCTAAACACAGGATGATTATTGTTCTAAAGATGAAAGAATTTAACCCTGTGTGTCATCTTAGAGTAAATTCTAGATTTGGACTTGCAAAAACTCTTTGTTTAACAAACCAGAAATACATTTGGTGTCTAATAATGGATAGACAAATATGTCTAAAGGCAATTGATAAATAGATTTTAGTTAGTTACTAGCAGGGTAAAGGTAACTCATACAAATAAAGTTTTACTTTTTCTCAAACTGTTTTGCCCTGCTTTACATTATTAAATACAAATTTAAACTCACTGAGAAACTGAATTACATGGTGTTAGAAGAATATAAATTGATCCCTGTGACAACTTGTTACTAAGAATAATTCCTTTCATAAAACCAGTGTTCCCACATGTTGACATGTGACAAAGAGGTGAGTTTATTGTGAGGAATACAGAGTATGAATCAAGCCCTAACCAATTGATTCCTCTTACATTTTATTGATGTGTACATTTTAATAGCAAATACTATGTCATAGTAGAGTATGGACACATGTTATTGAACTGGGTTTTTAAAAATTCATGTCTTGACAGAAAACACTGAAAGAATATCTCTCCAGCTTCATTTAGCTTTAACTTCCAATGCACCATGGGTCCAGTGTCCTAGTCATTTAGAGCTTATGAACCAATGCCGACATATAAATGTTCGTGTGGATCCGCGTGGCCTGAGAGAAGGATTGCATTATACAGAGGTATTGAAGTTTCAGTGTTCTAAGCAAGATTATGTGCTCTTTCTTTTACATGCATCTCTGTCAACTTTTATTTCCTTAAAAATTACTTTTATAAAAGCTTTGTGTCATACAGTCCAGAAAATACTGCCATGCCATCTCACTATACAGGCTCAATCCAGGGTTCAGCAATAGTTACACTTAAAAATAGCTGAACTAAAATAATAAAACTGTTTGGAACAAATTGTGAGCTGAATTTTAGGTGAAGCTTTTGATATATGGCTTATCAGATGTGAACTGAAAGCTTTTGGGGCAAGATTGAAATGAGTTTAAGTGTAGAATCTAATGTGTTTGAGTTTTCTCTTGATGAATATTCCTGCTTTACTCTTTCTAGGATAACAGTGGTCAAATAAAGATTAATCTCTCAATTTTTTTTCTTCAGTGATAACTACAAAGATTGAATTTAAACTATTTGCAGAGTATTTTTAATGTTGTCTTCTGTAATGTGATTTTGAAGATTTTTAGTGTCTGCATTTTGGGTTTTTTTAGGTGTGTGGATATGATATAGCAATGCCTAATGCAGGCCCTCTGTTCAGAGTTCCAATAACTGTTATTATACCAACAAGGTCAGTAAACTTTATCTGCTGGCACTATCTGTATTCTTTAAGTTCAGTTTTCTGTACCCATTTCACTTGTCATTTATTTCACTACCTTCTTTCTCTGGGAGTTCTTGAACTTGCTACTGACTTTCATAAGGGAACAGATACCTGAAAATACCTACAGCAGTGGCTTTTTTGTAGTTTTGGTCTTAGTAGTCAGGAAACAGTGTTTGGCTTAGCCACAGTGGCAGCAGTTTCCTGGTCCACCCAGGACATGTGACTTCTGACTGGTTGACCAAAATATCCATGAGTATACTCATAGGTCAACTGGAGTTCCATTATTTTCATTTGCATCTCATGGAGTACAGTACATAAAGGTAGGAGGCATTATTTGGCAGGTGAACATTGGAGTAAGCTTCCATCACGCCTTTAATACTAATTTTCTGAATTTGCTCTATTGTGCTCACCATTGGTTTAAACATAGGACTTCAGTGATGTTGATAGGAAAGATTGTTTTGTTAAATCTATTCAGTGGATAATCTGCCCTGAGGGAAAAAAGTCATTCATAGAAATGTTGCTTTTTACATACCTTACCTCACTTCGGGGAATTCTGTCATTAAGCAAAACCAGGTCCAAAGAAAAATAGAACTCTTTGATACTTACGTTAAAGCAGGGCAGGTAAGGTGTCTGCATAATGCAGTGGTGCTGATCTACAGAATCTGACAGCACACTGTATTAGTATGGATTAAAGATAATTGGTGTTGATGACTAAGTATGGTCATTGTACACTTCTTATAAGAGTATTTCTGAATTTTAAACACTTTTTTTAAAAAGTGTTTGGTTTTTGTCAGAAGTTTCACAGGTTGATTGCTACTTGTGTTTTCTTTTTGACATATAGCGTAGATGAATCATCAAGCTATGACCTGACATATACAGATGTTCATTTTAAACCTGGTCAAATCCGAAGGCACTTCATTGATGTTCCACAGGGAGCAACATGGGCTGGTAAGGAAAATGACCACACTTAATTAAACACTTCATCTATCAGACTTGACAACATTGCTTTGAAGTAATTGTCGAGTTCTGCCTGAATAAGAACTGAAGGGTTTGACCCATTAATGCATTAAATATTTATTTGATTTTAAGCTCTTACAGGAGTGATTTTGAGTTATTTCTTGGCTTCAGGTATAGTAAAATCCTGATTCCCAGTCCCACAAGCCAGCAAACACAATCTGAAGTGGTTGCCTGTAACTGGAGGATTACCTTATGTTTATGAAGAAGTGTTATTGTCTGAAGCTTGTCTAGTTTTCCAGATTATAGAATGGTCTGGGTTGGAAGGGACATCCTAAAGTCATCTAGTCCAACCCCCTCTGCAATAGACGGGTATCCTCAACTAGATCAGGCTGCCCAGAGCCCTGTTGAGCCTCACTTTGAATATCTCCAGGGATGGGGCCCCAACCAAGTCTGGGAAACCTGTTCCAGTGTTCCACTGTCCTCATAGTAAAGAACGTGTTCCTAGTGTCCAATCTAAATCTGCTCTTAGCTAGTTTGAAGCCATTGCCCCATGTCCTATTGCTGCAGGCCCCTGTAAACAGTCTCTCTTCATGTAAAGTTGAAAGATGTCTTAACTGAAGAAAATTTGATTTTCATAATGGGCAAGTAGTTTGTAATTCTGCAAGAAGGAAAAAGTGGTGTGGGTTTTTTTTCCCTAGTCTTCCTGTAGGTGATTACTAAATAATCCTTTCAAGAATCTTTAATTTCAAGTGAAGTTAGTGATGCTACTCTTAATTTGGAATTCAGCAGCAAACTGTCCTGTACAGATTAATCTGGTAGTATAAATGTGTAATTCTTAGTTTTTAATTCAGTCATGTTTCTCTTAATGGATCTCTGAACTTAACTAGTTTCCCTTAATTTGAAAGGGTGGTTGTAAATAACTGAAATGCAAGCATTATTCACATATGAAGCCACTCGGGTTACTGTGCAGCTTCTTAAATTAAAAATTGCTTCTGAAACTTCCTGTTGAATCTCTGCTTTCCTTCTAAAATTCTTGTGTCTTGAAACTAAATTTTCTTTTTTTTCTTTAATGTAGAAGTGACAGTATGTTCGTGTTCAGCTGATGTGACTGCGAAGTTTGTGCTTCATGCCGTTCAGCTTGTGAAACAAAAAGCGTACAGAAGCCATGAATTCTACAAATTTTCATCCTTACCAGAAAAAGGATCGGTGACTGAAGCATTTCCTGTCTTAGTAAGTTACCTTAGGATGGTGTAGGGAAAGAGAGAGGAAAAGAGTATATCAGTACAGTATAGTGAAACTCCTTTCATTGTTGTTTTTTCTCCAAAGAAAAACCCCAAACCCAAGAACTTGTATGCTTGTTACAGTACAGAAGGCATTTAGTTGTCAGTTTTGAAAAGTTCTTTTACAGCTTGCTAGAGTTAATGTTAGAGTTAATTACTTTGATAATTTATGAGTTTAGTATGTGTGTAGTCTGCGTATTTGGAAGGATAGGAAAAAAAGATGTAACGTTTAAAAGCTTGTAGCTTTCTCTGTAAGCTTTACCCCTGGCACTCTAAGATCATCAGTCATCCTGTGTTGTTGGAGTTGTCTTCTGTTTTCTGGACCAAGTGTGACGTCTTACTTGGTACTGCACAAACCTATTCAGTAAACCAGACATAAAGTGGTCTTTTAGAGCTGTACTCCATTTTTATTGTTTTGAGATGAGGGAGGTTGGGATGAAGAGAAGAGGAAGATGGAAACTTGAGTCTAACTTTCTGCTTTTGTTACCTAGGCTGGAAAAACCATTGAATTTTGTGTTGCTCGGTGGTGGGCAAGCCTTAGTGATGTTAGCATTAATTACACCATTTCTTTTCATGGTGTTCTTTGTGCTAGTCCTCAACTAAACATGGTAAGCTTCCAAAGTATGTGGGTGTTTTTTTTTAATTACTCTAAAGTCCTATGGTATCTCAGAATAAAAAAAGCTTTTATTCATTATTGTCTGTATTTAGAAAGATTAAAAATAACTTTATACATCAGATGCTCATGTTTTCTTTACATAAGTAGAGTTGAGTCAAATAGAAATGCCCTTTACCATTACTGTGTGATTTTTTATTTTTTTTTTCCCTTGTGTTTTCATTATGAATCAGTAGAAGAGTTAAAGGGAGGGAGGGGAAGCCAACACAAATAGAAGGCATACTAAAAGGCTGAAATTGTAACTACACTTAGACTAGGAAGTGTTGGTGTGAATAAACTTTTCTGGGACTGCAGTTTTTGAATACCTAAGCTACCATTGCTAAAAGACAATACTCTGAATACCATATTGAGAATAAAATGTCATTAATTTTCTGTTTAGTGTTTCATTGAGATGTGCTGATTTGCTCTAGATTTGTCAGTTAGGGCAACTGAAGGCATAAGGATGGGCAATGTCGTAATTTTTAAGATTCTCTGGTGCTGAAGGGCTGAAAAGGTTGCTAAAAAGGTAAATTTACAATACTTTGTCTTGCTCCTGCATTCTTTGCTCTTCTATGCAACCTGGGTTGGCTTGACTTTGCCTCTGTCTTGCTCTGTTTGAGAGCTAAGATGGCCACCACCATGCTAATTTATCATGGGTCCTTCCATATTTTTATTTTTTTTTCATCTACCTGTCCCATGGATGAATTTGGATGTGTTTAGATTCCTAAGTGCTGAACAAAAGTGGGTGCACTGTGATAAGGCACCAGGTTTTGAACCAGTATAGCAGAAATGAAAGAGCTAATGTTGGTGTTGTGGTAGGTTGAGAGAGGGCTTAGCTCTCCCTCCTCCACAGAGTAAGAAACCACAGCTAACTCAGTCGAAGAGCAAAAGCTATATATTTACAAGCATATATGGAAAGCAGGTTATATATAACACAATATATACAGGTATTTACAATATATACACAGAAATACACAGCAAAGACAAATAACACAACAAAAATCCCTCCCTCAGGGAGGGATCCCCTCTTTGGAACCCCCTCTCTCCCCCCCTTACCTCCCTTTTTCCCCAAAAAGGGGTTAGAGAGAGAGAAAGGCAAGTTACTAAGGAAAAGAGTTGTTAGCAAGCTTCAAAAGCCCATGCAGGATTAGTGTTTGCTTATCTGAAGGCCAAGTCCAGCAGTTCGCAGAAGAAGCAGGCAGGGAGAACAGGCTGAAACCTCCAACTCCCCCAACTCCCAAACCCAACTGAACTGAGGAAAAAAAAATTTTCCAACCGCTTCACAATCTAAAGCTGAATTTTTGTTTATCAACCAATGAAATTCGTTTAGAATATCAGAATGTTTTGGTTCTAGTACCAAAAACATTAGCCAGTGTGTTCCAGCAGTGTTTGTTCTTAAAGGCACAGCCTCAAACGACCACAGTCCACCCCTTTCTAAACAATTTCATTGGCTGTTCGTACTGTCCATCCAATCCAGAACAATATTTACAGTTCGTAAGTTAAGTTCATCGTCCATTCCGGCTATACTCAGATGTAGATGATTCAGAAGTCCAAGAAAATCCAAAATCAAGAAAATGGAAAACAGTTTGTCTCTCCGCAGACGAAGCGAAGAAAAAGGGAAACAGGGACTCAGGGACTCTCAGTTGACTCAGGGCTCTCAGGGTTCTCAGGGTTCGTGCACCGTAGATTCCTCAGGGATTCTTTCCTTTGGACGCGCTGTAGCTGTACAACATTCTGAAATTAAACTCTCTCAGCTAAAGTTAAATCTCTTTGTGGAATACACTGAATTTCACCATTCTCTTGCATTACCCAATAAGTGTGACCCGGACCTTCTGCTGAAACCACCCCTCGGACAGGTTTAGCCTCTCCTGAGGGCGAAAATACCCAAACAGTTTTACCTAACAGATTCTTTTCCCTAACAACAGGAACTCTATCACCTTCTACTTTCTGTAGCAGATCAGAATGTGCAGGTCCAGCTCGGTTCACTGAACCTCTACTGTTCACCAGCCAGGTTGCTTGTGCTAAATGTTTCTCCCAGTTTTTCAAAGATCCACCTCCCATGGCTTTGAGAGTGGTCTTCAACAAACCGTTGTAGCGTTCAATCTTCCCTGCAGCTGGTGCATAGTAAGGAATATGGAAAATCCACTCAATACCGTGCTCTTTTGCCCAGCTCTTTACAAGGTTGTTCTTGAAGTGAGTTCCGTTGTCTGACTCAATCCTCTCTGGAGTTCCGTGTCTCCACAGGATCTGTCTCTCCAGACCGAGAATGGTGTTGCGTGCAGTTGCATGTGGAACTGCGTAAGTTTCCAGCCATCCGGTGTTCGCCTCTACCATAGTAAGCACATATTGCTTACCAGAACGAGAACGTGGTAGAGTGATGTAGTCAATCTGCCAAGCTTCACCATACCTGTATTTGGACCATCTGTCACCATACCACAAGGGCTTAATTCTCTTTGCCTGCTTAATAGCAGCACAAATGTCACAGTCATGGATGACTTGTGTGATGGCATCCATGGAAATGTCTATGGATCTGTCACGAGCCCATTGGTATGTTGCATCTCTGCCTTGATGTCCTGACGAATCGTGAGCCCACCGAGCTAAGAATATCTCACCTCGGTGTTTCCAGTCGAGATCAAGTTCAGAGTCCTTGTCTACTTGAGAAACTCTTGCAGCTAGATCTGCCTGATGGTTGTGCTGCTGTTCCTCAGTAGCTTTGCTCTTGGGAATGTGAGCATCAATGTGTCTCACTTTCACTGGAATTCTCTCGATTCGATCAGCAATGTCTTGCCACAGTTCAGCTGCCCAGATGGGTTTTCCTTTCCTCTGCCAGCCATTCTTTTTCCAGTTCTTTAGCCAACCCCATAGAGCATTGGCTACCATCCATGAGTCGGTGTAGAGATAAAGCTTTGGCCATCTCTCACGTTCAGCCACGTCGAGAGCTAGCTGGACAGCTTTTACCTCTGCAAACTGACTGGATTCTCCTTCTCCATCCTTCGCCTCTGCAACTCGGCGTGTTGGACTCCACACGGCAGACTTCCACCTTCGCTTGTTCCCGACGAGACGACAGGAACCGTCTGTGAACAAAGCATATTTCTTTTCATCATCAGAAAGGTCATTGTAAGGAGGAGCTTCCTCAGCACGAGTTACTCTCTCCTCTGGAGGTTTAGCACAGTTGGTATCTTCAGGCCAACTTGAGATCACCTCCACCAGACCAGGTCTTTCAAGATTTCCCATTCGAGCTCTCTGTGTTATCAGGGCCATCCACTTAGACCAGGTGGAATCTGTGGCATGATGTGGTGTGGAACCTTTGCCTTTGAACATCCAATTCAAAACTGGCAATCTGGGAGCTAAGAGAAGTTGTGACTCAGTTCCAATTACTTCAGAAGCTGCTTTCACTCCTTCATAGGCAGCTAGAATCTCTTTCTCTGTTGGAGTGTAATTAGCCTCTGAACCTCTGTAACCTCGACTCCAGAAACCAAGAGGTCGTCCACGTGTCTCACCTGGAACTTTTTGCCACAAGCACCAGGTTGGACCATTGTCACCTGCAGCCGTGTACAAAATGTTCTTAATGTCTGGACCATCTCGCACAGGTCCCAGACCCACTGCTTGGACTACTTCTTGCTTTATCTGGTCAAAGGCTGCTTGTTGTTCAGGTCCCCAGTGGAAACTGTTCCTCTTTCGAGTCACATCATACAGAGGTTTCACAATCTGACTGTATCCAGGAATGTGTAGTCTCCAAAATCCCACTATCCCCAAGAAACGTAGAGTTTCTTGCTTGTTCGTGGGATTTGCCATGGTAGAGACTCTATTTACCACATCCACTGGAATGTGTCGGCGTCCATCCTGCCACTGCACTCCCAGAAACTGGATCTCTGTGGTAGGACCTTTCACTTTGTCTCTCTTGATGGCAAAACCTGCATTCAGGAGAATGTCCATGATTTTGTTACCTTTCTCGAAGACTTCCTCAGCAGTTTTACCCCAGACGATGATATCATCGATGAACTGGATGTGTTCTGGAGCACCACCTTCCTCCAGAGCATCATGGATTACTGCATGACAGATGCTGGAGCTGTGGATCCAGCCCATTGGCAGTCTGTTGAAAGTGTACTGGATTCCTCTCCAGGTGAAAGCAAACTGAGGCCTGCATTCCTCTGCTATGGGAATAGAGAAGAAGGCATTAGCAATGTCTATGGTAGCATACCATTTGGCCTCTTTGGATTCCAGCTCATACTGGAGTTCCATCATGTCTGGTACTGCTGCACTCATAGGCGGAGTTACTTCATTCAGGGCTCGGTAGTCCACTGTCAGACGCCAGTCTCCATTCGGCTTTCGCACAGGCCACACTGGACTGTTGAAAGGTGAATGAGTTTTGCTGATGACTTTCTGACTCTCCAACTGACGAATCAGATTCTGAATGGGCAACAAAGAGTCACGGTTGGTTCTGTATTGTCTGTGATGCACAGTCCGAGAAGCAACCGGCAACTTAATGTCCTGAATCTTGTGTTGTCCCACAACTGCAGATTCATCAGAAAGCTCAGGTCTAGCAGACAGCTTCAGTTTTTGTCCATCAATTTCTACAGAAGCTACTCCAAAAGCCCATTTGTAACCTTTAGGGTCTTTGAAACGCCCTTCTCTCAGAAAATCAATTCCCAAAATACAAGGTGCATCAGGTCCGGTCACAACTGTATGCTTTTTCCATTGTTTACCAGTTAAGCTTATATTAACCTCCACTTTACTTAACTCTTGAGATCCACCAGTGACTCCCAGAATAGTTATGGACTCTGATCCCTGATAATTTGATGGCAATATGGTGCACTGAGCTCCTGTGTCAACCAAGGCCCTGTACTTCTGAAAGTGTGAAGTGCCAGGCCACTGGATGTACACATCCCAATAGATTCTGTTATCTGTATTACCCCTCTCCTCCCCCTGGCGGGAGGCAGGGCACCCCTAGTTATGGGGAACATGTCCACAGGTGCAACGAGCACACTGTGCAGTGTTAGAACTGGAGCCACTGTTGGAGCTACTAGAGTTGTCCTGGGGAACTGTAGAAGTAACAGCTACCCTTCTGGTATTGCTACCTCGGGTTCTGCCACTTTGCAGTTCTCTCAGTCTCCTGAAAAGATTAGAAGTTGGTTGACCATCCCACCTGTTCATGTTCTCACCAAACTGATCACGCAGGGTAATCCAAATAGTCCTACGTGACTGCCTTGGTGGTCTGTTTTGGTTTGATCTGTTTTGGAATGACCTCCTTGGAGGATGTCTATTCCTCACAGATGAAACCTGTACCCACCTGGAGGAAGAATTGGAATCATCTTTTTGTGCCAATTGGGAGATGGTGTTTTTAAATTCATCCTTCAGCTCTTTCATGCAATTCTCCAGTTTTCCAGACAGAGTTTCAATGGCTGAAACCAAAGAAACACGTGTCATGCTATCATCCAATTGTCTCAATTGATCAGTGAATTGGCCAACCGTAAGAGGAGCTCCACCATAATTTCTTGCTACAATTCTGCTTGCCAGAATGTTTGCATAATTAGAAGGAGCAAGCTTGATGAGCTTTTTAGCAAGACCATTTCCTACAGGAACATCATCAGGATTCAGAGATTCATGTTCACCATAGAGTACCTCTCTAACAGCAAATTCTCTCAGACGCTTAATTCCCTCATCTATGGTAGTCCAGGGCTTAGGATTCCATGGAAGATCATCTCGGGAAGGGTATCTCATGAGAACCGCCATTAGAAGGCGTATCCACAGATTAACCTTACCGAGAGCCTTGCCTAGATGTCTATCTATTCCATTATCCTTTGAGAGAGTTCCTAGCTGGGCTGCTGACTTGTCTCCAACCATTAGAGCTGGAGCACCTGTATCATAGCATCTACCAAGCCAAGCGAGAACTGGCTCCTTATCTGCTCTGAGATAGTCTTTTCTTACATTTCTAAGCTCCTCCCGGGGTGAAGAGCAGTCGGTTATGTCATCTTGTTCTTGCTCCTCTGCCTCCTGTTCCTCAACTTGTGGTCCCAACAACCTTTCTGTCACTCTCTCAAGGATCCCTTTAAGCTGAGAGGCACCACCACTAGCTGCTGTCCTACCAAGAGATGCATCTCGATCCTCTGATGATCTCAATAACTCAGCTATATTTTTAAGACAGATTTTCTCTTCCTCCCCAGCAGAAGAACCTTGCTGTGCATCCCCGTCAGCTCCTGAATCAGCTTTAGTCTTACCCTTCCTTGTTGTTAAAACTGCTACTTGCTTTACTGGAGCTGTGTTTGGGTTTCCAGCTGCCTTATTATCAGAAGCTGATAAGCTTTGAGACAGATTAGTTGCTTTGGAGGACGCTTCCGCTCCTGCCATGGAAGAAGGAGGAAATGACTTTGCCTCGTTAATGGTGGCTGCCTGGGACACAGGAGCCGCCATGTTTGGGGCTACTGTAGCCCCTGGCTGCTTGCCAGAATCATCACCATTGCTATTCAGAGCTGCCTTGCCGGTTGACTTTTTAGCTTTATCTTTAACTGACACAGATTCTCCATTATCATCCTCACTGGATGTTCCTGAAACAGAGCCAGGGTGGCGTTTTCGTCTCTTAACCCTCCGTTTTATAACAAAACATGCCTTAGAAACTTTTCTCTCCCGGTACAGTGTCACTAGCAAATACACATTACTTATCACCAGCAGCAGGACTACACACATCAAGAAAATCAGCTTTGGATCCCAGCCATCACTTAAAATTACCCCTCCACCGAGCGGAATCTTAAACTCTTTTATCTCAATAGGGAGTGTGCTAGATGTAACATTCCTGTACTTTTTAACATAAAAGAATTCCAGGCACTGATCATACAGAAGCCGAATCTTGTACTTAAACCACAAATATAATTTTTGCATTATATATTTACCTATCTTATCGATAATCATACCCAGGCAATACTTGTAGATCAATACACTGAAGACCGAGAAGAGCAGACGCTCAAAAAGCCAAAACACCTTCATGTTTGCTCGTTCGACTTAAGCAAGCAATAAATCAAACTAATTTGTCAGCAAGCCCCACGTTGGGCGCCAATTAATGTGGTAGGTTGAGAGAGGGCTTAGCTCTCCCTCCTCCACAGAGTAAGAAACCACAGCTAACTCAGTCGAAGAGCAAAAGCTATATATTTACAAGCATATATGGAAAGCAGGTTATATATAACACAATATATACAGGTATTTACAATATATACACAGAAATACACAGCAAAGACAAATAACACAACAAAAATCCCTCCCTCAGGGAGGGATCCCCTCTTTGGAACCCCCTCTCTCCCCCCCTTACCTCCCTTTTTCCCCAAAAAGGGGTTAGAGAGAGAGAAAGGCAAGTTACTAAGGAAAAGAGTTGTTAGCAAGCTTCAAAAGCCCATGCAGGATTAGTGTTTGCTTATCTGAAGGCCAAGTCCAGCAGTTCGCAGAAGAAGCAGGCAGGGAGAACAGGCTGAAACCTCCAACTCCCCCAACTCCCAAACCCAACTGAACTGAGGAAAAAAAAATTTTCCAACCGCTTCACAATCTAAAGCTGAATTTTTGTTTATCAACCAATGAAATTCGTTTAGAATATCAGAATGTTTTGGTTCTAGTACCAAAAACATTAGCCAGTGTGTTCCAGCAGTGTTTGTTCTTAAAGGCACAGCCTCAAACGACCACAGGTGTGCATGCAGCTCCTTTCACCTATCAGGATTACATCGAGTGAATAATGGAGAGTTAAAAATGAGAGAATACAAACAGGTTTTGCCTATCCTTCTTGAGCACCTGTAACTTTTTATAAATGAATAGTGCTGATATAGTGGTGACTTTGTCTCAAAATACAGCTACTTTTCAAATAATTTTGCCCATCACTAGCCCATGTGTGTAGTATTTTTTCTTTATCACAAAATTAAATTGTTCTGTAATAATCCTAAGCAGAAGCACCAGAAAATACTTGTTTTAAGATTCTGGATGAATAACTCTTGTGTTTATTGAACTACCCAATCAAAGGCAATTATCACAAATCACAAACAAAACCTGACTTTGTGACTGGTACAGTTCCGTATGAAGTGCTTCAAATGAAGGGGAGGGGAGAGTATACAAAGACTTTGGCTCTGAATTTTAGTTGCATGTTCTAGTGTATCTGTTGCTGTAAAGTAGAGATAAACATGTGACAATTTCAGACTCCAGCATTATTACTTATAGACAGATACAGCTTGTGTTGTATTTCTGAGGGACATACCAGATGGTCAACATCTGGTATTGTAAGTGCACAGAAGCATAATTGTCATGTGCTTTTTCTTTAGCATGCTTCAGAAGGCATCGTACGATTTGATGTCCAGTCCCTGCTGAAGTATGAAGATATTGCTCCATGTATAAATCTGAAAAGCTGGGTTCAAACGCTCAGGTAGAGTTTCTGGTGAACTGTGTTGGGAAAGTGAGAAAACTGTTCATAGGTAGTTGGAACAGTAACAAGTTAACAGTGAAATTTAGAATAGTGACAATATTCTTGTCAAAATGTAAGTGGGGTTTGGAGGTATGAATAAAATTTCAGTGTTCTCTTTTTTGGTTCCATATAACTGCAGTAAAGTTTGGGAATTACAGTACATTTTCCATACAAACCATTTTCCTTAACCTAATTCAAATAAAATAAAACAAAAAGACATGGCTTCCAAAGGAGGCACTTGGAGATAAAAGGCACTTTAATATTTAAAGAATCCAATTGTCTTTATTTGGTGCTACTGATTGCTTTGGGGTTTTTTTTAAGCAGCTGCTGCAGGTCCTGACCAATTTTTACCTGGGAAAACTCTCTTCTCTTTCTTGCTTGATTGGAAGTTTCTTTTGTAGAATCTGGTGCAAAATTTTGTGTGGAAACTCGTGTTTATCTTCTTGTCAGTTGCTTATTTGGAAGAAAAACTTTGAAACATTACTAACCAGTGCGGCAGTTACTGAAGTTGGTCTCTTAATGAGGAAAAAGAAATGCCATGCAGTTTAAGCAGTACTTTCAAGAGTTGGGCTGGACACAGTAGTCAGTAATCCGAAGTTTTTGTTATTTGGGCCTCTCAGTAGAGATCTTGTGCTCTGTCTGATACTTTTGGATACTTGTAACTGGAATGGATGTTGCCAGAAGTTTAATGAACATGCTGCCAGGTTAGATTCTGAAATGCCTGACTTCATGGCCTTAAGGAAATAAAACAGTCCCCTAAAGTATCTTTGCTTCATTCTTGATTTGTAAAATGGAGATGCTTTTGAACTGACATTCATTTTAACTGAGGATTTTATGATACCTGAATAGTTGGGAGTATTTTTGGAGACTTTACTGCATGTGCTGATTTCAGTTTTACTTATGGAAGTTTTGCTTCTGCTTAAGCATAACAAATTTTGATAGAGGATGCATCTTTAAGAGAACGTTCTGTTGTTTTTTTTCTGTCATGTAACTGCAGACCAGTGAGTACAAAAATAAAACCTTTGGGGTCCAGAGATGTTTTACCAAATAATCGTCAACTGTATGAGATGATTCTGACCTACAACTTCCATCAGGTAAGGCTTATGTGTGCTTGTTTTTTAAAAGGCAGTTATAAATAGAGCATTTTCTAAAACTATATTTTAACTTTAGAGAAACAAGGTCTAGATTCACTCTCAAGACTCAGCACAGTCAAAATTCTGATTTCTTTTTAGGAGCTACTATTAATTAAAAATGGGATTTAGTTCAGGTATCCCTTTAAATATGTCTGTAAGCATTTTACTACTTTTAATGAATAGCGGATTAAAATTTTCCAACATTTCTTTTTAATAGCCGAAGAGTGGAGAAGTAACTCCAAGCTGTCCACTTCTTTGTGAATTGTTGTATGAATCTGAATTTGATAGTCAACTGTGGATTATTTTTGACCAGAACAAAAGACAGATGGGTTCTGGAGATGCCTATCCACACCAGGTATAGAGTAATGTATTTATTTTACCTTCTGTTTTCTGCATAGTGTGAACATTTCCATTCTTTTTCACCTCCCAGGCCTGCTGTTAACTCCTAACATTTCCTGATCTGTATAGATAATAATGTTCTTATGCCTTCAAAAGAAGACAGGTTCAGTGGTAATGTATTTGTATGGGGAAAAAAGTAATGACAGGTTTGTTTCCATGAAAGAGCTTTGTGGCTTTTTGTTTGGTTTTTTTTTTTTTTCCCAAGGAAGAAGAAAGTTATGCTGTGTGCTTTTTCTAAACAAAGCTGTTAACTCTTGTTATTTTGATTGGTGCTCCTTGAGTGAATTCAAGTTTTCATCTTTATATTTGGGTTTCTTACATGTCTATTTATGGTGGAAAGTATCCATTGTTTAATCTATTATCTGACATCCACTGATAAATCAGGGGCTTCTGTATCCATGAAGACTTGTCTTCTGGGCAGTTGATGTCTTCAAACAGCCTTTTAAATGCTGTAGCTTGGTTTACTTCCTGTTGCCTTTCAAAAGGAATTTTTTATGCAAGACTTGCAGATACTGTAACCTCTGTAGGTATATCTCTTTCTACTGGAACAGACTGATCATGTATTAAAGGATTGGGCCGGGGAAGAAATAGAAAGAAAGAAAAAGTAGAGAAGTATTTTCCATTGCTTTTCCTTCTGAAAATATTTTTTTACCACTCCAAAACTACAGTTGAATTTCATCAATGTAATGTTTATTTTAACAGATTTCTACACTTCAAGAATGATCAAAAATCAGTTTTAAAGCATGTCATTTGACTCTTACAAATTAATTTCAGAAGTTACATTATTGAAACTTCTATTCATAGCCTGCATTTTTAAGAAGCTGTGAAATACAAAAATTGCCAAAGTGATCCATTACTCACACCTAGTGGATCACCAGTACCATAAATCTCTGATGTTCTGCATCATAGAACAATTCTAAAGCAATTCAAAATTACTTTATCCAAAAAGGAATATCAACAGAAAGCATGAATCCCTAACCCAGGAGGAGATTCTGGGAGCCGTGTGGTTCTGAATTACTGTGCCTTTCTGTTTTAGGTCTGCTTTTTGTATTTACAGCAGCAGAAAGGAAATGAAGCTTGGTGGTGCTCAAAACACCTGTACAATGCCCTATTAGGATGATAGAAATGAAAAAATGTTTTCAAAACTAAGAACTTGAGAGTCTAGGTGACTTTTGGTGGTGTATTGTTGTGTGTTATTTGGGGAGGCAAGTTGTTTGACTTTTTTTAATAAGTGGAAGTGGTTATCTGCACATACCTAACTCAGTATGTAAAAAGCTTAGGGCAGAGACTTGCAGCTCTTGAAACTGTAGCCTTAAATGGCACAGGAATACTGGATCCCTTGTTGTGAAAGCTGGTACAATATTGAGACAGTAGAGGATATTCCAAACCACAGAGTAGATTGAAACTGAACCTGCTAGATGTTTTAAGCCGAAAATTTAGCAGGAATTAAGATGATTGCTAGAGCATTTATTTCATTGTAGGCATAGAAGCAAATAATGTCAGCCTATTTTGTGTTCTGAATTTTGTTTTTTACTTTTTCCCAGTCAATCTAAAATGTGTTTTAGCGGCTATCAAGTCTTAAAATCACTGCTTGTGGGAAATTCCAAAGCTAGCTGTCTCGAATATTTTAAATTCTTAGTTATATGGATGAAGAAGAACACAACAATCTTATTTTTAGGTTTCTTCGTGAATAGTGAAGCATCTAATCTTGACATTTATGAGAACTTCTTTCTTTCAGTATTCTGTGAAACTGGAAAAAGGAGATTACACTATTCGGTTGCAAATCCGTCATGAACAGAACAGTGAGCTGGATCGCATCAAAGACCTCCCATTTATTGTTTCTCACAGGTTGTCTAGTACCTTGAGCTTAGATATTTATGAAAACCATAGCCTTGCTCTCTTAGGGAAGAAGAAATCCAACAGTTTGACTTTACCACCAAAACACAGCCAGCCGTTCTTTGTTACATCTCTGCCTGATGACAAGTAAGTTACTCATGTCCTGCTTTTGTCACCTATATCAGCTGCCTCTGCACCTAGCTGAAGTGGTGCTTTGATAGTATTGGCTTAGTCATCTAGTTCCTCTTGTGTTGCTTTTTCACAGTGTGGGCTTACTGTATTCCAAATGGAACATTAATGAACCTGGGTTTAATACTGAACTGTCTTTCTTTGAACAGAATACCTAAAGGAGCAGGACCAGGATGCTACCTGGCAGGAGCTCTTACACTGTCTAAAACAGAACTTGGAAAGAAAGCTGTGAGTATTTGGCATGGATAACTGCTTGACTTTTTTCTTTTTTTTTTTTTATTTTAAACTTTTGAAGCAAGTAATTGGCATGCCAGGAAATACTGCGCTGCATTTCATGGGTTTAGCACTTCAGAGAGCACTAGGTTTAGTAACATAACACATGTAGAAGCAGTTGTTTCATTATGAAGTCAGAGTAACTTCTGTGTAATTCTGATTTTATTTTCATTTTATAATTTCAAATTGTTATATTTTCTACATTTTTAATTCTGATTGTTTTGCTCTGAATCGCTGTCTCTAGAACCAGCTGCTTTTTTGTTCATGTAGAGACTTTTAAAGTGCTATTATGTAATTGCTTACCTTAGTATATATAATTAATTTTTTTAATGCAGAAGTATGTACATATATTGCTTTGTGCATGTTGGGTTATCTGAAACAGCTATACTTTCTTGCATGTGTACAATTTTCTATACAAATGTGTTAACACCTACATGCTACTGTTACAAAGTAGCAGGAATTTTGCTGACTTCAGTGCATAAGCGGATAGTCTTACCCGCTGCACACTGATGTTGTCAACCACTGACCGACTGTAAGCTACAACAGAATGCTCTAAGATCTTTTTATGTGATGCTAGAAATAAGATTTAGGGTGGTTATGCTCCAAATGCAGCATGTTGTAAAAACTATTTTCTGGCTTGTATGAATCCATATTGCAGCACTGATTATAGTAACCAGATCTCTTATGTGTATCTGGTGCTACAGTATTTAGAAGATTCTCTTAGCTGTTTTTAAATAAATGAAAAAGCTGGGAGTAAATTTGAATCAGTTCTGGTAACTGTCAGTATTTAATAGTAGTTCATATATGACCATGTATCACCAGAACAATGTGTATAAAACTGGAGTACGTTTCCATAGAAAATTATTTTCTGAGAAGGTAAGTACATACCTTCAGATCTTGTTGAATGGAAGAGTTTATTTGTAGGTGGTATTTTTGGGCCAGATGGCATGTGACTGCAGATTAGATAATGTATGTATCAATGAGGAAAAATGCAGTAATTAAGACCTCTAAAATACTTATTTTTATATTTCTGTGGTTCCTACAAGGTTGCAAGTATACTTTGATGAAATGCATGGTAAATCCATCATAGGAGGGTAGTATAATTTCCCTGATTTGAATTCTGCACTTCCTTGAACTACTGGTTGGAATTCTCATCTATCTTAGTTTAAAACCATACTAAGTGGTTATATACAGTGATTTCTGGAATAGGAAGTAGGAGGTAGGTAGGTTAAATTTCTTGTGATGTGGGGATGAATTCTAGCTGAGGCGTGTCTCATGTCATAGTTTAAGGTATTCGTGTTTTGGTCATATTTCACTGGAAAAAGGATGCTATTAAACAGCTGCCTTTAATGGACCTCAGTATGTACCAAGAGATATAAAAAGGACTAGGCAGCAAAGTTGTCTTCAGGTCAGCAAATTTGAGGGAAAACATATTTAATTTCTCTGTACTTGTTATGAAATAGAACAATGCCTAATAATCTAAAATCTACACTTTTGAGTCTGAATTTCTGCAATTTATTAGTTTAAGCTAAGTGGTTAACAACACTTGCTTGTCCTAAAGAAATAATGGACTGTATACACAGAAATGCGTTGTTTCTTTCTTTTTGGAAACCTGAAAGAGCATGCTTTAAGAGCATGTTTGACTGTAGATGTGACTCTCTAAAAGTTTAAAAATCTAAAGATTGAAAGTATAACCATAATTGTACAGAGAAGGTGTCTCCATCCTGTGTGGTGTGTGCATGTTTTCTTACAGTATGTTATTCTAACTCCCAGGGGCAGTCTGCAGCAAAGCGGCAAGGAAAATTTAAAAAGGTACTGAATGCTAGTTTTTGAAAAAGATATACTTAAGTCTCTTTGCATATGACTTAAAGAATTTGTCTGCCAGTCTTGGTTTTTAAATTTACCTCCCTCATCTATCTCCTTAGTCCTGAGTTATTTAATTCATCACCTTGTGTATGTTCTGGTAGAATGATAAAATTCTACTCCAATACAAAGCTGAGGGGCACATGAGCATCCAGATCCTTCAGCATAGATGGTGTGAAAATGCATGTGGTGATAGTGATCTGTATTTTTATTATTGTCAACTGCTTAGGAATCTTCAGTGTTTGGGGTCAAGGTTTTCTGTGGCATGTGTTTCTGCCTACTGTTTGGAAATTGAGAACTGAATTGGGAGCTGGCTTCATCACAGTTGCAGAAAACATACTGCAACAACAGTTTTTTTTCCTTAGGGATGGACTTGAATGAAAAATCTTTCAGTTCATTATTCTCTTCAAATTGAATATAACTCATTAAAGGCTAGAGTTTATACAAGGATGTAGCAGGTAGTGAAACTTACCAATAGAATTTTGGAGCTTGCATAAGAAATCAGGATGGGAGTGTGTGATTTTGAACATGGCAGCGTTTAATAACCTGCTTTATCGTATTTTCACATTATGTTCTGCCAGTAGTCACAGACTACAAACACAGATCATAATAGGCTACCTTTATAAGGCTACTGAGTTTGTGGTTTTGTTTTTTGTTTGCTTATTGGTTTGGGTTTGCTTTCATTTTGTTCTTGAATGACATGCAAATTATTCAGGATTCCTCTTAGAAGAAAGACATGAGAATCACGAATAAAGTGGCTTACTGCTGTAACTTGCTATTTTGTTAGCAGTGAGTTGGTAGCTGAACCTGATAACTTTAATCTCGGTGTAACAACTGTGTGGAAATTTGATCACGCTTTACAGGAAGGATTTTAATGCATGTTGCAGCAATTTTATTTTCATATTGCATCTGAAAATACATAGATCGCTTTTAGACGGTTGATTTAAAGTCCCATGTAATTGTGTGGCTTCCTGATGAATACAGTATAAAATCTTCATTAAGTGAATCCCTAAAATAAGAGTTAAACTACAATCACAATTTAATTTGTATAACAAAACCTATTAAACAGATCTAAGAAACTATGTATTCTATTTTTTCATTTGTTTTTAGAACAGAGGTTTGTTTTCACATCCCTGCAGATACCAAATTCAGTCTTGACAGGGCTCTGAGCAGCCTGATCAGTGGAGGATGTCCCCACTCACTGCAGGGGTCTTGGACTAGATCACCTTCAGTGGTCCCTTTCAACCCAAATCATTCTATGATTCTGTGAGGTTTTGTTCAATAATATTTGACTGAAAAAAAAGAGAAGATATGTGATTCTCCCTCTATATTCTTTCTTAGTGATATGGATCTATTGTTTGATTGGGGATTCTTTAATGCAGTGTAGGCACACTCATGATCTAGCTCTGTCCACTTCCTTACCTACATACACTACTTTTCTTCCCCTTATCACCTGATAAGAGTAGTAGTTAAAACCAGAAGTATGACTGCTTGTGAATAGGATTGCAACATATCTGAGGTAACTGGAGAAGAGAAGACTCTGAGGAGACCTTATTGTGGCCTTCCAGTATCTGACAGGGGCTACAAGAAAGCTGGGAAGGGACTTTTTAGGGTGTGGGGTAGTGATAGGACTGGGGAGAATGGATGCAAGCTAGAGGAGGGGAAAGTTAGATTAGACATTAGGAAGAAGTTCTTTGCCATAAGAGTGGTGAGACACCAGAACAGGTTGCCCAAAAAGATGGTGGAAACCTTCTCCCTGGATGCTTTTTTTTAAGGCCAGGATGGATTTGGCTCTGGGCAATCTGATCTACTGGAAAGAGACCCTGTACATGGCAGGAGGGCTGGAACTAGATGATCTTTGAGGTGCCTTTCAACCATGAGAATTCTGTGAGTCTCCTTCTCTGAAGACTTTCAAGCCCTGTCTGGATGTGTTCCTGTGCGACCTGTGCTGGATTCTATGGTCTGGCAGGGGGGTTGGACTTGAGGATCTCCAGAGGTCCCTTCCAACTCCTAACATCCTGTGATCTGAGATACATACCCACTTAAGCCAAAACAAACTGTTGTTCTTGATACTTCCTCCTATTATTTGTAAGAGGCATCAGCATTCTAACAGCAAATAAAACCGTGTATTTTACAGCATTGATCCATAAGAGCACCATTAATGACTGTGTTTTTCTAAGAGTGCAACTCTGAGGGTTTCCTAGATTGCAAGTTTATATGCACCTATGTGCATGATGCTACGAGAAATCCAGGGTGGGCATTTCCTTGTGTCTGGGGTGAACCGTTTGTGTTTCTGTTTGTAGCTATTGTCTTATGTCTGGCTACTGTGTACCACTGAAGTCTGGGTTTCTAATACACAGATAGAAAAAATTCCCCCTCCATCCCTAAAATGCCCTCTGTGTTCTCCAGGCTGAACAATCCCAACTTTCTCAGCCTTTCTTCATAGGAGAGATGCTCCAGTCTGTTACCTTGGTTGGACTTTTCACTGGACTCTCACCAGTACATGCATGTCTGTCTTGTACTGTGGCACCCAGAACTGGACACAGTGTGCCAGAGTGGAGAAGATGCATCACTTCTCTCAACCTGCTGGCAATATGTCCAGTGCAGCCCAGGATATCATTAGGCCTTTCTGCCCCAAGTGCACTTTACAGGCTTATGTTCAACTTAGTGTTGACCAGAATCCTCAGGTGCTTTTTTGTCAAACTACTTTCTAGCTGGCCCTCAACATGTGCTGGTAAATGGATTTATTCTTCTCTATGTGCAAGGCTTTGCTCCCTGCTGAACTTTATGATGTTCCAGAGAGCCCATTTCTGCAGTCTGTTAAGGTTTCTTTGGATGGCTGTATCAGTATCAGACTGGCTGAGAGTGCACTCTACCTTATATCTAGATCTTTAATGAAGATGTTGAATAGGATTTGAATCTGGTATTGAGCTCTGGGGTACACCACTAGTCACAGACCTCTGTCTATGTGCCACTGATCGCCCTTGGGCCTGACCATTCAGCAGGTTTCAAACTGTATAACTGCTCATCCTGCCCATACTTCAACAGCTTCTCTATTTTGCATGAAAGCAGTTTGAGGTTATGCCAAGAAACAGCCTAATTTTCCCGAGGTGGCAGTTAATTTTTTTTAACTGGACAAAAATCTCAGTGGGTTCTTCCTACAGAATAAGCAGGTGTCTTTGTTTTGCTAGACACATACAACAATTGTATAACTAATCCATAATTTTCTGCTTGAAGTTGTGTTCTGGGGAACTTAATCTTACCTTAACCTCCTGTACCCCAAACCTGAAACAAAATCTAGAACAACCACCCTTTTACTTAATGTCTTCCTGTCTTCAGTGTGTCTGGACTAACAAGGGGGCGGGGGGGAAGTATGTGACAACTGAACCTGTGATATGTATTAAGCTCAGAATTCAGTGGTGTTTTTCCTTTGAGCACATCCTTACTGAAGTAGAGAGTCCTGTTATGGCTTAGGAAGCTGATGTACCTGTAGAAGTACCCTTGGTCACTAATGAGGAAGCACATGCTAAAGAACTGTGTGAAAAAACAGTTGGGTTCTATGCAGCTTTCTTCTTTCACAACCTAACTTTTTTAACACAGTTACAGTGTGAGTTTTTTCCCTTGTCCCCGGGTTTTGTCCTAAACATGGTTAGAATAAAGACAGATGATTGATTTTTATGTCTAGCCCGTAAGAAGATTTTCTGTTTTACATAATGCAGCATTGGAACAGCAATGTGGAAGAATTAGCTAAGAGATAAAAAGTACTCATTTGTTATTTTTTGTTCTCCCTACTCCACCATCCTTTTTTCTAATTTGAAGCAAAAAATTAATTATACAGATATTGATAAGTGTTAATGGAAGGCTGATAAATGCCATTGTGAAGTAAAATGTAAAAGAATTACTACTTAGCATTGAGGCGCAATACCTGTTCAATCAGAGTGCCTTCAAAAATAGGGTGAAGTACATGTCTGATACTTAATTTTGTGTATGGCTGGCTTCAAGAAACTTAATTAATTTTCAATTAAATAAGAATATTGATGTACAGTTTATGGAAAGTTGCTTATTTTTATGCATCTTAAGGTAGATACAAACTCCATGTGCATGTTCAGCTGTGATTGCAGATGTGCATGATATTTATTCAGTGGAAAATGAGACCTGGGATTGTGTTCCTTCAGGAATATTTTTCCTGCAGTTAATTTTGCTGTGAATGCTTTAACATGCAAGTAACAATAACTCATATGTCTTTTCTATGTAAAGTACCAGATGTTGAAGCATTGGATAAAAGCTAAATTTAAATCCTCAATCAATTACATTAGCTGTTAATTAAGCTTTGTTAAGAGGTAACAGTTTTGAGAGCATTGTGCTTGCATATGTAAGCAGTTTGTAGTTAAACTACCTGCAGCTTATACGGTGTGTGATGTACACTGACCTAAGTGCATAACCTATGTACTTACAAAGTTTTTAACATTGAGTAATTTTTAGAGCAGAAACAAAGGGAAGCTTTTGCATTAATTTGGAAGTTCTTTTAAAGTTGATTTTTCAGTGGATAATAAGATTGGTCTTTGCCTTGCTCTGTAACTATCTTATCATAGATATAAATCCTGTAGAGTTACTTGAGCAATTCTGTTTCTGTGTAACAGTGAGATTTGAATAGAGAAACAGATTAAAGGACTGAATTGTGTAGAGTTGTCTGTCTTCTCCTTAACCTCTGATGATTGGTGTTTCTGTAATGGGCAATGACAGTGAAATTCTGAGATCTTCTGGTATCTAAGGGATTGCTAAGTTTTATAAATGATGCTAGTGTTTACAGGTAGGGTAAAAGAAGAAAGAAGCCTTCAGTCCATCTTAAGGTCTTGTGATGGTTTAGTTAAATATGAGAAGTGCCTTAATCATACCTATGCTTTGAAAGAAGTTTGATGTCTGTAAAGAAGAGTTGTGCCTCCTTCTGTGCCCTTTTGAAAAAGCCAAGTGCCCTAGTTTGAAACTTACTGTTTTTATTCCAGTGTTCATAGCTTGTAATGCTTGCAGAATCCTATGAGACCAGGTATACCGAAGTGAGAGAATGAGGAGGTGGCATTTTACTGTTCATTTTGCTACACAGAATTAGTCTCTTAAATGAGTGTGTTTGTTCACATAAGTGCTTGATTTGAAACTTAAACCAGAGTCGTAGAGCCTTCTTATACAGACAAGTCGTGATAACGCAGAGGCCATTTAGATCCATAACTCCAAACAAGCCTTGCTAAGTAAGATCAAAGAGGACTATCAAGGAGGAAATCCTGAAATATTGGAAGAACATTTCTAGGAAGGCAGGTTTCTTTCTTAGGATAGTATTATTTTCACTAGAGGACATCATCTAGAAAAACTGTAGCTCCTTACTCAGATTTTTATACTGAACAAACTACTTAGGCATCCTAAAATGTTTGGTTTGCTTTAATGAACTATGCTGTTGCTGTCTACTGTGCCAGGTACCTTGACCAGCCCCATACCATGTTCCTCCACTACAAGTGCTTCCCTCCATGACCTGTTACGTCCAGGGTTTAGGCTGAAGACATATGTCAGTGTAATGCCTGGTCATGCACTTCATACTTGAAATGCATGTGTACAGGATAGTTCCAGTGGAAGCTGTGCTTTAATATAGATAGATCATCTAAGCTAAGTTTCAAAAAACAGTATGTAAATGTCAATTCATCTGCAATTGAATATTAAGTAGCTGGGAAAATAGTTTTAAGGGAATACTGATGATGTTATTTCTTACCAGTGTTGTTTTCCATAAGCCATAGCAAGCTGCTGGTCCATTTAAACTATCAGTTCAACTAAAACTTTTCTGTCTCTGTGTTCTTAAACGATTGCAGAAGTAGAGTGTTGAAGTCCACTATTTCAAGGTGTTGCATAGTAGTTTCTAACAGTCACCTTTCTGTTTACTATTTAAATAGCACAAGATTTCATTTTCTTATGCACTATTGACCTGCTTCATTGGAAACATGTTCTCACAAATGTATTTTGGAACAATTGGTGTGAAAAATTAAATTGCCATAGCAGTTGAGCATGCAACAGTATTTTGCACAATGTTGCAACAGCGTAATTGTACCTAGAGGGTTTAAACTTAGGTGGTTTCTGCAAAACAGCCTACGTGCGAAATAATGGGGCATTACCCTCACTGCTTAGAGAGGGGCTTTTTTAATAAATTGTAATATTAAAACAAACCAAATTGCCTTCCTCAGCAATTGTAACATTTAGAAACAATGACTGACATCCAGTGCTGGCTTATTTGCAAATGTATGTGCATGTCATTTGAGGAGATGGACTTAAGAGCACAGTCTAAGATCAGTTAGCCTTTTCCTTTTATATAGCTCTATCTGATCTTTCTGTGGTTATTGTTGAATAGTGTAACATGAACTGAAATTATTGTGATATTTCTATGCTAGCATATAAGATTTAAAAAGAAAAATCTTGCTGCTATTAATTTGGGCACAGAGGTGGAAAATGAAAAGGCTACAGCAGTACATGGAAGAAATATTATCTCTGGAGGAATAAACTTGTTTATTCTATGGCCTGATTCATGTTCATGACTTAATAATACTACTGTGGTTTTTTTTTTTTAAGAGTTGGTCATCTTTATTCATTTGTTTATTCCCAGACATGTAATGTAGGATCTTTTAAGTGATTCATTTTTTTTTTCTTTGCCTTTTAACCAAGTAATTTGCTTTTTTACAAAGGAAAAAAAAAAGTCAACTCTTTGGATTCATTAACTAATATTATGTAGAGTATATGATTGCAAGAAATGTCGAACTTGCTTTCTTGTCTTACATTTCTTGTGGTGCTTTAACATTTACATCCTTGCATTGCTTAAAATAAAAAGTTAAAGCAGTTCATGAATTCCTAATGACTAACAAATACCTTTGCTCTTAGAATCCTTACTCAGTGTATGTGTAGCTCACAGTGGTTGCTTGCGATGATTTAGCTTTTATGTAGCATTAGAAAAAAGTATGTTGTATCCCTCTCAGTACATGTCTGTTTTTCCACCTCCAGGATGTACTTACTGTTCACTATCATCTGATACCTTCCCCATCAAAGAGTAAAAATGGCAGCAAAGAGAAAGAAAAAGAACAGGAAAAAGAAAAAGATGTAAAAGAAGAATTTGCCGAAGCTTTAAGAGATCTGAAAATACAGTGGATGACCAAGTATGCCTGCAGTCATAAATACATAAGATTGAAGCAGCTGTACAAAATAATATCCAGAATATATAATTTCATGTTATTTCCTCCTCTCTTCTAGGCTAGATACCAGTGACATGTATAATGAATTAAAAGAAGCATTTCCTAATCATCTTCCATTGTATGTTGCAAGACTTCATCAGCTGGATTCCGAAAAGGTTATTCAACATGTTTTAAACTTCATTTGCCATAGGCTACATACACATATTATCTGACTCATTCTTCATACATTCTGTGTTTGGTCTTGAAGTGACTATAAAGCAGACAGGACTATAAAGCAGAAATTATTAGCTCCCTATTATTGCCTCCCTAACTGACTATAATTTCCTCATTCCCACAGCAGAATGAAAGCAAGCCTGCCTATTTACAGTGTGTATGCTTATCATGTACTCCTCAAGTTAAATGCATTGTAAGTTTCCTTATTAGTATAGGCTACAGTATTACTCTTGACGGTAATTACTGACACAAGTGCACACCCTGTTCTGCTCCTGTGCTGCACTGTTCAGTTGTTCCAGCAGAATTGCTCAGACAAAGGCAAAGTCCAAAGGGATGGCATTTAACAAGTCCAAGTGCCAGGTGCTGCACTTTGGCCACGGCAACCCCATGCAGAGCTACAGGCTGGGGTCAGAGTGGCTGGAGAGCTCCCAAACAGAGAGGGACCTGGGGGTGCTGATTGACAGCTGCCTGAACATGAGCCAGCAGTATGCAGGAGCAGGGAGGTCATTGTGCCCTTGTACTCTGCATTGGTTAGGCTGCACCTTGAGTACTGTGTCCAGTTCTGGGCCCCACAGTTTAAGAAGAACATGGAGACACTTGAACGTGTCCAGAGAAGGGCAACAAGGCTGGGGAGAGGCCTTGAGCATAAGCCCTATGAGGAGAGGCTGAGGGAGCTGGGACTGTTTAGCCTGGAGAAGAGGAGGCTCAGGGCTGACCTCATTGCCCTCTACAACTACCTGAAGGGTGGTTGTAGCCAGAAAGGGGTTGGTCTCTTCTCCCAGGTAACCAGCACCGGAACAAGGGGACACAGTTTCAAGCTGCACCAGGGGAGGTTTAGACTCGAGCGAGTCGTTCATCAGTGGAGTGGGCTGCCCAGGGAGGTGGTGGAGTCACCGTCCCTGGAGGTGTTCAAGAGGGGATTAGACATGGCACTTGGTGCCATGGTCTAGTCATGAGGTCTGTGGTGACGGCTTGGACTCGATGATCCTCGAGGTCTCTTCCAACCTTAGTGATACTGTGAAATGAGGACAGTAACTTTTGATACGCCACAGCCATCATCATCCCCAAAAATGGGAGCCATAAACAACAAAGTATGCATGTCTGCTTTTTTTGTTTGTCCTGAAGATAAACAGATTTAAGTGTATGTCAGTAGCTAGAATATTTTTGTTTCATTCGGATTTTGTGTTTCTGAAACTGCATATTTGCTACCGTTACTGAAGAGAATTTATTTGTACTGAAAAGTTGCTGTCTTTCTGTAAACCCTGCATTTTGCATATACCCACCTCGCTTCACAATTCATTTTCGGTGAAATTTGGCAAATCTTGATAATGCAGATTTACCAGGTATTTTGAATCAAAAACTGGCACAAATGGGGAAGAAGACACACTGAATTATGTTTTTTCTGCACACCATTGTTTTTATCCTAGTGATTGTAAAATTAATAAAGTAATGTGATTTCACAGTGCTGAACAGCTCTTTCATTCTTTTTTTAGGAACGAATGAAAAGACTTGATGAAATTGTTGAAGCTGCAAATACTGTAATCTCCCATATTGACCAGACAGCTTTAGCAGTATATTTTGCCATGAAGACTGATCCCAGGCCTGATGCAACTACTATAAAAAAGTACCTGCCCAGTAAATAATCTTCTTGCATCCAGTTTCTGTAACTTATGTAATTAGTCTCTGCTTCTAAAAAATTAAATTATTACTGCTTTTGTGAGTAACTTTTTTTATTATTTTTTTGGGCCACAGGTAATTTCAGTTTTGACTGAAAACTTACTTGGTTCTCTGATTGTATCTCCAGAATGCAGGAGCACAGAAAAGTGCAAATTATTACTTGGAAATAGTAAATAAAATAAGCATGGGTGCTCTGAGGATTTAACTATCTTGGGAAAACAGGGTATTAAGTTTTTGTATCAAGCTTAATCAGAGGGGCCACAAGAATATCAATATTGAGGTGTGTGTTTTGAATGCTATCTACCTTTTCGTAATACTTTGCAACATTTTGGATGAGTACTTGAAGACAAGGTTGACAGCAGTCTTAAGAAGTAACTGCTTGCAAAAGATTTAACTTATGAAAAGCATGGTGACCATACTTGCAGTTTAGAGTATTTCTGAGACCCTTTGTTTTTCTTTAGCTATAGCTGTTCCTCTGAATTGCCAGTATATATCGTTAGGAAGACAGTGTTTTGAAAGTGACACCCTAGTCTGGAGAAAAAGTAGTGGTTTTTGCAGTGTGTGGCATAGTGTTGTTGTTGCAAATAGAGCAGCAGATTTGAACATCTGGCCCTTCAAATGGGAAATGCTTATTTGTTGATTAATTTATACAAAATCAAATATTTTGATTATAAAATTAGCCTGTCTGTTCTACCTATCCTGAATACTTGTGGCTAATTCTAGAACTGCTGATATAAAAGCAAAGCTATGTCATAATAAACTTCATTCTAAACATTTCTTGGTAAGTTGACCCATTAGGTCATGTGGTTGAACCTAGCATCTGAAACCGAACACCAGATTCAATGGTGCTTTAAATGGGTGCAATTCCTTTGAAGTCAGCAGAATTGTAACTGCTTATGTTAGCGGTGGATTTGACTCCCTCTGTTTATATTACCAGGAACTATAAAACTGTATTTCTAGATGCTGGCTTATTCAGTTTTAGAATCCTGAGTTGGCCTTCCCTTAAGACATCAAAGACATTACAGAATTAGGATAATTAAGCTTGTTTGCTGCAGTGTCTGTAGGCACCTTTTTTTACCTACTAATTTATAGAAAATTGCTATGCTTTAAAATCTGTCCTTGTGCTTATTTTCATTTTGCATCTACTAACTGCAGTATACTCAGTACAGCACTGATTCTATTTTTAATGTTGTACCTCCACAAAGTCCTTAATATTTTTGTGCTTCTCTTTCTAGTGAAATGGAAAAACAGAAGACTACTTTAGTAGATGCACTTTGTCGAAAAGGAAGTGCACTGGCTGACCAACTTCTTCATTTGCAAGCCCAAGAAGGGGCTGCTTCCAATGATGCAGAAGGCAAAGATGAGGATCATGAGAGCTGCTCAGAAGCTTTGACAGAGACATTTTGGGAAACAACAAAATGGACTGATCTATTTGACAGTAAGGTAAGAGAGCAGAGCAGATTCTGTTTTGTCTTTTGCATGTTGGGGTTTTTGACGGTTTCTCCTGGAATTTTGCACCACCTTGGTGTGCACAGCCTCATACATATTTCCCTTCTACTTTTTCACACTGTCCCCATATGTTGTGCATCCTTAATGACCTTTTTTCCACAGAGGTTTTGCCAATCCTGTCAAACCCATGGTAAGCCCATCTCTGTGCATGTGAACGTAGAGCTTAAGGGAATGGTTAGAACAATACCTGAGTTCTCTGCGAAAGATGCTTGCTTTATTGAATTGCTTCTTTCTGTACTTTTCAGGGAATATTTTTGATTATCTCTGCACTGTTCTAGCTGTACACACAGAGAAGTGTGCAGCATCTCTACTCTGTTCAGTCCTGCATTCTGTAGCCTCTTCTACACTATGGACAAGAGAAGTTTTGTGTTTTTCTGTCAATAATGTCTGTAGAGGTAAAGGAAGAAACCTTTGGAAGTAATTACACTTAAATGTTTGTTAGCACATTTCAAGGTTCCTGATTCTGTGATTTAAGTTTTTGGTCTACTTCATTCAAGACTGATATTCCAGAATTAAAACAAAAAAATAAATCCTCTGTAGGTAATTAGTTGCATAGCCTTTAATTTACAGAGTTTGACTTTGAGTCTTTAACGGTTACGCTTGTGAGTATTAATTAGTTACTGTGCTTAATTCTTGCATATGGCTGTGTTTTAATGGAAGATGAAGTGGCTGATATATTTGTTCAAATTGCCAAAGCATTTCTGATGATTTCAAAGTTGGGTTTTTTGTAACTAAAAAAATGGCTAAATTTCCTTGACAGTAAATAATCTTCCCAGTAGAAACTTGTGCTTTAGCAGGAGGCCATGGTAGCACAGTTTGTGCTTTAAGTACATTGTTTTCTTGCTGTCTATGTGTAAATACAGTACTGTGTTCCAGTATAGTGACTCCCTGCTTTACTGCTGTCTTTCAATTTTCTTTAAGATGATGGGAACTATTTTAGTGGAAAACATGCCAATATAGACAGCTTGTTGGGAGCTTATCACTCTTCGCTATGCATTGTTTGCCAGGAATCATCATCTGTCTTGAATTCATATATTGGGCTTGGAATGAATGACTGATTTGAATCTCACAGACTAGGGATTGAACTTGCATCTTCAACTGCCTTAACCATGGATGTATCTAAGTGTGTTTTCAGGTTTTGCTCTGAAAGTTGATGTTTCCATATAGTTAAATTGCTATTGAAAGACTGACAAAACTTTTTAGATTTTTAACTTCCATATTGTTCACACATTGTGTGTGTCTCCTTTTACCTCTTGCTTTTACTAGTAAAATTGAAATGTAAATTGACTGTCCTCAGCCCTACACAGCTGCTGCTGACTCCTGCACAGCAGGATGGGGAAGAGACTTTGAAACAAAAGTGGAACAGCTCATGGGTTGAGATAAAGTGAGTTTAATAAGTAAAAAAAAGTGTGCAAGCAAAGCAATTTAAGGAATTCATCCACTGAGGTGTTCAGCCATCTCCGGGAAAGCAGGGCTTCATTACATGTGATTGTTACTTGGTAAGACAAACATCTTAACTCTGAACCTTCTCTCCCATCTCCTCCATAGATTTTATTGCTGAGCACAATGACTTATGGTATGGCATAGCCCTTTGGTCAGTTAGGGTCAGCTATCCTGCCTGTGTTCCCTTCCAGATTCTCAGGCACCCCCAACAGGCTTGCTGGTGGGATGGTGCTAGAAGAAAAGGCCTCAATGAGCAGTGCTTACACAGCTGAAACATCCCTGTGTTGTCAACACTATTCTAATCACAGATCCAAAACATAGCCCTGTACCAGCTATGGTGAAGAAGATTAACTCTTGTCTCACCCCAAACCAATGCATTGAGGATGCTTCTAGCCCAGAAATAACCATCTAGAGTGCTCTATTTTAAATGGGTGGCTTCTGAAAATGGAGGATGAGCCCATCCTACTGCCATCCTAATGACTTCTGTGATTCATCTTTGTCATGTACTTTTCTGCAGCCTTTCTGTCTTCTACCTGTACATAGCCACTCTTACTCAACCCTTCCTGGCTCATATACAGGCTATGTTTTATCTTCTCTTGCTGCTGGATGTATCACGCTGTATCAATACAGTTACTAGCGTAAGTAGTATAAGGGCTGCAAAGATGATTAAAGAACTGAGCCTCTGTCTCATGAGGAGAGGTTGAGACTGCTTATCCTGGGGAATAGAAAGTGTGTAGATGTATGATGAGAGGAGTGAAAAATGAGCCAGACTCTTCCCAGTAGATCCCAGTGACAGGAGAAGATGCAATGGGCACAAGCTAAAACATGGGAACTTCCTTCAAGAAAAAGCTGAGTTTTGGTCTAGTCTTTAGTTTTGTTTGTGGTTATTGGTTGTTTCTGTGGGGGTTTTTTGGGAGGATGGTGGTGGTGTTTTGTTTGGAGGGTTGATTTTTTTGTGAGGATGGTCAAATTCTGCAAGGAGTTGCCTGGAGAGTCCTTGGAGGTAGTCAAAACTTAACTGGCCTTGGATCAGGGCAACCTCCTATAGGTGGTCCCATTGAGCAGAGAGCTTGCTTGAACTAGGTGGTCTCAAGAGCTCCCTGAACCATTTTGTGATTCAGCAACTGCATGGCATGTAATTTATGTAGCTTTGCTATTTTCTGTGGTGGTTTTCTTCATGTTTTCTGTGATCTAGGAGCATGTATGTTTATCAGTAACAATGGAGTGTGTTTTGCTAGCCATCAATTTAATGTGTCTAAAGATCACATGATGAATGTATCCTCTTATCTCTTTCATGGTACTGTTCAGTAATTATAATCCCAGCAGTATCTAGAGATAAGGTTAAAAATAGTAAGTTTGAAGGGAAAGAAAATATATACTGCTCCTTAAATCTTTCACATGATTATTGGAACTGAGGCATGCAATTGTTCATTTTTATATGTTGAGGTGTGTTTTTTCTGGAGAGTGAAAGGATAAGGAGTGAGAGTCATGTGATTTGGGTATTGATGGGATGGAGAATTTTGCTTTGAAATAAGATGGAGTACTCCAATGACCTTTTTTCATGATAACAGATTTGGAAAAAAAGAACAAGGGCAAGGGTAAAAAGAGTTACTTTCAGTTGAGGAAAAAAATGCTTACTAGAAGTTTCATGCTTGCTGCTGTTTGTATTCTTCAGTTGCCTTTGCTAACAGGTGTCATGTCTATCTAGTAATTTTCTTAGGAACTGGCTCTAATTAGCAATTACTCTCTTCAGACCACCTGTTTCGGTTATTAGCACTAGTTTCCAGCCAATGAGAGAGTATTCTTCAGTCATTCAAAATCATAAACATGTGATAATGATCCAATTATGCTTTATTTAGCTTTCTTGAGGGTCACATAATTGTGATATGGTCTGACACCAAAAAAGCGTAAGAGAGAGTTTTTACAACAAAGACAGTAGGAATATAATTGCAACTGTGAGAAAAGCTGTACCCCTGTGTCATGGGTTGTAACTTTTCTTCAAAAATTAATGCATTGTAGTTCCTTCATTCCACCCACCTCTACCAAACTACATCCTATGTTCAAGCTGTCTGGTCAGTATTCATTTTTATTCATAATGTCTGATAAGTTTTGTGAGTGAGATTGTGCTTAAAGCTTTCTTAGCTTCCTGTTTGAATTAAAAATAAGTGTCTTCTGCCTATGAGATTGTCTGAGAACATGTTCTACATGTCTGCAGTGACTTCTGGTCTGCCTCTTTTGCATCTTCTGTCTGTTTGGAAGAAACAGTTGCATAAATCTTCTGTATTGCTTGTGATATGCTGCTGAACTTATGAAATATTTTGTCATTTTAAAGACAGATTCAAATAACTTCATGCAAATTTTATTTTATAGACTGTTGGAGGAAAATTGCAAGTTTTGACTGTTTAAGGAGAACCATACTGTTCATTTAGCTTGCTTCCTTTGAGATAAGTTCATGAAAAACGTTGAGGACTTAATTTGTGAAGTGGTGTTTAAGGCTTCCAAACAGATTTTGTCTAATCAGATTTTGTCAGATTTTCACTAGAGTAAGGTCAAAAGCATTGGATATGTTCTTCAATTGAGCTGACATTAACTTCACAAAATTCACTTCGTTGTGGTAGAAAATAAGAAATAAGGGCTTTAATGGCCTTTTTGTAATGCTAGTTTGGACTGAGTTAGATGAGAGTGATGAAGGATTGTGATTTGGCTCAGTCACTGAACTTCTTATGACTCATTGGCCTTTTGGATAGCAAGAGAGATTTGGAAAGAGGAAGGGTAGAGTGGAGTAGAGATTTGGAATCAGGGGTGAATGTCCTTCAAATGAGAGTCCTCAAGAGTCAACTTACTCTAAAGCACTGTGTTGGAAATGAAAAAGTGGAGCTTTACCTGTATGTGGAAGTAGTTTTGAGACATTAGCTCTGGGAAAATGAAACAACTGGGTGTGAAAGGATGGAAATAAGACACTTGAATACTGCACTGATCGTTCAAACATGTATATGGCTTTAGTTAGACACACTTCTCTAAGTGTTTTTCTTTTGAAGCTTCATATAAGTCAAAGTTCATCCAGATGTCCAGTAATTAAAAGGCTAACTAAATTTTTTAAACCACAGGCAGACAACTTCTCTGTGTACTTCTGATCTGTTTCTAGTAAACCAGGTACTCTCACAGTGTACTTGTTAGTCCTTTTTGAATTACCTGTTTTCCATTGAAGAAAGCCCATTTCCCTATATAGTAGCAAGTGCATAGGGAAGCATGAAAGGAAATTCTTATGTCCCCCTGTGTACACAAAAGCATTTAAAAATACCCTCCAGTTGAGACTCCATGTGTTTATTCTGATGCATTTGTGATAGGGATTTAGGAGTTGTAATAATGGTGTGTAAGTTTCAGCATTTTTCTTGTTTACTAGAATGTAGCTTTAAAATTTGTGGGCCAAAATCAAACAAAATTGCTACAGGAGAGCAGTGAGACTTTTGCCAGTTTGTTTCTGGTAATAGCCCATCTGTAGAGTTTAATGCTCCTCAACGTTAGGCCATATGTTGGGGAAAAGCAAAGTCACATTTAAAAATAAGTAGAAAAAGCAAATAAAAGGCACAGAACTTTCCATCTTGTCTTCTAAGCATCTTTATCCAGGATTTTTTTTCATATTACTGTCTGCACTGTCAGATGAAGCTGTTTTTCCTAGCTGATCATACTCAGTTGCTGCCAAAAGCTGGTTGCTGGATACTTGATTCCCTTAACTGCCCTCCATCCTTCAAAATATGAGCAAACTGTTTTATTTTTCAATATGAATACTCCTTGTATTTGTAATTGGCCAGTTGACAGAACAGACAGGAGGCAACAAAGGTAGAATAGAATTAACCAGGCTGGAAAAGACCTTTGAGATCATCAAGTCCAACCTATCACCCAACACCACCTAATCAACTAAACCATGGCACCAAGTGCCTCATCCAGTCCCCTCTTAAACACCTCCTGTGATGGTGACTCCACCACCTCCCTGGGCAGCCCATTCCAATGGCAATCACTCCTTCTGTGAAGAACTTCTTCCTAACATCCAGCCTAAACCTCCCCTGGCGCAGCTTGAGACTGTGTCCTCTTGTCCTGATGCTGATTGCCTGGGAGAAGATACCAACCCCCACCTGGCTACAATCTCCCTTCAGGTAGTTGTAGACAGCAATAAGGTCTCCTCTGAGACTTCTCCAGGCTAAGCAACCCCAGCTCCCTCAGCCTCTTTTCATAGGGCTTATGCTCCAAAGCCATCAGCAGCTTTATTGCCCTTCTCTGGACACATTCCAGCATTCCATCTTTCCTAAACTGAGGGGCCCAGAACTGGACACAGTACTCAAGGTGTGGCCTAACCAGTGCTGAGTACAGGGCCACAATGACTTCCTTGCTCCTGCTGGCCACACTGTTCCTGATACAGGCCAGGATGCCATTGGCCTTCTTGGCCACATGGGCACACTGCTGGCTCATGTTCAGCCTACTATCAACCATTACCCCCAGGTCCCTTTCTGCCTGGCCACTCTCCAGCCACTCTGACCTCAGCCCATAACACTGCATGGGGTTGTTGTGGCCAGTGTGTAGAACCCGGCACTTAGATGTGTTAAATCTCATGCCGTTGGACTCTGCCCATCTGTCCAGCCTGTCAAGGTCCCTCTGCAGAGATCTCCTACCCTCTAACAGATCAACACCTGCCCCAAGCTTGGTGTCATCTGCAAATTTACAGATGATGGACTCAATCCCCTCATCCAGGGCCACCCCTCCTCCCCTTCTCCCTGGCCTGTCTCTCCTGAAGAGCCTGTAGCCATCAATTACAGTGCTCCAGTCATGTGAGTTATCCCACCATGTTTCTGTGATGGCAAATTGTGGCCGTTTGACGCTGTGCCTTTAAGAAAGGGGCACACTGGCTAAATGTTTATAAAATATTTTGGTATTCTACTTTCCTGCTGTAACAAGGCTTCCACTCCTCTTGTTTGTTACCCTTACATGTATTAGTGTACATGCACTTCAGCTGGGCTGCTGGTTTTGCTCCTGACTCCAGCTTACCACCCTCAGATTTCTGTCTTGAGAAACTGGTTTCAGCCCCTTCCCCCTTCAAATCTAGTTTAAAGCCTTGTCAGTGACACCTGCCAACTCCCTTCCTAGAACCCTTTTCCCTTTGTGGGATAGGCTGTTCTTATGTGCTAGGACCTTTTTTCCCCTCTGGGATGTATGTGCTCCACCTGTTGCTATCAGGGAAATTTCTGTGGCACCAGGTCCAAGGTCGGAAACCCCAAAATTCTGTTGGTTGCACCAGCCTCTGAGCTACTTCTTAATTACACCTGCTTTCCTGTTCCTTTCAGTATTCCTTCTTGCAACTAAGGGTATTGATGAAAAAATTACTGGTGCCCCTGAGCCCTCAAGCAGTTTTCCCAGAGCCTTGAAGTCCTCCTTGATTGCCTTTGGACCTCTGGTTTCAACATCATCGCTCCCCTCCTGCATAACTATCAAGGGATGGTAATCAGAGGACTGTACCAGACTAGGAAGCCTTCTGGTAACATCTCTGACCCAGGCCCCAGGGAAGCAGCAGACTTCCCTGTGGGAAGGATCTGGCCAACATACAGGGCCCTCTGTTCCCCTCAGGAGGGAATCACCAATGACAACTACTCTCCTCATTTTTTTTTAAGGGAACAAGTCCTGATGCGAGGGGCAGAGTGTTTGGCTTTAAGGTAACACCTCAGATGGTGTCTCTTCTGTCTTCTCATTCACCTCACCCTCAACTTCCAGTGCCCCACATTTTGTTTTGCAAGGGCAGCTGGGAAGGTGAGGGGAGCCATGAGGGGTTTACTTTGTGTCTCTTATCAGGGACCTGTATCATCACCTCCCTCTGCTAGGAGAGCCTGCAGAGCCTCGTTCCTAAAATCCAACTCCCTTTCATGTTCCTGTACAGTCCTAAGTCTAGCAACTTCTCCCTTCAGTTCAGCCACTAGATTAAGAAGATAATTGAGCTGCTCTCACCTAATGCAGCTGTTTTCTCCATTGCCCTTGTCTTCTACTGCTGAGAAACCTTAGTTTGTTATCATAGATATATATGAACATGAAAAAACTTATTTGGCATTTATAAACATTGCAACTTCAGTGTTCCTTCAAGTAGCTGCAGTGTGTTATCTGTAGATTATATCACTTAACCTAGTATTTTAATTATGTGTGAATGTAGATAACTATTTTAAAAGGTGATTTAAAACTTGCATAACTGATTGTAGAGGTCTCCTTCCCTTTCATAGGTAACAGTATTAAGATACTAGGAAGGTTTTATTAGGTAGTTCAGTGGTGCTGGATTCAAAGTGCATTCTTTTTTTTGAGGAGTGTTTTCAGGCTTTTAAACACATTAGCTTTGCAGATGTCTTTGGAGAAACCACATCAGCTTTTTACTGTCCTAAACATACATATTTATGTAGCCAGTGGTAAGTGAGGCAGCTCATTAGGAGATGGACATCCAACTACTTTTATGGATCTGGCTCTTGGCACATTTTAATATTACGGGCCATTAGCTTTGTCCATGAAGTATCTCACCCCCCGTCAATGTCCTAGAAGTATGCATTGCCTTTTCATGTTACCTTTTGTTTATTGCTTTTTGGGCAATGTCTGGGCCATATCACTTGTTCTGTTGTTATATTTATTGAAATTATGAAATAATATCAAATACTTAGAATTGCTTCTTTTTTATCTAGCAGCTGCTTTTAGATACTACAAAATGGTTTATTTGCCATTGTTATACACTTAGTAACTGTTTTCTTTTACATCTTAATAGCACTCCAGTTGCATGGTTAACTTGATTAGGTGGGCTGGATAATAGGTTGGATGCGATGATCTTGAAGGTCTCTTCCAACCTGGTTTATTCTATTCTATTTTGTTTACACATATCAAGGACTCATAGTCTTCATTTCTGTGTTCTTATGAAGCTTGCAATATTTTAATTATAAGGCTTAATTTGGCCAAGGTGTACTACTTCTATAGTATTATTTCATACCTAACATTTTCTGTTTGTAAACTTACTCTGATTTTTAAGCATTCTTAAGAAATGCTAGTGAACTTTTAGTAGTTTAACTTAACTTGTACGCAGTTGATTGAGGCTTTCTTCCATGCATTCGGGCAGAAATTACTGTCTCTTATCAAGAGATTTTTGAGCATTGTTTTCAATCTTTTGGTCCTGCAGACAAATTTTTCTCACTTAGAAATACCCAAACTTTTTATCTGGCCAGAGCAAGGGTGTTTCGTAAAATGCTTTGTTTTCTTGCCACAAAAACTCTAGGAAGCCCTGTTACGAAAGAAATGCTGTCAAGTGGCTTTCCTCCTGCCTTTATCACTGATGTTCAATAACCATTCAAAACTTACAGGGTCAGGTAAGAGCTTTCTTACTAGAGCAGTGACATTATTTCTGGTTAGCCTCCAATATGTTACATTTGCTGAAAGCTCCAATGCATTTTCCATTTGATTTTTTTTTTGTTCATTTTGGGGTTTTATTGGTTTTTGTCTTCTACAGAAGGGATTGTGGTTTATATATTTTTCAAAGTGTGTATTTTTGTTTGTTTTAGTTGGGGGGGGAGGGGTTGTTGGTTTGTTTTGGTTGGTGTTTTTGTTTTTTGGGTTTTTTGGTTTGTTTTTTTTTAGTTTAACCAACTAAATCTGCTAATGGATCCACTGAGCAGTTATTTGGAAGTGTTTGCTGGTGTGTTTTGCTTTCAGAAAATATCCAAAGTAATTGGATTGAGAACGCAGCATGCAAAGTGTTTTTCCAATAGCGATACTTGGAAAATCTATACGTGAATGGTGCTGTATGCTCATTGTTGCATATGTGTGTGTGTGAAGCTACAACAGCTTAAGTAAATACTTCAACACAGTGAGTTAAATACATGAAGACAGAAGAATTCTTCATCACTGAAACAGGTTAGTCAGGGAGGTAGTTGAGGCCCTGTCCCTGGACATCTTCGAAGTCAGGTTGGACAAGGCTCTGAGCAAGCTGATCTGGTGAAAGATGTCCCTGCCCACTGCAGGGAAGTTGGACTAGAGGACCTTTGGAGGTCCCTTCCAACACAAACCATTCTATGATTGCTTGGCATGTGCTTTAGAGCTTCAGAATTAAACTTTTACTTGTCAGTGAGGTTTGTTACTTCATTTGTAACTCAATCTTTGAAGTACTAATCTTGCAAAGACTTACTTATGTGATAAACATTCAGTGGAAGTGTTCAGGCAGCTAAAAAGCAGCATTTGCAGTATTTGGATCTTGGATTCCTTAATGTTTATATTCTTAAGAGATACTTTAAATTATTGGGTTTTTTCTGTGATGCAGAATATCTCTTTCTGAACATCCTTGAAATGGTTTTGTTAGCTTTTCTTAGTAGGGTATTTGAAGTGAACATTGGGAAATCAAAAGTTTTGTTCAAGGAAGGAGAAGGGAGGAAAAAATATTGTAATGAGTGAAGGGAAATGGATAGCGAAGTCCAATGTGAGATTTCATAAACTTTGCCAACAACAGAAATACCACCATATTCAACAATATTTCTGCTGTGTCACTCTTCAGTAAAAAAATAAAAGGAAACTCTTTACTATGGACATTGCAATGGGACTGTGTCTTGATTGCACTAAATCTTGAGTGCTGTAAATAGTGAAGTAGTATGACCTAGCTGGCAGCACTCTGAATGCTGGCAGTGTTTGGCTGTGAAGAACCTGGTTTATTTTACATCAGCTCCTAAGTGACACATTGATTTGTGAATGTTAGTTATAGCCTGGACAAGTATTGTAAGCTGTCTCTTCAGGATCCTTATTAAGAGGAAGAGGTGTTTTGTTGTTTGTTTGGGTTTTTTTAATAATCTCTTAATAAATTACCAATAGTGAGGAGCTGACTGAAAACGTGAGATGTGTCTTCATGCTTACTTGTCTTCATTGCTTGTGTATAATTATGTGCATTTCTCTGTGTGTGAGTGTACATATCATTAGCAATGTATATTCATGTGTGTTTCTGCAGTAAGTTTTTGACTTCCTAGGAACTGAAACTCTCAGTTGGATCTTTGTTTCTGTAGGTCAAAGGTATACCTGCCTGGCTCTTGCTTTTTGTTTATTTATTTTTATTTTATATGCATCATATAGCTGATTCCAGAAAATGGAAATCCAAAGAAGCTACAGATGTAATGAATAAAACAATTACAGCAATGACATCTGTGTTGCGTAAGATATTCTGAAGTCAAATATGTTCATGAAGTCAAAAATAGTCTCTAGGAAATTCATGTCTGTAACTACTACTGTGAATCACATGTTTTTTTGCAAATTAAAATGCAAGTTATCTTGTGCAAATGTTTTACTTTAAATCACTTCTGTTACCTGAACAGAATCTGCTATTACTTATTAAGCCTTTTAAGACCAAAATATCAAGTATCTCATTTTCCTTTGTTTTCCCGTTGTAGGTTTTGACTTTTGCCTATAAGCATGCGTTAGTAAATAAAATGTATGGGCGAGGTCTCAAGTTTGCCACAAAACTTGCCGAAGAGAAGCCAACGAAGGACAACTTGAAAAACTGCATTCAGGTAAGGTGTATTTGGTAATGTAACAGGACACATTCACACCAAGAAAGCTTTTGAAAGTTAGGTACAAGTTTTCTGGAATTTGTCATACTTTTTATATTGTGGAACTTGCTGAACTTAACATTTTGACTTTATCCAGGCTTCTCTGGTTTGGTCTCCACTTTTGATAGCGGGTTTTATTTTCAATTTCCCAACCCACTCTCACCCCCTTGTTCTTTCCCCTAGAGTAGCTAGTTTGTGACTAATCATTGTTAGCAGATTTACATTCTGGAACCTACTCTGGGGTATAAAGCAAGCATAGACAAATTAGCCAAAGCTCATCTGCCAACTTAAATCCCATTATGTTGCTGCTTAACCACTGGGTTTTTTTACTATGATTAATCACAATTATTGGTAGTAAAATACAGGTGGAGAATTAATAGGGAGTACTGTAACTGCAAAGACAATTTTTGTGTATTGAATTAAAAAACTGTAGATCCTATGGAATGTATTTTTTCCCCATTTTCAGGACTGAGTAGACTCAAAGATCGCCAGTTGTGCAATGTGTTACCTTTAAGGTAATAGACATCTTTAGTAAGATACTGGGATCAATGCAGTGTTTGGAAGGATTTGGGTTTGGTTTTGTTGGTGTTTTCTTCTGTTTTGTTTTTAAAAGATGACAGCTCAAGAGCGCTTTTTAATGCTTCCCCTCCCCCCACCTTTTTTTCCCCCTTCAGCTAATGAAGTTGCTTGGATGGACTCATTGTGCATCTTTCACCGAAAACTGGCTTCCTGTCATGTACCCACCTGATTATTGTGTATTCTAGAAACCCAAGCATTGTAAACCTAAAGTGATTTTTATATGGGGCAGGTTATTAAAAGATAAGTTTGACTTTCTCAGAATGCATGTTTTCATTACTGAATGCTGATTATTAAATTGTGTGTATTTATCAGTAAAGGCACCTGGGTACAGCTTAATACCCGTTAACCTAACTCTGTCATCAGGGAGTTTCCTTATTGTGCATCCCATTGCTGGCAATGGATGTGCCAGAACTGCCAACACCAAGGATTTGGAAATAGGCTGGAGAGGCTTACTGCATGTGTGTTAGGTTCTCAACTGTTACTTTTAACTGCAAACCTGTAAAAGCTCTGTATTTTTTACAGTAAGCTGAATTTTAACATGTTGATTTTACTTTCAATTGTATGAAGGCCTTAAAGCTACTTCAGGAGTAGCTAAAATCTTATTTATTAGTCTAAAATAATGGGACATTGTTACCTGTATTGTTTGCAAGAGTTTACATTTAATTTTTTTTTAAAGAAAAATTCAACCTCTCAAACTGTTAAAATGTGTCACTTGGAATTGCTGATGCATAGGTGCTCTTGTGAATCTTCATTTTGGAGTGATTTCAGGCAAACTCAAAAATCCATGTGAAGCTGAGTATCAGGACAGGCTGATACATGTATACAAGTGCCAGACAGTTAAGTCTTGATCAGGTATTGTAAAGCTATACATAAATGTTTAATAATGTAAAACATAGCAGAATAAATGTGCAAAGTTGAAGATCAAAAAACCATCATGTGCACTCTGATGCTTTAAAATACTATTTTACAAGTAATAAAAGCATATAACGAAGCTAAAAATGGTATTGGTTTCTGAAGGAGTACATAAATGAAACTTGCTGAAAGAAAACACCTTACAAACATCAGAAGTTCAGTGCAGCCCAGAAAATCAATGCTGCCTTTTTTTTTGTTTTTAGAGCTTTTTTTTTACTAACAGATGTTGCTAACGTGGTTCCTTCAGTGAAGTGACATTGGTCTGCTTGAACAGGTCATATCTATCAACAGGAGACAATTTGCTATGTATTTATCTTGCCCTTTTTTTCATAACATGTAATGCGAAACTCAGATACAGCTGCAGCTTTACAAACATAAATACACAGAAGGTGCACTGTAATGCTGCAAAACATTCCAAACTGCAAGATGCTGCCACTAAATCAAAATTAATAATAGCTTCCTCTTTAATTCTCTCTTACTGTAGCTTTAAGCAGCTTGACATTAGATTCTGGAAATTCTGCTAAAATGGTTGTTTTAAATATATTGCAAAGTCTTTCCAAAAATTCATAGTCTGTAGTGAATCTGAATTTATTTGCCCACAGTAATACTGTTCCTGGCTTACAAAAGTACTCCATTGTTGCTAGCAGGGGGTCCAAAGCTGCATGATGGTATACAACATCAGTTGCCAGTAAGAAATCATAATGGTGAGTTGATAGAGGAAAGTCTTCACTGAGTCCTTCTCCCCATACCAGTTTTCTTACTTCAGGTTTGTGCATATTCATGTTTTGTGTGTTTCTTGAAATATTATATGAGAGATTTTCAAGAACTTCAGGCAAATCAGTAGCTGTAACATATGCTCCTAAAGAAAACATGAATTTCTTTCACTCCATAGGTATGTAGTAGAAAAATATATATACAAATGTAAAATAATCTTTACACAACTTCCCCAGCTTCCCCTCTCACCAATTACTAGCGTAGTTATATTCTCAAAACGGTATTTGACAATAATTTTCCTTTAAAACAAGGGAGTGATGAAGTTTTCTCAAACTGTTGCTTCATTGCCTTAATGATTTAGATCAACTTTCACAAGAAATTCAAAAAGAAATACAAATTCACTAACCTAACATGCAGGCCACAATGGAAACCAAGCCTGTGCCAGCACCGATTTCCAAAACTTTTTTGTCTCTGAGGTTGAATTGTTCTTGATTTGATTCCAGATACTGAGATAAAGCCAGTGCCTAAAACAGTTAACACATATCCGTAAGAGAGTAACAGGTAAGTTGCAGGAAAATTAATTAGATGTTTTTATACAGATTTTCTTTTTTTTATATACTCAATGAAGGCTGTAACATAAAAATGTAATATGGAAAGAATTATGACATGTCCTGTTTTTTATATTAAAAAACATTAAACACCTTAGCTTTAGTTTTAGGGTATGGATTTGCTGCATACTTCTATACACTGTGTGTCCTCTGACAGCTCAAGGTAGGCAGTGTTTAGATGTAAACCATACAGTCAGAACAGCAATCGAGAGGTTTAACAATATGTAAAAAGAATGCTCTGGTGTATCACTATCATAAAGTAGATTCAAGTTTCAGCAGAGATTCTTTTGAAAACTAATTTTCTGTTTGTTGGGTTTTTTTAAAGTTGTGGAAAAGGAAGTATTAAAAACATGTCATTAACCAGTGCAACACTCGCATATTGATGGTAATAAAAACTTACAAAACCACACACACACAAACCAAACTGAAATCCAGCACTATATGGCTTATCAGACCTTCATAAAGGTCAACACACTATAACTTGCTTGTTTATAAACACCGTAAACTGATGCCAAAGAAACTAACTTCCTCCTTTTGCTTCTCTTCTTTAGAATTGTGTTACTGTTACTGTTTTAACTCTTGTGCTTTTCATAATGCAATACTGGCTACATGCTCTGGGAAGGCTGACAGCTAATGAATCACCAGTCCCATTTGTGGAACCTCTCAGTTTTCTTGGAAAGTTTCACCATCTGCATTCTGGTACCTGATTAATGTGAGAACTGATGATCTGACATTTCAAAGTGATACTGTTTTCACCCACCCATATGCTTTCTTTTTCTCTATTGTTTTGAAATTGTCTGCCATTTTCTGTGAGCTTTTTCAATAAATGTGGATCAGAAAAATTTTGAAATTGTATCTTTGTTTCAACCTACTTTTATTTAATCTTTGACAAGTTTCTTTTTCAGCCTCCTTTTTTGTACTGCTGATGATTTACTTCCCATCAGTGACTCTCAGAACCATGGATAAAGCTGGACACTTCTTCCCAAGCTGGCTGTCTTTTTTTTTTTTTCTCAAATATCTGCTTTCAATTCACAAACTCTTAGTTGCCACAGTTCTGGCATCAACTGGCAAATTAGCATAAGGCAGAGATTTTTGCTGAAGCACTTCACAACCTCATTCTGCATGAGGAAATCTCTGCTGTCAGAAGAGTCATCTAAGAAAGCTTCCTTAATATTTGTGTGCTGCTGTCATGTGTTTCTGGGTGTCGTGTCAAGTACTTACCCCTGGCCATACCACAGCTCCAAAGTATTCTATGGACTCCTGAATGACAATCTGGTGGCCAACATATGTATAGTGCTCTTTATCAAAGTAGTGTGAAACTCTAGGAGTCCAGTTCTGTAGTATTTTAAGAATTACTGGTGAATCTGTGAGAGAAAGGATGAAACTTGTGTTTTTATATGCAGATGTTTATGTGAAGCTTGTTAAAGATGAAAAGTATCTTGTGAATATCGTATGTAGTAACATGGAGTAGAAAAGCTGTCAGGCCATTGGCCTTAAGACTAGTTGCTGTCCAGAAGTGGACTGGCTGACTGGCCAGGGAATGAAAGGTCATTTCCTGCCATTCTGAATTTTTTCTGACCATTGGCAATTTACAGGTAGAAATAGGTCCTTTTAGAAGAAAATCTGCTAATTCAAATATATAAATTTTCTAATAGCAGAATTGCTTCAGTTGGAAGAGGCCACTAAGATCATTGAGTTCAACCTAAGACCATCATAGCTGTTAAGCCATGTCTCAAAGTGCCACGTCTAGACATTTCTTGAACAGCTCTGGGGATGGTGACTCCCCCCATGTTCCTGGGTAACCTATTCCAATGCCTGACCAAAACATTAGCTAGAAGAATTTCAAGATCAAGTTATCTTGTAATATGGGCTATGTTATAGTTGATACTATGTTGGAGTATGAGTAGCGAGTTGTGCTGCAATTTTCATTTGTGGGTTAAACCTGGATTGGATTCTGCTGGTGGTGAGGTATGTGTGGAGCTGCTAGGGCAGTTTTCAGAATCATATTGCTCTTCACATGTTTCTTCTTCCTCGGTTTGGCAGTCCGTGCCTCTTTGAATTTTGTTGAACAGTGGCTGCTGTGCAGAGATCATGGCAAAAGAGCTGAAATGGAAGGGGAAAAGTAATGTTGTAAAAGAGGTACCCTCTTCGCATTAAACATGGCTGGAAGACTGTAAATAGTTTGGGCTTTAGTTTGGGGCTTTTGTCAATGATAGGTTGAAGGGACAGGAAGCCATGAAGGGAAGTCATCCATGCTATCAGGTTTGGGTTTTTGTATCAGGTTTATAATATTTAAACTTTGATCATGTTTAACATTTATGTAAAACCTTAACATTATGCCATAGCACCTGTGCATGTGCATATCCATGTGTGTTTGTGTAGGTATATACAATCATGGAACTGTTAGTAGAGACCTTTAAGATATCAAGGCCATCTGTTAACCCATCGCTGCCAGTTCACCACTAAACCATAGAGAAACGTAGGTGCTTGGTGATCACTAAGCACCACTTCTGCACTTCTTTTCAATACTTTGAGGGGTGGTGACTCCACCACTTCCCTGGGCAAGCCTATTCCAGCACTTTAGTGTCTATCATGTAGAGAGGGGTCCAAAACTGAACACAGTATTTGTGGTGCAATGTCACCAGTGCCAAGTACATAGGTACAATCACTTCCCTAGCTGGCCCCTCTTGCTAGGGTGCTGTTTGCCTTAGACACACGCATACTTATGTATGACAAGGAAAAAAGTGGTTCATAACTTGCTTTGGCCGGTGGCTGAAGTGTGCGAAGTTTTTGTGCATGGTTGGCCTTTTTCTGCTTGGGAATGCATGTATTTGCTCTCTCTAGCCACATGCACTGCAGATAAGTGTTCTGAAACTTCAGTTGCATCATACTGTAGGAGGTTGTTCTTGATATCCTGGTCAGAAGGGGGAGAGGTTTGGCAGTGGCCAGATGGTTCAGCAATACCGGCAGGTAGTTTTTTGAGGCATGGAGTTACTACTGACTTGCAAGAGTGGTTTATGTGCACCCATGGCAGTGACACCATTGCAAATTTACTGATACATTCCTTGTTGCTGCTCCTTTTATTCACAAAGATAGGATATAACTCCTCAGACACTGCATTTATTTAGTTGTAGCAGTGATTTTGTACTGTTTCAGAAAATAATGTTTTAAAGTAAATTGATTTCTGCAGATTTGTTTTGGTTTGTTGGCTGGATGGCTTGTTCTGGGGATTTTTTTTGCGTTGGAGGGTCTCTGTGTGGCTAGTAACAAGTTCTGGCCATACATCTTTTGTATATAATTCAAGATAATGGTAGATAAGACCCTGAAGAGACTGAAAAATGAGTAGATGCATTCATGTTTCACACATGAAATTCTGTCTTCTTACAACAACAGTAGTTTCTCATGTAATCAAAAGTATACTTTTGAGTTTTTGCCAATGCTTCTTTTTCATGCCTTCAGCTAGAATAAACTCTGTTTATGTTTTAATGTTTAGGAAATATCTGGGAAAATGTATTGAAACTTGTGTAATTGGTAAGGTGTGCAGTGAAAAGAGAAGAATTTGCAGAACTAGTGATGGCTGCAGTCAGGAGACACTTGCTTGAAGACCCAGTGTTCTGAACATTTCATATTTAAATGTGCAAGGTGCTACATTTTAAAATCTGGGGGTATTTGAGGAGTTTGTTTATGTTGGAGTTGCTTTGGTAAGGCTCTTAAAGCACAATTTTTCTGCTACTTTAGTAAAAATCCAATCCTGACATTACAAAGCAGTAGGAACTTTACTTTGTCTAATACTTTATGTAAAAACTGGTAGAGCTTATTTAATGAGTAAGTTATTGTCAGTCTGGGTAGAAAGTGATCCTTCCCTATTTTTTCCCTTGCTTAGAGATGTTACTGCAACAGGTCAATGTTTCAGTTGGCTATGGGTCACAGAGAGTACCAGAAAATAGCTTGGCAACATGCTTAATAAATACGTATTTGTTGATCTGCTGTTAAGTGCTTGCAGTAAATAAAATTACATCTCAGATCATGAGGTATATATCTGTTATCACCCATCCAGTACAGACTGAATTCAGTTAGACATACTACATTTCTGAATTAAAAATTGTTTTATCCTGCTTTGTTCTTTAAACTTCTCTAAAATAGGTGTCTGCTTAAATATTTGTGAAAAAGCTTTGCTGGATTTATCCAATCCCTTCTTAGAATGATCAAAGGGTCTAAAAAACAACTAGGGGTTACACTGGTACTCTGGTCTGACTATCTGATCAGCTGCCTGAACTCTTGGATGGCAGGTTGCAGGGACTTGAGGAAGTACTCTGCTTTTATGTCACTTCACACGCTGGTTTATGCCTGGGACCTGCAGATGCTCTCATAAGGCCTTTTCATAGGGGTAGCTTTTGCTAAACTGAAAGCGGTTTATTATATAGAACCTGCTGCCATAACTGTTAAAATTTGTATTTCATCAAGTGGAGTTAAGCCTTTTTTTAACTGCAGACTACAGGACAGATTTACAGTTTCTGGAGTTCAAGTATACTAGCATCTTGACCTTGATGCACAGCTTTATGTTATCATTTTAAGTGACGAAAGCCTACCTGAAGACTACAGACACGAGTATCGAGTAAGCTGTTTGTCCGTAGTAACGTTTGCATTATTAAATACCATATGCACAAGAAACAATTCTAGAACAGCAGCAGCAACTTCAGTAAAAAAAAATTCCATTTCTTACAATGCTGACATTTTTCTGATCCATATTTTACTGAAAATTACACATCTCTAAAATCATCTTGATGTAATAATACTGCAGCCAGAACCTGTTCTCTTAAAACATGTTGACTCTCTCTGAATGCTAGCAGCCGATTTCTTTCCAAAGTGATCCTGATGGGAAATGAATTCAATTCTGGGCTCTCCACAAAGTTTTTAAAATCACTATCGACTTCATTAATAGTCTTAAACTGTTGAGAACAAAACACCTTACAAAATCACATTTGATTTCTTCAGAACCTAAGGAAAAAAGAGTCATTCACAAAATTATATCTATTTGACAGTACCACATAAAATTAACAAAGTGATTAAACACCCAAGGGCAAAGTGTAAGATGATGATAAACTTCAGGGTAACAGTTTATCTCCTGTAAGAAAAAACTTTGTGCCCCTTAAACTTTCAAAATCCATAGCTTGGTAACAGCTTTTCAAATCTAGCTACACAGCCAAAAAAAAGTAGGTTAATGAGTAGCCCTGTGTCACTGGGTCTCCAGCTTTAAATGCAGCTCTGCTGCAATGTGTTTCTTTCACCTGGACAAAGCTGCATAGCTTTGTCTGGTTTAACAGGAATTACCTTTTCAAAAGCCAGTTCCACTTGCTCACATGGGAAACAATTGCAGCGTCTTCTTGCCGAGACGGGGCTTAGCCGTATGCTCACACCATATACAAACATCCATTTGTCTGTGAGCTCACAGAAGTTTCCTATGTTAAATAACTTTGTTTTTTTTACAAGATTAATACAAATGCTAGGAGATAAAGAAAAGGTCAGTGCTAGGAATATCGTTATTGTTAACTGATACAATATTTGAGGGCACAAGCTAGAGGCATGCAAATACTGAAAGCCAGCAGTTATGGTCACTCCTCACAAAGCAGTAGGGGTCAGGATAGGCTGAATTCCACTGACTAACACAGCTGAGCTGAAATACATGAATTCAGACACATGTTATTTCCTTAGTTAGTAGAGCACAGGAAGGCACTTCAGATAGGGTTAGCTGGATGGCTCTGTGGGTACCTGCTGTAGTAGAGGGCACTGGACGTTCCCTGCAGGCAGATGCATGCTCTAGATGTTTTTATACAGGCATGCACCTGAAAGGAGTAGCTCTCAGCTCTGACCAGTCAGATTGCAGGCTATTTAGAGTAACATGACCAGGCAGCGCTCAAAGGACTTACTATGTTACACTAAACTCTTTCTTACCGTTTTGCTGTACGAAACTAAAATGAACTTAGGCTTCCTGAAGCTCCAAGCGGACCAACCTTCAGAAATCAAATCTCAGCCTCCTCCATCTTTTGTTCCCTTTTTGCAGAGCAAATGTTCCTCATATTTGCTTTACGTTGTGCAGCACTGACTCGAACAAGCAGCTTAGCATGGACAAACTAGTGCATAAATAATGTGTGGCTGCTTGGCAGTATCCCAAAAGCAGAGACAAGTTCATGAAGCTCCTACTGCCAGGAAAAAAAGGTCAAGTCTTCCTTGCCCCACTGAGCATCTGGCTAGAGAAGCTCTGGGTACCCTCCCCTACCATGGGTCACAGAGAGTGTGGGGAACTGACAGTCTGGAGGAAATAACAGCTTTCTGGTCATCTTTAGTGCCAGTTGAAACCATGGGAGCTTTTATATCTACTGAGAGTGCAATCATGAAAGTCACACTCATCAGAAAACCTTGCAGTTGCCTGGTTTAAAACAGATGGGTATTAACAGATGTCAGCAATAAACCAAGTATGTACTCGTTACACATTTCAAGGATTTGAGAGTTTTATATGCGTTTAGTACTTTGCTGACCTTCTGCTCTCCCTTCTTCTTGGAAAAAGGTTGTAGGAAGAAATGTAAACTTAAACGGTAGAAACATTTTGAAATAATTTTGAAAGTGGTAAAGCAGCCCTCAGCTAATTAATGAGCAACTGGAGGATCACAGTCGGAAGGAAGAGGTTGGAGGAATGCGGGTTTCTTTTTTTAAACTCACTTTACAGTCATTTGCATCTGGGTGAGCAACTGTTGAGTTGAGGTTCTGTGGTCTTGAAGACTGGCAAAGGGAAAAATGAGCTTTTTCTGTCACTGCAGCTGTGTATTTCAAACATTGGCCACATTTCAAACCTCTCCAGTAGTCACACCAAGTATAGGAAACGCTTGGCTGCTCATTTAGTGCTCACTGGTTTCTTTCCTCTGAAATTTGAGAGTTAAGACACTTTTTTTTTTTTTTAATACTGAAGACCTACTATTAAGATGTGAACTGTATTAAACTGATACCATGAACACTGCATTTCACAGAGCCACCCAGCTTTACAAGTAGTGCAAAGGAGCAGTTCAGAACTAGACCAATGGCTCTTATTAGAAGAAGAAAAGAAAGTGTTTGTCACATTTAACGTATTTTTCACCAGGCCATACTGATGCTGCTATTTAGTTCAGTCCTAAGCTTTGGCAAGGGGATTGATGCTGAACATAAACAGTTCAATTTTTTTTTTAATCAAATCAGAGGAACCAATGTACTCTATATTGTCTCTTGCAGTAAGCAAATAGGGTGGCAGCTGTAGGGATAGACCGGACCGGACTGGAAGAGACCTGCAAGATCATCGCTTCCAACCTATCATCCAACCCACCTAATCAACTAAATCATGCAACCAAGCACCGTATCAAGTCTTCTCTTGAACACCTCCAATGATGGTGACTCCACCATCTCCACAGGCAGCCCATTCCAATGGGCAATCTCTCTGTGTAGAACTTCTTAACCTCCAGCCTAAACCTCCCCTGGCACAGCTTGAGAGTGTGTCCTCTTGTTCTGGTGCTGGTTGCCTGGGAGAAGAGACCAACCTCCACCTGTCTACAACCTCCCTTAAGGTAGTTGTTGACAGCAATAAGGTCACCCCTGAGTCTCCTCCTTTCCAGGCTAACCAACCCCAGCTCCCTCAGCCTCTCCACATAGGGCTTGTGTTCCAAACCCCTCACCAACTTTGTTGCCCTTCTCTGGACATGTTCCACCAAGTCAACATCCTTCCTAAACTGAGGGGCCCAGAACTGGACACAGTACTTGAGGTGCGGCCTAACCATTGCAGTGTACAGCGGGAGAATGACCTCCCTGCTCCTGCTGGCCACACTGTTCCTGATGCAGGCCAGGATGCCATTGGCCTTCTTGGCTGCCTGGGCACACTGCAGGCTCATGTTCAGCCTACCATCAACCAGCACCCCCAGGTCCCTTTCTGCCTGGCCACTCTCCAGCCACTCTGACCCCAGCCTGTAGCTCTGCATGGGATTGCTGTGGCCAATGTGCAGAACCCGGCACTTGGATGTGTTAAATCTCACGCCGTTGGACTCTGCCCATCTGTCCAGCCTGTCGAGGTCCCTCTGCAGAGCCTCTCTACCCTCCAGCAGATCAACTCCTGCCCCCAGCTTGGTGTCGTCAGCAAATTTACTGATGATGGACTCGATACCCTCATCCAGATCATCAATAAAGATATTGAACAGGATGGGGCCCAGCACAGATCCTTGGGGGACACCACTAGTGACTGGCTGCCAGCTGGATGTGGCACCATTCACCATCACTCTCTGGGCTCAGCCCTCCAGCCAGTTCCTAACCCATCGCAGAGTGCTGCTGTCCAAGCCATGGGATGACAGCTTGGCCAGGAGTTTGCTGTAGGGGACGGTGTCAAAGGCCTTGCTGAAGTCCCAGTAGACTACATCCACAGGCCTCCCCACATCTACCAGGCAGGTCACCTGATCCTATAAGGAGATCAGGTTGGAGAGGCAGGACCTGCCCTTCCTGAATCCATGCTGGCTGGACCTGATGCCTTGGCTATCCTGTAAGTGCTCTGTGCTTGCACTCAAGATGACCTGTTCCATAATCTTGCCTGGCACTGAGGTCAGGCTGACAGGTCTGTAATTCCCTGGCTCATCCAACTGGCCCTTCTTGTGGATGGGCATCATGTTGGCCAGCTTCCAGTCACCTGGGACTTCTTCAGTGAGCCAGGACTGCTGAAAAATGATGGAGAGCAGTTTGGCCAGCTCATCTGCCAGCTCTCTAAGCTGGATCCCGTCTGCCCCCATGGACTTGTGGGGATCCAAGTGGCTGAGGAGCTCTCTAACTACCTTCTCTTGGAACAGAGGGAAACTATACTGCTCCCTGGCTCCATCTGCCAGCTCAGACAGCCAGTTATCTGGAAGACAACCTATCTGCTATTAAAAATTGAGGCAAAGAAGGTGTTAAGTACCTCTGCCTTTTCCTCATCTTTTGTTGCTACATTTCCCTCCATGTCCACCAAGGAGTGGAGGTTGTCCTTGCCCCTCCTCTTGGTATTAATGTGTTTATAGAAGGACTTTTTGTTGTCCTGCACAGCAGAGGCCAGTCTAAGCTCTAAATGTGCTTTTGCCTCCCTAATTTTCTTCCTACATGACCTAGCAACATCCTTAAACATTCCATGGGTTGCCTCACCTTTCTTCCAAAGATGGTACACCCTCTTTTTTTCCCGTAGTTCTTTTTTTCCTTAGTTCTTCTTGCAACAGCTTACATACAACTCATAGATACAGTTTTGTTTCCTGTTAATAACTGATGCAAGAGTTAACACCACTAATCTGAAATGTAGCTGTTGTTGGCATCTATTTACTATATAACTTCTGTAAGTGCTTCTCATGCTCCAGTCTTATCTCCCAGTAATTCTTTTTTAGCATTGAAAATTAGTCTGGAGGTGTAGCTTCATGGAATTAAAAATTCTCTGTGAACAGACAGGCTGAGGGGAGTACAGCAGCTCAGTTATGTGTGTAAAAGGGAAAATTGCACTTAATAACTTAACAATGGAGTTCCACAATGGTCTGGATTATTTGGTGTTTTTTTTCTTCCCCCCACTCATGTGGAACTTTGCCATCTAAGCTATTTGTAGAAGACAAAACACAGCAGGCTGTCAAATGCGATGAAGTAAATAAAATATTTATAAGAATGCCTTTATGTGAGTTGTGTGACTTGAGCTATGACTTAAAAAGTCTGGCTACACATGAAACCTAACTGGTGATGTGGGTCTTTTTTCTTTTAAGTACTTTCAAGCTACTAGGAAAGCTGGGAAATGTATTCTTCCCAGCTGCTGGTTGCTGAACTCTGCTGTAGCTTCCTCTTCAGCAGCTAGAACTGTATTCATATTATTAGGTTAGAGAGTGATTTAAATTTAAAGCATGTTTTAAAGTTCCTCTGCTGTTACTAGTAGAAAGCTCAGTGTAAAATGATGTAAAATTATTAAAAGATTGATGTAAAATTATTAAAAGATTCATGTAAAAATTTTGAGAAATGTATATGACAATACTCAGGTCTTCTCTGAACCCATCAGAAGCAAGAAGCATGTCAGATTTGTGCCAATAAAAAAAAAAGGGGGGGAGCAGTTAATCCGTGAAAGTTAAAAGATATTAATGAAATTAATAGTCACAAATCACCTGAATTAAATGGCAATTAGCCAGAATTCTGCAATGAAATTGCAAGCTCCAAACCAGAGCATGGTGCCAGCAGCTGAAAGTAGACTTGTACAAATGTGAAGTGTATGCCTGTGGAGGTCTTGGGTGGATCTAGGGGCGAGTGGGCCAGTCCGTCTGACATCTGTGCTAGTTAAGATGAGAGGAACGGTAGTGTTGGTGTTAGCTGATAAATAACACAGCGTAATGTGGGCATACAAAGGGTTTGTATGTTCATTGAAAGTGTCTGCAAACATGTAGTTCAGGGTCTTAATAGTCCAATTAATTCAGCATATGTGAATTTCTACAAGCTTAGAGATCCTTACAGAAATTGTTACCAGTAGGTCAAGGTAGGTGCCACTCCCTCTCTACTCCGCTCTGGTGAGACCTCACCTGGAGTACTGTGTCCAGCTCTGGTGCCTCAGGGCAAGACGGATATGAACCTCTTGGAACAGGTCCAGAGAAGGGCCACAAAAATCTGAGGGCTGGAACACCTCATCTGAAGAAAGAGTGAGAGAGTTGGGGTTGTTCAAGCCTCAAGAGGAGAAGGCTCTGGAGAGACCTTATTGCAGCCTTTCAGTACTTAAAAGCAGTCTATTAGAAAAATGAGGACAGTCTTTAGTAGGGCCTGTTGGGACAGGACAAGGGGCAATGGTGTTAAACTAAGAGGGCAGATTTAGACTACATGTAAGGAAGGCTTTTTTTTCAAGGAGAGTGGTGAAATGTTGGAACAAGTTGCCCAGAATTGCCTCATCCCTGTAAGCATTCAAAGATGTGTCGGATGAGGCTCTGAGCAATCTCATCTGGTTAAAGGTGTCCCTGCTTGCTGCGGTAGCATTGGAACTAGCTCCCTTCCAAACCAAACTATTCTATGATTCTGTGAAATTAAGCTTTGCTGGGCTGAGAAGTTGTTATTTTTAACACTTTGTTAACAGCAAGGAGGCATTAAAAAGTCGGGTTTGTAATGTCCCATGGGGAGCTGTGCTATGAGTGTATTCCTAAACACTAACTGGAAGTAAAGAAAATAATGTAGTGACAATTATATAGAACTATTCAGATAGTGAAAACAAAAGTGAGCTGGAGAGTTCCAAAAGGCTCTCTGACATGAGAGGTGACAATATGATAAACGAAATTCAGCGCTGACAAGTATAACATAATACACAAGGACAGTACTACCTAGGAAAGAGATCCTGATAGCTCCAGAGACAGCTATATAGAAATACCTTTGCAAACCATATCCCAATATAGTGGGACCGTTGCCCCAAACAATGGGAAAAGGAACATTGCTTTTCTGCTCCAGGAGTTCAGAGTTTGTTTCATGTGTTCAGTGTGTGACTGAAGTCTTCAATTAAAATATTCAGCATTTCAGAGCTCCTGGGTGGCCTGGTGAATGACTAACAAAGAGGCAGACTCCTAGTTATGGAGCAGACTCTCCTCATCCTTGTTGCGGGACATGTCTGCTGGACTTTGGTGAATGTGGAAAGCACATTTGCGTTCTCCAAATGGCAAGAACTTCTTAACTGCTGTCAGCAACCAACTAAATGTCTAAAGCATGGTGTTGACAGGGCCTGTGCTGTGCTGAAGTACATACAACTGCAAGGAGAAATGATTTCCAGGTTAGCATCTTCAGTTGTGCCCTTTTTTCCTGTATCTTATGACTATGGGATGAATCCTCATCTTAAAGTCACTAATGCCCGAAGACAATGCTGGTGGCCTTCCTGATTAGCAGCTGAAGGTGCAAAACAACACAAGAGTATGATCCTCAAACCAAACTCACTGTTTTTTATTATTGGTTTTAAAATGAGAAATTCTTTCTCTTTGTACAGGTCTTCTGTTGTTCACCTAGCTGAGATGTCTCAGAGATGGTGACTCAAACCAGTTCCCTGAGCAGCCTGTTGCAATGCTTGCAAAAAGCATTCTTTTGCTTTCTTTCTTTAACTGATTTAATGTTGCACATTAAGTTATTCAGTGTTAACCTTATTTGCACATACAATGAGATGACACACATCCCAAAGAAGGGAGCAAAGCACAGTGTTGCCAGATAAGTAATTATTTAAAATTATGCTACCACATAGTGGTATTTTTGTGTTCAGGAGCATGGAAGAATGAAGAAATGCTGCAAGACTTTATGCTGGAAGAGGCATGCCAGGCTGTGCCCACCTTGCCAGCAGCTCCTGGCTGCTATTAGCTGTGTCTCATGCATTAAATGCCTGCCCTGTCCTTCCCTGGTTGTGCAAGCACTGCAGCTTGGTGATAAAGCTGATGGGGAAGACAGTGCTTCATCACTTGGGCACACAGCAAGGTGAGGAATGGAACTATGAACTGAGTGTTTCTGTCATCTAACCATCCTCTGTGACTTGGGCTGTGCTCTGGATTAGACGAAAGTGTTTTGTTCATGTGAGAATAGGTGTGTTCTGTTGCGGTAGTTTTAGCCTATGCCTTTAAATTTTTTTCACAGATCTTGAACAGAATAGTAGCAAAATGTAAATAAATCACTATTGGGTGTAAAAAGGAAATTAAAGATAATTCTAAACAAACTCCCTTTGGAGAGATATCTACCATAAGATTGGTTCTACCAAACCAATTTTCTTCTTCTCTTCTTGCTTCTTTGCTCTGGAGAGATAGTAACTTGCTTCTGCTTGACCTTGGCTGCATTGTTTTGGTATTAACTTCTCTGCTCCTTTCTCCCTTTTGTACAGATGGGTTTGGGTGGGCGGAAAAGGAGAAGCTATTAGCTTCCTCTGGTCTCTGACCAGGGGGGTCCTTGTGCTGTTTATTAATTGTAAATACCTGTAAATATTGTAAATCCTGTATATTTTGTACATCTTCATTGCATCCCATTGTAGAATGTAGTTTTGCTTGTCAATAGAGCTTTCATTTGCTTCCAGCTGGTCTGGTCTGGCAAAGTTAATGTTGGGGGCAGGGCGTAGAGCTGGGGGTGTCTCGGTGTGGGTTTGGATTTGGGTTTGTGCTGCAAACAGTGTTGATAATGCAGGGACATTTTAATTACCACTGAGCACATTGCATACTCAGCAAGGATTTTTTTTTTTTTTTTTTTTTTTTTTTTTTTTTTTTTTTTTTTTTTTTTTTTTTTTAGGCCACACCTTGAGTACTGTGTCCAGTTCTGGGCCCCTCGGTTTAAGAAGGACATCGAGACTCTTGAACATGTCCAGAGAAGGGCAACAAGGCTGGGGAGAGGCCTTGAGCACAGGCCTGTGAGGAGAGGCTGAAGGAGCTGGGGTTGTTTAGCCTGCAGAAGAGGAGGCTCAGGGGAGACCTTATTGCTGTCTACAACTACCTGAAGGGAGGCTGTAGCCAGGAGGGGGTTGGTCTCTTCTCCCAGGCAACCAGCACCAGAACAAGAGGACACAGTCTCAAGCTGCATCAGGGGAAGTTTAGGCTCGAGGTGAGGAGAAAGTTCTTCACCGAGAGAGTCATTAGTCATGGAATGGGCTGCCCAGGGAGGTGATGGATTCACCATCCCTGGGGGTGTTCAAGAGGAGATTGGACGTGGCACTTGGTGCCATGGTCTAGTCCTGGGGTTTGTGGTGTCAGGTTGGACTCGATGATCCTCCAGGTCTCTTCCAACCTTGGCGATACTGTGATACTGTAAATTTCAACCCACCACATCTGTACTTGGTGTTTGTCTGCATCATCTGTTGAGCAAGCACTCCTCCTTGAGGAAAAAGCAAGGAGACAGATGAGTCAAATTTTGAGTTTGGGTGATCTGAGTAGGACCTTCCTTCACTTTTAAATAAGACTCCAGAGCCCTTCATTTAACGTATGCTATGTAATGTCAGAAGTAACACAGTATGTGTTTTTATTTTCTAGTAACTTCCTTGCCACAGAGAGTTTTGGCTGGTTCTGTGTCTCTCCTATCATCTCAAAGACTCATTATGTAGATGAACACAGGTCATTTAGATGCTGTACACTTGCATGAGGAGACAGGTTACAGAGGTATAACTGCAGAGGGAAGGCAATGGGGGCAATAAGGGAGACACATCTGGCAGCACTCGATGTGGAAATGTGCATCTGACTGCCCAAAGCCACTGGTGAGCCAGATTTTGCCCTTGTATTCACATACTAACAGCAGAAACAGTGCAACACTCCCATGGACTTGGTTTTTTGGGTTTTTTTCCAGCCAATTAACCCCTGCTTTATTCTAAAATCATACAGTACTGCTCCCCTCATCAAATTCTGGGAATGTCTCCAGGCCTTCTGTAGTTAATTTTTCAAAGTCTGAAGATACTCACCTGGAAGGGATTGTTTAAATTTGAATTTTCTGGTAAATTTCAGTCCTTCCTTGTGCCTCCTCTGTATTAGGACAGCACTATTTTTAATAGCAGCAGATTTTTCCCTTGATGCCACCTCTTTCTCATCTGCTCATTGACAACACCCTCCTCATCTGGAGGTCTGCTGCTGCCTGGTGAAAGCAGTCATTAAAGTTGAACTCTGGCCTGAAGTCTCAAAGCTTGGGAAGAACTTCATCTCTTGCAAAGGAGCCCTCAGTCCCGCCACAGAGTGTTGTCTTACCTCCTGTGGTCCCTCTGCCATTTCTAGCTGACTGTTCAGAGAACTCAATGCCATCTGCTATTTTTTCCTTATGGCAAGGAAAGAGATCTTGAACTAATTCTGTGGGGCTTTTTATAGAGCAAAGAATGTGATGGTCTTAATTTACTGAACTGGAAGTTTTACAGCCGGGCTGCCTTTACTCAACCTGTTTGGGGCTGGTTACTACACAGACAAGTGAGGAACCAACCTAAGATGGTTGTGTTAAGGATGGACACACCACTCTCAGTGCTACAGGTTTTGGTTTATAGTTGCCATCCTACAAGCGGAAAAACTCAGAGGACTTTTTCAGTAGATTTGAGGGTTTGTGGGAAACTTGGTTATCCCTTGCTGTAGTATTATTTGTCTAGGATTAAATTCTGTAAATTGTTGTTCAAGTAAAGCTTCTGATGCCAGGGAGAGTTTTGTCGTGGTGTGGGGTAATTAAATGTTTGGAGAATAAGAATGCAAGATCTGATTAATGGTATCCTGTTGAAGACTCTCCTTGTTTCTGTTCCACTTGTGGAAAAACGTGGTGTTTCTTTAGAAGCAATTAGTTTTGCAACAGTGAGTATTTAGAAATTAGTCTTTGCAGACTGTTATTATAAGTAACTTGACCTTACTGAAAGATATCAGTTGGAAGAGTCTCTAATGACATGCCAGTCATCTTAGAATCACAGAATCATTTTGATTGACCCTTAAGATCATAGAGTCCAACTGTTAACCTAACCTTCCAAGTCCACCACTAAGCCACGTGGTAGCAAACTTGGTCTTGTACTGAGCTTAACTGTACAAACGCAAAGGGCAAAACAAAGTCTGTTTCCTTAACTGCTGTGCATGCAAACAAACAAACAAAAATATAATGAAAAGCAGCTCTGTGTCTGAATTAGTCTACAGACTGTTGATGACATTTTTTAAACCATAGTTAAAAATGTCAGTTGGTGACCACAGAGTAAAATTCTATTTTGCTGGAGTCCGTGGGATTTTACCTTGGACTGTAAGAGACACATTATTTCATCATTTCCTCGGGGCTCTTGTGCACTTGGCATTGTGCTTTTTCTTTTTTAATTACTTTTTTTTTTTCAATTTACATAATTAATTTGGGTCTGAAAGGGATAGTTTGAAGCCTCCAATTTCACTTGGATCTAATCAGCATCTGTGTGCTGCAGTATGCAATGGGTTTGAAAACCCAATAGGTTTGTCTAAGCAAGAATTGAATCCTGAGTCACTAGTAGTATGTATTTGTTTAAAAAGGTCTATTAAACTCTTACATTTTCCATCACATCTTTGTAATTGCTGTCCACAGTTATAAATGGGCTGCAAATTCAGTACTGACTTACCTGCTCTATCTTGCTGTGCACCTGCTTCACAGGCAAATATGTGCTAGCTGTCTCTTAAGTAGAACTAGGATGTTGATTTAGCACTCCTTTTAGACTTCTGTAGAGCAATCTGAATATTTAATAAACACCTTCTTCCAGTCAAAAGTCACCATTAAGCCCTTCCTAGCTCTCTAAAGAAGAAGCTGCTGGCAGTGTGCCACTCATGATTTCTTTAGGACATCAAAAATAGCTCCTGGGTTTGATCTGCAGAAGCATAAACTGGGATTTGCTGTCTTTTGAGGACACAAAGCAAAGTTTGACTCTGAAGGAAGAGTTTTGGCTTCTTTTGTTAGAGGGACACGTAAGTTTGGCACATTTCCTCAGCTTCACTTGCCATGTAAGTGTGTTTTGTGGAAGTGAGAGGGGAGAAGTCCCAGGAGCTTGAAGGGAAGTAAGCAGTCTTGGCAAACCCTTTGTTGTCCTGCTGCCTCTGCAGTCATGAGTTAGGAATGGCACAGGGAAAGTAGAATTACATTATCTGGAAAGTACCAGTAATGCTTAAAGCAATGAATGATTTGCCTGGCAGATTTAAGGCTATTCAGAAAAGATACTTTGGGCTGACTGTTACAACAAAGTTGAAACTATTCCCCACCAGCACCACTGAAAAGAAGAGTCATCATCACTTCATGCATTATCAGCCAGTGGTGGGCCAGGCAAATAGTCTGTTGGGCTGCTTCCCTTCAAGGGCACAGTCCCAGGTGGGGAGCTGGGGTCTCAGTGTTTGACCCTACTTGGGGAAAAAAGAAAATTATTTTTGAAGTTGTTTAAGGATCATGATTGCAGCACTGCAGCTCAGGTGGAAGCTCAGAGGACAGATGGCATAGGGTGTGGGAAAGCCTCATCAAGTGAAATGTCTGCTGTGAGTAACAGTATCCTGACACAGAGCTTGGGCTAATCCAGCATTACAGCGGTAGCAATCCTGGGCGATTACAGCTGGAGTTACAGTCTAGGTTTTGTGTCTCTTACCCACCTTCTCCTGTGTCCCAGAGCTCTAACCTGCCTGCCTGTGGTTTTGTCGCTGGGAGGCATGCTGCCTGTATACCCCTGCATGCTTGAGTAGTGGAGAGTGAGGCTCATGCCTGTGTGAATGGAGGTGACATGCTCTAGTGTTACTCCTCTGAGTGATATCTTTTTGCAAGGACATTATTATTCACCTATTTCCACGAGAACACTGTGCCACTGTATGGATGCCTTTATCTTATTTCTCTTTCTGGTCAAATCCAGAAATGTATTGCTAAGACTGCAAACAGCCCTCTCCAACTGTTTCACTTGGGAACAGTTATTGTGGCTGCTATATAGTAAAGGTTTTCCTATGCAGTTATTCACACACAAGTTATGAAAATCAATTAGAAAAATAATAGTCTTATTTTGGTTTTGATTATCACCTGTTATGCAATGCAGCTCTCCTAAAGAATGTGGTTAGTGGCAGTACAATGTGAGCTGAGCCATTTTTTCCTCCAACAACTTTCAAAGACTTAAAAAAATAAATAGGTATTGAGCTTTTCAGTATTAGACTCATTTATGTCACATCTTCTTTGGGCCAGGCCCTGGAGCTAAAATTTGAGGAGCTCAAATGACCTTGGTTCAGTTTTCATCAAATTCTGTCTAAAGCATGGTCTAGTCAAAAGGAAAAGATGAGCAGAAATGAGTAAGGAGCAGAGACAAGAGACATCATCCGCTACAAACAAGATTTGTTGTTCTAATTAATATGGCTCATCTGTTTTCAAAATGTGTAGCTGTACCTTGCTTAACTCTCCTGTGGTGCCACTGTTGCATTGGTGCATTGTTCATTACAGTGGGTACATCTCATGTCTACGTGAGTTAAGGCAGCTGTACTCTCTTCTGTAATCTCCTATTGCTGCCAGGCTGATTTGTCACTTGAATGCTGGACCCAGCATGTTTCCATCAGTAAAGCTCTTCCTCTGCTGGATGCTGAGACTTTCTCCTGTATCTGTGGGTTTCAGAAAGCAGCAAGAAAATGGGTGTGCCTGCTTGTTGCTGATGGACATTATTCTCACCCAGCTGTTGGCCCTTCTGCCATGTGCTCACAGACGTGAGGTGCTTGTGACCTTTTTTTGCTGCCCAGATCCTGCAGTGCCATGCAGATTCTGGGGAGGACAGAAAAGCACACTAACGTTCACACTTTGGTGACACTCTGTCAGGTTCACAGACTGGTGACATGAGCAGCTGCTTTCCTCCCACCCTCCTGGCAAGGCTTTTTTTTTTTTTTTTTGATACTTGTTGGTAAGACATGGGAGGAACTGGATGCTCTTCAGGGACTACCCTGACTAGCCTCAGAGCAATACATGGTGCTCTCATTTCTTAAACCTATATTTAAGAACCACCAACAAAGAAATTCAATATATTAATGCTTTGAGCAGACTAACCCTACTGGAAGTCAAGCATGTGCTGCACAGGGGTAGTTCAGTGTTGGAGAGCAGTAGAGAGTGCTGGAGAATGAGGATGATCAGAACTTTTGCCTAGGGCTCAAGAAGCATCTGTGCTGCCCATGTATAAACACTGCCATTCCTCATCTCCTTTCTGCAACTTGAAGGGGGGAGAGAGAGACCTTTACAAGAATTTTACTATAGCTATGGAAGCTTCTGAACATCAAATGAAGGATTTACTTTCATTTTGCCTAAAGGAGTGGCTACTTCTTTCTTTTCCAACCAGTGATAACTTGTGAATTGGTTCAAGTGAATCCAAGTACCAGGAAACGCCAATTTGCTGTCCTGGAAACCTGCACATATGCAGGGTGTGTCTGTGCTTTAGCATCCTGGTCTGCTCTAGAACCATTTGGGTCTGGTATTTTTCACAGAATCACAGAATTTCAGGGGCTGGAAGGGACCTTGAAAGATCATCTGGTTCAACCCCCCCTGCCAGAGCAGGATCGCCTATACCAGATCATACAGGAACACATCCAGATGTGGTTTGAGTATCTCCAGAGAGGGAGTCTCCACAACCCCCCCTGGGCAGCCTGTTCCAGAGTTCAGTCACCCTCACAGTGAAAAACTTTTCCTCATGTTTCCCTGGAACTTCCTATGCCTCAACTTCCACCCATTGCCTCTTGTCCTGTAATTGGGCATCACCAAGGAGTGCTTCTGAATTTTGATACCAAGGAATCCCTTGGCTTATAAACAGTGAGTTGGATTCAGAAGCTGGCTAAGGGAGAACAGAATTTATGCCCTTAAGTTAAATTATTATTTCAGTGGGAAGGTAAGTTAACATACACCCACAAATACAAAAATGCTCTAGATGTTTATTGCCTGTCCCTGTGCAAACTGCTAATTTAGAGCTTCCATTCTTGAAACAGGGATGATGTTCAGGTATATCAAATAGCAGGGTTACCCAAAACCCTGAGTTTGGGTGTCATCTTTGCTCTCCTGTATTGCTCACTTGATTGTGTCTGGAGCTGGCAATAGAATCATAGAATCATCAGATCGTTTTGATTGGAAAAGATCTTTAAGATCATAGAGTCCAACTGTCAACCTAACACCACCATGGCCATTAAACTATGTCCCAAAGCACCATGTCCACATGTTTCTCGAACACCTCCAGGGATGGTGACTCCCCCACCTCCCTGGAAAGCCTATTCTAACTCTTGAGCCGTCTTTCACTAAATAATTATGTCCTAATGTCCAATCTAAACCTTCCCTGGCACAATTTCAGCCCATTTCCTCTCATCATATCATTTGTTACTAGGGAGAAGACCCACCTTACTACAATCTCCTTTCAGGGAGGTGTAGAGAGCAATGAGGTCTCCCCTCGGGCTCCCTCCAGATTAAACAATGCCAGTTCTCTCATCCTCTCTTCATCACACTTGTCCTCCAGACCCTTCATCAGCTTCACTGCCCTTCTCTGGACACATTCAATCAACTCAGTGTCTTTCTTGTAGTGAGGGGCCCAAACCTGAACACAGTATTCGAGGTACAGCCTCACCAGTGCCAAGTACAGGGGCACAATCACTTCCCTATTCCTGCTGGCCGTGCTGCTCCTGATACAGGCCTGAGCACCCCGCTGGCTCACGTTCAGCTGGCTGTTAGCCAGCAGCCCCAGGTCCTTCTCTGCCAGGCAACTTTCCAGCCACTCTGCCCTAAGCCTGTAGCAGTTCCATGGGGTTGTCGTGACCCAAGTACAAGACCCAGCTCTTGACCTTTTTGGACCTCATACAATTAACCTCAGCCTATCAGTTCAGCTTGTCCAGGTCCCTCTGCAGAGCCTTCCTACCTTTGAGAAGATCAGCTCTCTCATCCAATTTGGTGTCATCTGCAAACTTACTGAGGGAGCACTCAATCCTCTCATCCAAGTTGTTAAGATATTAAACAAACCTAGCTCCAGTACTGAGCCCAGGGGAATGCCATTTGTGAGTGGCTGCCAACTGGATTGAACTCCATCATCTTGGAACCAAGATTCTCTTTTATCCACATTACTCCTTGCCCGACATGAAATAGCAATGCGTCATTAAGAGCTTATTGGAAGGGAGTGTATTATCCTTACACCTCCTTGTTGGGATGAAATAAGAGCTCAGAACTATGTGAATTGCTCTCTCGAAAGGGAAAGATATTCTCACATACAAGAGCACTTAAGAGTACTTACGTGCAAAGACAACTCTGTGTATTTGCCAAGTGAGTCTCTTTGTAAAGTCAGAGAAGATACAGTATCACAGTATCACAGTATCGCCAAGGTTGGAAGAGACCTCAAAGATCATCGAGTCCAACCTGTCACCACAGACCTCATGACTAGACCATGGCACCAAGGGCCACGTCCAATCCCCTCTTGAACACCTCCAGCGATGGTGACTCCACCACCTCCCTGGGCAGCCCATTCCAATGACCAGTGACTCTCTCGGTGAAGAACTTTCTCCTCACCTCGAGCCTAAACTTCCCCTGGTGCAGCTTGAGACTGTGTCCCCTGGTGCTGGTTGCCTGGGAGAAGAGACCAACCCCTTCCTGGCTACAACCACCCTTCAGGTAGTTGTAGAGAGCAATGAGGTCAGCCCTGAGCCTCCTCTTCTCCAGGCTAAACAATCCCAGCTCCCTCAGCCTCTCCTCACAGGCCTGTGCTCAAGGCCTCTCCCCAGCCTTGTTGCTCTTCTCTGGACACGTTCAAGTGTCTCGATGTCCTTCTTAAACTGAGGGGCCCAGAACTGGACACAGTACTCAAGGTGCAGCCTAACCAATGCAGAGTACAGGGGCACAATGACTTCCCTGCTCCTGCTGGCCATGCTATTTCCAATGCAGGCCAGGATGCCACTGGCCTTCCTGGCCACCTGGGCACACTGCTGGCTCAGTTGTCTTAAGTATAGACATGATAGACAGTTAAGTATGAGAGACATCCACACTATTCTCCTGTGCTGGGGGTGATCTCCGTTAGTTTCTGTAGCTCGGCCTCAGCTGTGGTGGCTCCAGTGCAAGTCAAGATTTCTCTGTCTGCTGTCCCTCCCTCTTCGCTACTGTGCACAAAAGCAGAGTAGAATTTGTTCTTGGCTAAAAAGGCCAGCAAAGCCTGTGTACTCCAGTGATAAACGTTACTTGAATTATTCAGAGTCTCAGCACACACAGTGCCACTCTGCAAAGTCGATGCCAGTCCAAAAAAAGAAAATAATTTAAATTCATTGAATATAGAAATAAAAATCACAAGCCTCCCTTGAAGAGACTGGGTGTGCAGTGAAAATACAAAATCCTAGCAGTGGAGCTGTAACTAGTAAGAAAGTACTAGGGCACCTGGGATGGGCACTGTTAAAGTGTGAGAGTGAAGCTTACATTGCTTTGCTAGGGTCACCAGGTCAGAAAACTTGTGTAAAATATGGAAATTTTAGCATCAACCTCCAGTACACTTGTCAAGCCAGAAAGCAGCATGTAGTGCAAAATCAGCACAGGGTGAATTGGTGATGCCTCTGTGAGCTGATGGTGAAGCCAGCACAGCCAATAGATGGGACAAAAGTCCTGTGAATAACATCAATGCTCTCCCATTCCAAGAGGCATCAGAGTGCTCCTGGTACTGACCATAATGGAAACATTCTCCCAGCCATCTTCAAGACACTGGGCAGGATGCAATGGCCTAAATACAGGTGCCCAAAGCCCTCTGAGATACCCCAGTGGGTCCTGGGTAATTCTGTGGGGCTTATAAGAGAATACATGGCAATGCTGAGAGACCCCTATCATCCTGAAGCAGCAACTGGAGTCCAGGTGGGGTACTCGAGATTGTATTAGAAACCCATATATACATCACTTAATCCTGCCAAGGGAGGAGATTCCATTGAAGGTGAGAATACCTAAATTCAGGTGTCAGGGTGGGAGCTCTGTTCCCTCCAGTCCATGGAGATATATTCTGTATAATCCATGAATCTAGAAATAATTACTCTCTCTACAACCAGGACTCAGTTGCCTAAAAGCAGGTGTCTAATGCTATTTTAAGTGTTGTGGAGTATTCCAGTTGGCATCCCATTGCTGCACCAAAAAGAACGTGGGCTTCCTTCATCTTCCATCATGTCTGCCAGCCCCATGCCAATGTCCCGTCTGCCCTGGAGTATCAAATGGCAGAAGGAGCCAATGTTAAGTGAACAGAAGACTATCCATGTTGATAGGTCATCCAGATCATCCTCCAGGCTGCCTTTGCATCAGTTAGATCTCTGATGACTATATTAGGATCCAAGATACTAAATTTTATGAGAAGATATAAGCCTGACTCCCCAAAATAAAGCTATCTTGCTGATAGCTGAAAGTCCCCTTTTACCTGCATTTGGATAATTTATGGGTGTCTCTGTACCACCTTTCTCTTAACCCCCAAAACAGCAATCCAGCTTACAGGCAGATGGTTGTTTTTCAGTCAGTTTTTCACAGTCCCTTCCATTGTAACCATATGAAGAGCCTTGGGCATCCCTTACTACCTAGAGGAGGGAACCATGGCATGCATTCAACCAGGCAGTCAGCAGTAAAGTCTGACATGAGGCAAGGAGTATACTTAAACTTCAGTCTTTCCTTTGCCAGGTAAAATAGTTGGGAAAGTGTCTTTTTGTGGAATCCACTTGAACTGCAGCATCTAGATTTGACTAACTGTAACTATGGCCAGCAGCTGATAAGATGGGGATTTTACCACAAAAACAGAGTTGCAGTGTAGATTTCAGCAGAGACAACCAGCAGCTCGAGTGGGATTCACAGGATATACAATTTAGGTGTAGTTGCCAAGTGAGGCTCACAACTGCCATTTGTGATTTAGACTTTGTTCTGTCTGTGTCAGCCCTTGGGACAAATGACAGGTAAAATGGGACAGAAAATATACCCTCTCAGTTACTAAGCTGAAAAGGCTTATCTTCCCAGCAGGTCAATATTCCCTTTCTTCCAATCTTCTGTTCTTGGGGAAGATACCTAGGTAAACTTAGAAAGCTTCAGGTGCTACAGAAAAATCTGTATATTGAATAAAATTTTCAATTTGACCACTAACCAGAACCTGTACTTGCCATCCACGTCTAACCATCACGTAGCATAATTTCACACAAGTCTCAGAAAACTGGGTGGCAACTGCTTGCAGAAGAATTCGCTATGTCATCCACCAGCGCAGACACATTTGCTGGCAGAAGAGCACATGGAAGGAAACTTTGCTTTAGTATGGTTGTTTGTTTGTTTGTTTGTTTCCAAACTGCATCAGCCTGAAGACTGCACAAGAATGTACTCACTCTGCAAGCCTGGAATGAGATCCTGCAAATGAAGCTATATCCAGCAAAGCTTTGTAGCCAAAATTATCTCCAGCATCTGTACAGGAAACATGAGAAAGGACATTCCCTTTCTGTGGTCTGCGATGTTGCTAATGAGGGTAAGGCTGCCTCCACTCCCTCTTGTCAACTCCCCCATGCACACTCAAGCCATTCCATCATTTCAAGCCCTCCCCAAACTGCTAAGCACTCTTTTCTAAAGGTTACCATCTAACAGGCCTTGTGTCCTGTAGTACACCAGTAAAAGCAAGACAACCTTTGTAAGAGCATTCCCTGTGGTATCTGCCACTCTCATTCTGTGGAAAGCCAGATCACTGGTTTGTGTGTTGCTGGACTATAAAATAAACTTCCCAACAATTTCTCTGCTGCACTATTGATGGGAGAATTTGGCACCAGCTAGCCATAGCCTTAGTTCTTGGTGGTAAAATGCATCTTCATTATATGACTGTGGCGTAACTATCTCAAGCATTGCAGCACAGCTCTTTTCAGCCAGCTGCTAGCTGGGACTAGGAGATCAATAGCCAAAGCCAGCAGAGTCAACTGAGAGTATACTGAAAAAAGCATAAAACCCCTTGAAAAAATGCCAGTTTCAATGTTTATTTAAAAATGTTTGACAAAACAAATACAGCCTCAGATGAAGGCAACAATTTCTGCAAACATACTACTTAAGTCAAAGTGTTTGAAAGGTTTACTTCTGCATTTCTAATTCAGCAACTGGCTGTGCCGCTCGAGAAGATCTGCTCCTATGCTGGAAAACTCCTTTAAGAGGGAACTTAGGTTTATTTGGTTTAAATTACAGCTCCCGAAACACCAAAATTCTTATCTGCTATTAAGAAATTCTAATAATCAACAGGGGGAAATGACACATACAGCTCAGCTTGTTGTGTGTAGTATTTGTCTTTTTGATTAAATTCACCAGTGAGTGATAGTGACGTATTATTTAGGAGAGTGCCTTGCTGGTGTTGGCTAATCACTCTTCCTAACTGCAACAGATACTCTCCTGCATGGTCCAACACACTGTAAGTCAATATCCAGGTTCAGTGCAAGGCAATATCCTGAAAGAAAAACTACTTTGGCAGTTTCTGATCACCAACTTGAATTACAGCCTTGGTGCTCTGAACATCACACCGCTTCATTTAAGAAGCATGACCACATGTTTGCAATGTGAGGACAGGTTTTTTATTTCATTGCAGAAGCCAAGGTAGAAACCATAACAGCAGCATGATAGCAACAGCCTGACTCATCCAGAGGAGGAAAATCAGAAACTCTTAAGTGTAAGAGGGAAATAACGATATATATGTATAATGTTTTATATATTATATATAATATTAATTATAACATTGGGCTAATGGCTGTTTAATAAGACGCTTCTGTGCATGTTCCATTGGGCCAGCCTCTAAACACAAATGTGGTGTCCATTTTTTCCATTGTGAGTACTGATTTGTACCAGTTTATTAGAAATATTTAAATGATTGGTGTGTCCTGTCTCCAGAAAGGTCCCTTTGATGTAAATTGGGGTCGGCATCATTGCTGAAAGATGGAGCAAAGGCCAGGATTCCTCTTGGTTTGTGTCCCTGTTGGTGATATGAAGGAAGAGGCTATGACCCTGCAGGCTCTCCCCTTGCAGCCAGAGCTGACCTTGGCTGAGTCTGTGCAGTTAACTCAAATGATGTTCAGCATGTGCAGGGAAAACCTCCTCTGGTTGTTAATCCAGAGAAACAATGATGGGAGCCAAACACAAAGGGGTGGGCCTTTTGGCAAAGACAAAATAAATCAGGAAATCCTTCCTCCCTCACCCCTCGGCAGGAAAGGCAGGGTTGGGAAGGGGGACACCTGGATGGGGATCAAGCCAGCTAATACAAACCTCACATCATGTGCCAGGTGAGGAGCTGCTCAATCACAGAGGAAAGCCATCCTGGTCCTGGTCTCCTTCCATACACACCCAGTGCCAGACCTGCTGTCTTCAAGGCCTAATTAGCTCAGGATTAGTTTCAAATGAGCCATGAGACTCTACTGAGTGAAGCACCACAATGCTGATCACAGCTGAATAGGTCCGACCTATTTAGCTCCCCATGGGGCAGGAGACGACAGCCTGCATGGGCACCCAAGCAGGTTCCCAGCAAGTTCTCCAGGAGTGGGGAGCACCAGCAAGCCAGGAGTTGGGGAGCATGGCAGTGAAGCATCCTTCAAGAAGTGGACACCCTCAATAGAACTAGCCAGCAGCTCCACATCACTGCAAGCAAGAGGTTTTGCTCCCTGTCGCTGTGCCTACCTCTGCAGCCATCTCCCAGCGTTTAGGTGGCCTGGCACTCTGTGGCTGTGAAACCACTGAGCTTTGTAACCCTCACCCTACAGAAGGAGGATTTTCTGGCAGAAAAAGTCTGCCTGTGCTACAATGGCCAGTCAGCACACAAGTGAGGGCAAGGAGACAGTGGTACTGTTTGGCAGGAGGCAATAGGAACAGGAACAGAAGTGAAGGAGAAGGAAGAAAAGTGACATTCTCATTTCCATTCACTGTCCTGTGCCCCCACCCTGCCAAGAGTCCTGCATTTGACTCGTTTAAATCAGCTTTATAGGGTGCTCCTACTACAGGAATGAAAATTGTGTTTTGAGGGCTTGTCCTCTGCAGGAGTGCTGTAGTCTCTTCTCCAGCCAGAATCAGGGGTACCCAGATCCAGCATGTTTGCATTGTACATGGACAGCAACAGAGATGTTGAGAAGTCTCCTCTCTCACTTATTTTACCCCCATCCTTCTCTTTACCCTACTGTGTTTCCAGGACACTCTCCTCACTTCATGGCTAAAAAAGTCCACTGACACTGTTTCACAGGAATAGGAGCTTTACTGATCTTGTCCTCTCCATGCTTTAAAGACCTGCACTTAGACTTCTATCCAGGTGCCTAATTAGTTGTGGCTATTATGACATTTCTAGTTCAAATGGATAGTGAGTAACACTGCCCTTTTCTCCTGAGAAGCAGTCACACCACCTTACTCAGGCACCTCTGTCAGGTGGCTTAGGAATCCAGGTACCAGGATTCCTACAATAGAGAACTGTGGTTCCCCGATGGAAAGCCATGACCAAGATTAGCCAAAATGTAATTTAAACACACCTAAAAAGTCTCCAGGTGCACTACTTAAAATGTAACATGGCATCAGCAGACTGGAGACTCTGGCCCTTCCAAGCCTGCTGCATGGTATCTAAGCCACTGTGTTATTTTCATCTTTCTACTGTCAGCTACTTTCTCTTACTGACTCAAGCAGTTCTGAGTTTTCCAGGGTGGGGGCCATGTCTATTTGCCTATAAAGGCACTCAGTATAGCCAGATTTCCATGGACAGGTGTCCTTTCATCCCAAACTTTTGCAGATGTCCCCTCAGGACATGGATTTCACCTCCTTCTTCAGACACAGGGAATAATAGGGAGATGAATCCTTTGAATTACAGACTTCAATATACAGATGCTGTAATGCCTCCGATTCAAAGCTGCCTAGCACAATGGGACATATTTGTGCTGGAATGGAAACAAAGTCCTGTTAGAATAACTTTCTTCACTCCACAGGCTAGGCCTTCTAATTCAATGATTTTATTTCACTAAGCCAGCACCCCAAATTCTAACTCGACAAAGTTAGTGCCCTGCTCTGGGCAAGTAACTCCTGACACACTCAAATAATGGATGTGCTTAAGAGCTTATGTTTTACCTTGGCCCCCAGCGGCAAACTCCCTTGGATCTGATGTGGATGTAATGTAGTTGTAAGCAGTCCCCTGTTTGGTTAAACATGGTCTGGAAATCAGCAGCTGTCTAATAAGCTGCAGGTGCACTTAGGGGTCTTCATATTAAAGTTTACTTCTTAATTTAAAAGAGCCTGGGAGTGTTTACTTGCATCCAAGGGTACAATTCTTCACAAGTAATTATTCTTGCACCCTGGAGTTTCCTAGATTCCCTCAGCAACTTTTTCCTTTGACTTTACTGTATAGAAGAATCCTCAAAATGTTGGGAATAATCTGTTCCCTTACCTCATTGCCCTTAAGATGTATAGCCCTCTCTGGAATAGCCCCATTATTGAATTTAATGCTCTTGACTATATATACACCTAAGAGAAATTTTCAGCTGGAACACATATGTCCATATGTGTGCACACAAACTCTACACACATACATGTTTCTTTTTAAAAAGCCCTCAGAAAGCTTTTGACATGTATCTGTTTAAAAATGTATAGTTCGCATTTTGAACCCAGATGAAGGTGTCGCACTTCAATCATCCCCAAACTTACCTGGCTTTTGAACTCCACAGCTGGATCCCTGTGGCACAGGGAAATATTCTGAAGCTGGACACCTGACATACCAGGAACTGTCAGGCCAGCACTGTTACTGATTCTGCTCCCCACATCTCCGAGGAAAGAGGAAATACCCTGGCATAGTCCTGCCCTGGGAAACTGAAACCTGAAGTCAGAAGCATACATTAGAACCCTGCCGTTGCCTCAACTACCAATCCACCGGGATGGTGCCAGAGCGTTGTCTCTGATGTCTGTCATAGTGTCAGAGGTGTTAACATCAGCTGCAGGAAGAAATGAACTCTGCAACCAAGGGAAAACTTGATGCTGTCTTTCTGTAGGCTGGGAGATTTTTGTTCCTGGGAGAGAGGTATTTTGGTCAGTTATGAAATAAATTCACTGATATGTGTTTCCATTAAACTGGAAGTGAGGGCTTCCTTTAATGTAAAGAACAAGGGCCTTTATACACAGAAATATTTTGCTAATACATGAGAGTGAGCAAATGAAAATCTTTACCACTATCAAAGACTAAAGTTATCTTGATCAACATCTGAGAACTCCTTAATTTTGAGAAACATAATTTATCTTTCTCCACTTTTATTCTGTTCATTTTACATGTCCATTGGCATGGGGTTTTTGCTCACATTTTTTTGAGTTCTTGGTGACTGAAACAAAGCCAAAAGCAGCCATCGCCATCGCAGGCAGGGAGGCGCTGCTCTCACCTCCAGGACAATAGCCACACAGATTTTGCCTAAGCTGCACATCTGATGCCTTTTGGAATCCTGGTGTTCCTTGCACTCAAATGTACTTACGTATTGTTGACAGATTGACAAAACCACCCCGGGATGTCAGGGGGATATGCAATACCTGGGTTTGCTCTGTAGATGTGCCTTCAAGCGCGTTGCCCTGAGCACTGCTGTATAGCTTCCTGCAGCAGCATGGGGTTCAGTCTAGGCTTCATACCTACCACAAAAATGAAGAAAACAGCTCAAGCTGAGGTCCATGCTGCAGTGTTTTATGGGTTTGATGATACTGACCTAGATGCTGTTTTGATGTACTTACACAAAATGAGGGCACTACAGACATGTCTCAAGCTCTTTACACAGCACCACTGCTTTTTCCCTTCTGATGGGTGTTTTGATGGCGATTTCTGCCATCCAGTGAATATCTGGAGAAGAATTTTCTGAAGGCAGCAGCTGACTGGCCAGGGATCCATCTGCCCTCAAAGCTATCATGTGAGATTTTTCACAGGATGCCAGAGAGGGCACTGAAATCAGCAAGATCACAGGTTTTCCAGGCATGGATTCCCAGTCACCCTAACTGTGACTATTAACACAAGCATTACTTCACAGTGAATGAACTCTATTGCTCCCCTTGCAGAAACATGGCATGAGGCAACATTTAATACTATTTAAGCTCTCAAAATAGGGCTTTTACAAGGCTTAAATGCTGGGTTTGTGCTAGACCTTCCAGAGGGAAGCTAATTTTATCCTGCTGGACTAACACACACAAACTTGAAAGCAGCTGTGGTATAAGTAGGGGGGAAAAAGTGCTCTTTTACATGTGCATAGGGAGATTTGCCTGTTTTTGTGGGTATTCCTATGTGCTCATATTTGAAAATGCACTCCATTAAGTTTCTGGCTAAAGTTTAAATGGCATAAATATAAATAAGACCTTGTTTTAATTTCTGCTGTATTTTATTGTCTGCAATAAGCATGACATTGGCACTGCAACTGAAGAATGTGAAGATTCAAGACAGTGAACACAGCCCACCAATGTGCCCATATTGTAAGTCTCCATCTGTACCCACACTGCACAGAACAGAAAGCATTACCAGCGATGCCTGTGGCCCCTTGAGGCTCAAGATCCTCTAACTAGTCCTTGTGGCTTGGAAAATCCTTTCAACAGGTGCCTGCAGGTTAGTTAAAATATCTGCTGCCACATACTCCCAGGCAGCCAGTACCAGGACAAGAGGACACAGTCTCAGGCTGCGCCAGGGGAGGTTCAGGCTGGATGTTAGGTAGAAGTTCTATACAGAGAGAGTGATTGGTCATTGGAATGGGCTGCCCAGTGAGGTGGTGGAGTCACCATCATTGGAAGTGTTCAGGAGGAGACTTGATAGGGTGCTTGGTGCCATGGGTTAGTTGTTTGGGTGGTGTTAGATTGGTTGATGGGTTGGACGCGATGATCTTGAAGGTCTCTTCCAACCTGGTTTATTCTATGTATTCTATAAATGGTCCAGTAAATGTATGTGTGTCTTCCAAAGGTGTGGTCTTATTTTCAGAGCTGCTTTGGGACTGAGAAAAGTAACCGGGTATCCAATGTTTAGCTAGCATAGGATTAGGTTTTTTTTTTAATTTGGTTTTTTGGTTGGTTTTGTGTTTTGTTTTTTGTTTGGTTGGTTGTTACTTTTTTGGCTGAACCAGCCAATGGGTATTCAATACCATGCTGACTTCATGCCTGCTATACAAGGGAAGGGCTGGTAGGGTTGTTGTAGTCAGTAAAAGGATATTTTGATATTCAATAAGCGGAGCGATTAATAAAAATCAGTAATTTTATTAATCCTAAAAAACCCTGCGAAAAATATTAAATAAAACCTATTTACAGGTTCGAGATGTTCGGTTGTGGAACAGATACCTCACCAGCAGGAACAAGTAACAATTTAAACAATATGTACAAAAAATCCAGAAACAACAAACTGCACTTTAAACTGTAAAGAAAAGGAGCCTCGGCAATGAGGCCGGCGATTGCCCACCACAGCAGGGGGATGACTCCAGATTTCCCTAAGGCAACAGACCTTCAACAGATGCTTACAAAAATCAGATACTGTAATTACTCACTGATCCTGATACCTCCTGGCACATGTTAACGTCTAGACAAACCAAGATGGCATCAACCACATGGGAGCTGCAGGAGCACCGTTTCACTTTCTGTTGGTGCCTGCAGCTTATTGTTGAGGCAGGATTTGCTCCCGAAGGATTTGTAGCTGAAAGCTTTGTAAAAAGGAGGTTCCTCAGCTGTAATCCTTTCGCAGCGGTGCTCGCTCCTTGCTCCAGTCAAACGAAACTGTCCCGGGGACTCAGCTCCTCTGGGGTCTCGCCTCTCGGCCCGGCAAGATGCATGTCTGTTCCCTGGGCTTTACAACGCAGAAAATAATGTGGGGTCTTTGCTGTCTTGTCTGGGTAAACTGAAACACAGTTTGGCTTCCAAGCGAAACTTATGGTTCCTTCCAGAGCGTGGACAATTGCAAGACAATACTTTGGCTCTTTGGGCTGGTACTTCTAGATTTCCCAAGACAATAATGGCCAGTAGCAACACAGATCTAGGGATAAAACCCTGATATTGCAACCTATAGAAAGCCTTCTTTCCAAATGTGGCCAAAAGCACGCCCGCCTGGCTCATTCTGGCTCTGAAACATGTTCAGGCAAGCCTAAAGAACCAGATCTACTAGCTTCTGCCTCATTGTCTGGTTCAGAGCAATTTTGAGGCTTTTTGTGTCTATTCAGGACAAGGGTAAGCGCCAGTGCTTTGAGTAGGTGACTGAGCCATGCAATCACTTTGTGCTATTCTATTAAACTCTCTTTATCTCAACCCACAAGGCTTTGCCTTTCTTATTCCTGGCTCTATTTCCATCCCACCAGGTGGTGGGGATGGTGTGGCAGTTGTGTGAGCATCTGTGTGTGGCTCAGCTGCCAGCTAGGCCTGAACCATGACAACTGCTAAATAGAACACCTATTAAATTGATACTTATTGCATTTTCTTCCCTTGCTTTTCTCAAGAGTTTCTCAACATCTCTAAGATACAGAAGGAGGAAGTCAACATCCTACAGTCCTGGCTAAGCCAGGAAATCATGGCTCCAGGAGGACCATTCACTTCAGTGCACAAAGTCAGCAATAGTCCATCCATAGAGACGAACACCCAACCTGCAGCATGTATTAGCTTTAAGCACACAGATACCACTTCAGCTGCTTCAGTGCTCCTGCTGCTGAACAAATATCCTGTGGTATGTGCAGGTACACCATAGGCCAAGATGCCTGTATGTGGTATGAGAAACTGTTAGCACAAATAACACACAGCTAAACCTTCCTCAAGCTGATTATATAAAAAAAGGACAACTGTCACTGAAGGATTTAAGCCTTCTTAAGAGGAACAGAAATAAAGAAGAAAAATTGAGGAAAGTGTTCTTGGAAAGGTAACAAAATTTATGTAAGTACTGGATCAACACAAAGTATCTGGGGTATTATCAGCCTCAAACAATAAACCAGACAACTTATGAATGGAAGAACTCACAAACACGGGAACTTAAAAGAGTACATCTTCATGAAACTGTGAAGTCTCCATTTCAAGTTCCCCAGAGTCTCTGGGTGTTTGGCCAGCGGGCTGGTGATGAGACCTCTCTGCAAGTTCTGCAAGTCACCACTTGGTTTCACACAGTTATGACTGTATCCAGTAGAATGAGCTGGCAGAAGAGACACTTGGCTGCAGATTGTTTGACTAGCAGTTTCACCACTTTGGTAACAAACAATGTTGGGATATATCTGAGAGATGACAGTGTGTCATTTCTGACCACTCTGTTACCCCAAAATGTGGAGGTGGGTCTATAAAAGTCAAAGAATGCTAGAGTTGCAGAAAAAAATTCTTCTTTACCAAATTCTCCACCAAACTGAATGAGAAAGAGGACAGGGAGACAGACAGAAGAGGTCAGTCGAGGAAAAAGAATGTCCCAAAGTGGCGCATCACATCCTCCAGTTTCTTCTTGGTATATTCACCTCTAGTTACCTAAAAGCCCTGCCTGGTCACAAGTCAGCACAACCTGCTCAGGCTAGGCTATTTGGGCTGCCCATGAACAGTGCCAGTCTGCAGAAAATGTGCCTGCCCTGCCAAAAGAAAGGAGAAATGTTCTTGAGAGCTGAATAAAGACAATATGAAACCGCAAGTGCAGTTCAGCATTAAACATTATGAGACATTCAGTGTAATACAGGAAAGACGTTAAAATAAATATGCACTGACCTGCACTGTGCATGCAAAGAGAAAACAAGCAATCCATTTCAGAAGATACTTAGTTGATTGCAGAGCACCCCGAGGCAGAGGGGCAAAGGACAGAGATCTGATGTTTATGCTGTTCTTTAATGTAAATACAAGTCTACAGGGAATAAGAAGGCTCAAGGGACTAAACAGATTATGCTGTGGTTCTGTACTGTCACAGCATCTTCCCCTATTTGGGGCTGTGTTATTGCTGCCGTAATGTGGTCTAAAAAGTTCCTGACAGCGACCACATTGAATGTCATACAACACTGCACTGGCAGGGACAGGACTAGATTCCATGGGATCCCACTAATATATATTGAAAAAAAGATTGAAGCATTTTAATAGATTGATTCATTGATGCCAAATTTATGCAAACATATTTGTTTCTTCCAAATCTTCTTTCGCAAATCAACTGGCCAATCTCACTGATCAACAGATTTGACCTCCTTCTTTGCTGAGACAAATGCATGCCTGACTTTTGGGTACAGACCGCACAAGTGCCTATAATCTCAGCCCAGCATTTGAACAAGGCCAAGAGATCAAAGCAAACAGAGCATCCAAGAGAATTACAAGTTTTTAAACACAGTTTGCCACCACTGGGTCCTAAGACCGATTTGGCCACAGCACAACAATGGGATAAATATGATCTTGATTCAAACTGATTCAAGCTGATGTATCTCCCTGAATCTGGAAGTGATCATTTTCTTAAGGGTCAAAATTCTAAACTCGCTGCCCAGAAACTCGGTTGGAAAAAAATGAACCAAACCAACAACCCATAAAACCAATATCAAAAGGAAAACCACAGAACTGAAAGGACTGAAAGCAGCAATTAAACCACAAAACAAATAGCACCATAAATTCAGTTCTGTAGATGACTTTTTCCTAGGTCCCCTTTTCACCACCCCTTTCATTAACTCTGCCCTTGTCCATCACACTACAAAGTGCCAGGCCAAAACTTGACTATGTGCACCAGTACAAGCTGGCATAGGCATGATGCAGTTTGCCAAGCCTGCCTCCTTCTGACTTTATTGCCAGCTTGCCTCTTGACTCCAGGGACAGCGTGCCTGATGTCATGGCTCAGATATCCTCATCCTGATTTGTTGCCATTGGCAAAGACCTACAAATTCCTTACAGAAATGAGTCCTCCAACTTTTGAGTGTAATGTTACTGTCCTTAGTGTTTTCACAGAAGGGTAAAGAGCAATGAGCTTTTTGTGTGGTTGATTTTCAGCTAATGGGATTAATTGCAGAACAGACATGTGAGAGACCTGTGATCTTAGATCCAGTCTCCAAAGTAAATGATTCAGCTTTGCTTGTTGAAGTAACCAGGTGATCAAGGCAAGGATGTATGTTCTAAAGTTCAAAGGCTAAAACTGAGATGACCAGTCCCACATAAATAAAAGTTGTGTAATGCTACAGGATCTTTGAAGTACTCACCATAGATGAAGTCTTGTGCTTCATCGTTCTTCTAAACTTATTCATGTCATATAATCTATTGATTTACAAGTGCTGAGGAAAATAAGTGCCAGACACGTCTGGGGCTAAAAGCTGTCATGTGGACTGCAATGACTTGTTGCTCTTGCAGCATCTCATGTAAGATTTTCCACTCAGCAATAAAGCAGTCCTTGCATAAGGACAGCAGATTTTGTGACATGCAACCTATAATTTCAGCCTTAACTTCACATTGCAAGAAGATAAGAGAAGTAACAGTTTAGCACACATTTAGTAGTATTTATGAGAAGCTCTTAAGAGGCCCAGATTTATTTAAAATAGGGATTTTAAATGTGGATGTTACAGCCTGCACCATTACCAAATATTCTCTTCCAGCCTATCAAAGTCTTTGCAATCACTGCAAAGAGCCATTCCTGTATCACTTTATAATGGCTTTGATCAAATAATTTTGGTCAGTGACAGCTGACTGACCCCAGCACAAGAAAGAAACAGTATAGGCAGAGCTGGTCCTTCAGCCTTAATCAAAGAGTGTTCTTAGTTTAGTCACCATTTTTCAAGTTTCTGTGTATGTCTTTCACAAGACTGCAGAGAACAAATGGCTGAGGTAGCTATCACTGCCACCCTATTCCTCCATTGCTTTTCAGGTAGCTGTAGAAGATGTGAAGCACACTTGTAAGAACTGAGTTGACAGTACATCTGATTGGGATTGGAAGGTCCTGAACATTTTTTCTGGCTGGCCTTTCCTTGGGAGAGATACTGCGGAGGGAGGGTGAATGTGGGACAGCTGAAATGGAAGAAATAAAGTACGCAGAAAGCAGGGAGTTTCTGCTCGGTTGGAAGAGTATGGATACAATGATGCAGGCGAAAGACCTGGGGAAAGGCTTTCCAGCTAGTGATGAGGCTGGCAACACAGAAGGGCTGTAAGAGCCCTCTGCAGTTGACCAAGTATGGACTTTTTTATTTAAAAGTATATAGCTGGCAGCAAACTAGATCTGTTACATATGTAAATTCATGATAACATATAAGTTAAAAGAGGAGAATAAAGTGAAGCCAATAATTAAGCCTTTCAGTGTTACTCCAGTTCCTAGGTGCTATTAAAGCACCTGGCTAAGTTTTCTCAAACCAAATGATTTTTCCTCCTACCTCAGTGTAGCAGATTTTATGAACAGCAGCAGAAGGAACAGAAGAATAAAAGAGTTGCCTGCGCTCCTTTCTGGAACTCACTATCTCTAGAAATATCTTGGATTACAGAATAGATAATGCACTTCTTAAACATACAAATAATGAGAAGCTGAGATGGATTGCAGGAATTTTAGGGGAATGGAATTGGAATGCAAATATTGGCATAAATGATAGAAAGGATCTGGAGGAATTATAATTGAGGAAGGTACAAGAGACATTTGCAGAGGCTCAGGGTTACTCTGCAGTTGCCCATGCTCTGACAATCTATGGATAAATAAAGGACTTAATTTTCTAATTTGTGTGAATCTGTGTGAATTATAGGTAAAGGACGGTACAATGTCATTTTCTCCATCTTAGAATGAATCAGTTTATGAATGGAAATGAAAATGGCCTAGCAGCTTGCAAGAAGATTCAAAATGTACTGAGCTCCTGTATTTAGGGGCTGTAACAAAGCGTTTATAATTATAAATAGCAATAATCTCCAGATAAGTAATTCACTTGGATGACTGATGACATGACTGCAGAGGTTATCAATTTTTGGACTGAGAATTAAATGTTACAGACCCTCATATCTTAACATGTTGTTCACAATAAAGGTAGTCCTGGCAGCAGCAATGACGTTCTTTACCATATCCAACCATGCTAATCTTTTGAAGAAGCAACAGATAGAAACAGAGTGAAACTTCAGAGTGAAAGTATACAAGGAATTGACTTCAACATTCAAAGACTGTATGAACCTGCCAAAACCATTAATTCTTCCTTTGGAGCAGTGGAAGCAGAAAGGTTAGTCCCACTGGCTCCTGACCAGGTCAGTACACTGTCAGCCAAGGGGAGACAATAGCCAGAGTGACCTCCTGACAGCAGTCTCCTGTGCAGTATAAACACCCAAATGAACTGCAACAGCTGCCACTGGAATACAAAGTGGTTGCGTTTATCAAGAACAATGATGAAATACAAAATCCCTAACAAAGACCCTGAGAAATGTATAGCATCCAAAAATTGCCATCCAGAAGCACGCATCATGATGACACCTTCCTTAATTAAAGTAAGGACCTTCCATTTAGCCCCATGATTACTAAGCCCAAAGTGTTCACAAAGACATTTGCGCAGTTTGAAAGGGAGAGAAAGTTTTTAATGCATTGCATGTTACTGACCTTATCTGCACTGCCAGAGTATGTACTCGGTGTAATGCTACAAAAGACACCAGTCCTCTCCACATCCTAGTTTTGTAAAAATTGGTATCTAACAAATACACAACAGTTAATATGCTGCTGTTACAGTCTGAACAGGCTAACTAATGACAGATGGGCAAACCAAGAAAGCTGAGAACAAAGGAAAAACTAGAATATTAATGATACTGTTATTAATGTCAGATGAGTAAATTGCCCAATAGATACATTTTATCAGACTGAATTATGGAATTACCAATAATAGAAAAGGTTTTTGGTTTGGTTTGACCACCTTCTGACTAGCCTAAGGTCTCAAGGGAAGTTACAGCCAAGATGATTTCTGACCTCATTGCTGGGCAACATCTGTACCTGCAGAATGTGAGCATCTTCACACTTGCTGGAGAAAGCCATCAGCGCAAATGGCTGAGTTCTTCAGCTTATCATAATGACATGGGGATTTACACACATCACACTAAAATTCTGTATTGCTCTGCACATTTTAGTGGTATCACTTCCTCTTTTACAGAGGACCTCAAAATATTTTCAGACCTTTGGTGCCATGGGTTAGTTGTTTGGGTGGTGTTGGATTGGTTGATGGGTTGGACGCAATGATCTTGAAGGTCTCTTCCAACCTGGTTTATTCTATGTATTCTATGTATTCCAAGAAGTATGATACAATAGTTAAAAATTAGTCAGCATTATAGATATCACTATCTTTTAACTCAGTGTCATGGGCTGAATTCAATTTTGCTGCATATTCTCACCCAAAGTGAGATTATTTCATGGCACACAATAAACTTCTCCATCTTCCTGGAGATGGCTTCCTATACTGGCTAATCAAATAATAGCTTGCTGAGCATTTTCAGAAAATTAGTAAAGTGTTTTTGATACCAGTGCACAGAACATGTGCATGTACTGATGTGTATCCACAACCTCAGGAAAAATAAAAATTAAGGGTCTTGGTCAAAAGTCAGGTTTCTAATTTAGAGTAAGAGTAGAACTTTCAAAGCAAACATGTATGTCTGCAGCCTAAACCAAAACAAATAAAAAAATTAGGTGTTTTTTTTTAAAGAAAAGTAATTATGTTTATGATCCTCCTGCCCTTCAGCTTTTGGCCACTCTGCACTGAAATACAGGATTTTTTTAAAACATGTCTTTTTAAAATTACTTTTATACATATTTTTTATAAGCAAATTTATTCCGACACAAGATTAGTGGGAAAGTTCATCGCTGTCATTCCTATTGCATATATATAAATCTAAGTCTCTGGTATGTATTCATAATCCAAGGAAAAGAATAGGGATTGCCTGATGTGCTACCGAAAGTTAACAGGTCCCAAGTTTAGACTGGGGATAATGTCATTCTTTGATATACAGCCACTGTTTCTTCAAACTCAGCTGTCTTTGGCATATCAACCCTGTCAGAGGTGCTTACAGCAGTGCCTAGGTTATTATAACACACAACATCTATTCTCACCGAGGCATGTGAAATCACACCCCTTTCATCATTTTTACATTTGATGACAAATTTAGACTATTATGCACCACACATTGTTTCAAAAACAAATTTATATTTGCAGGAGTGATGCAAGGTTAAAGTTATAAAATTATTCCATGCATCTAAGAAACCATGCTTGCCTAGAGAAGTTGTGGATGCTCCCTTCCTGGAAGTGTTCAAGGTCAGGTCTGATAGGGCTCTCAGCAACCTGACCTAATGGATGGTATCCCTGGTCACAGCAGGGGTGTTGGAACCAGATGACATTTAAGGTCCCTTCCAACCCAAACCATTATGATTCTGTGAGTCACACCTTTATTTGCATTTCTTTGGAATCTACCAGGTATTAGCCACCCTACCTTGAACACTGTGCTTCTGCAGAGAACAGTTTTAAGCACTGCAAGGAGAATGGGGCTAAGAAAATTAACAGATAAAACAGGAAGTAAACTGGTAGAAGCTTGCTTTATGTGGAAAATGAAAGAAAATATTTTTCCAGTACAAAGGGGTCACACATGGATAGAATTAATGAGATACATATTCCTCAAGGACTGCTCTGAAAACAGTGTGAATGAAAAAGGAGAAATACAGTAGGTGTACAGAAGAGGGAGGAAAAAGTTATTAAAAAAAGAAAAAAGAGAGAGAGAATTTAAAAATGAGTCCAGGAAAGAAGCAAAGCAACACTGAAAATATAAACTGTATCAGAGCACAAAAGCATACTTTAAGTACAGGAGAGAAAATAACGAAAGAGAAAAAACCAACTACATTAACACAAAGTCTTTCTTAACTCTCTTCTTGCATTCCTGTATTCCAGATTGAGGTTGAGGTTGTAACTGCTGCGGCATAACAAATCTCAGTTTGCTAAGTATGTGATTTATGAAGGCTTAATTGGTGTTAAGGATTAATTGGAACAGTGTGATCTCCACCCAAGAAAAATCTACCTGGCATTATACTGAAGCTTTTTCTTTCCCCTAGTCTGCTGAATTCCCCGAATGTGAGCTATGGCTCAAGGAATCACTAACTTAACACCATCTGCAGTTCGGCTCCCAGGCTATGCTGGTGCCTTTCACTTGGCTTTATGCTTTCCTGAAATCTCATTGTAACTTGACATTTTGTAGGCAAGGTAGAAATTTAGACAGACAAGGCTCCCTATGTTTTTCACCTTGATTACTGGACTTCAGATGAACCTCTCCACTTCTGCTCTTAACATTTAAATTTTACAATAATGCAAAATGCCTGGGCTGGCAATTTGCCTGTAAGGGTGGCATTCCTCAGACAGCAGAAATGACCACCAAGATAATGGGTACATTCCAGCTGCCCTGTCAGGTTCACTTCTCGGAGGGACGCAATATTTTCATCCCAGTGTTTGGCAATATCCAGCCAGCGGAGTGAGAGTGAGACACTGGGAGCACAAACCAGAGCTTATCTTCCAGCAGGTGAACACATGAAAAACAAAATTCCACTTGGTAATGGCATGTTCAAACAGTTAAGTAATAGGGCATTCTAACATATATATCAAGGGTTACAGCTGGGCCAGCCGCTAGATGAGTGACAGATGCTGTTAACCCCTCTTCCCAGAAGATGAAGAAAAAAGGCAGTAAGGAAGAGAGGCTTGCAAGTTGGAACAGAAAATTAAAACTTCTTTAGTGAATATAGTAACAATAAAATGAAATACACAGTGTCAAACTTAATCCCCTGAAGGCAATTTTGTCACTGTAACCTGTAACGATGTGGGCAGGCACTGAAGAACTCCCAGACTGGACTAAGCAGCAGATGGGAACAGGATTCAGGAGTTGGATTCAGGAACACAAGATCTAGGGTTGTAGGCAGAATAGACAGAGTCCTCCTCAGCTGCTGGTCACTGAAGAGGGCTTGACCCTCATGATCCCTCAGCTTTACACTGGATAGGACATATATGGAATATCTTCTTGGTCCATTTTAGGTCACTTCAGTTTTCCACTCCTCCCTGCAGGTGCAGGCGTAGTGGGTTTGAGGGAGACCCCCTCCCCACCGTAACCATCCTCTGCTACCAAAATGTGCTAAAGGGTTGAGGCAGCCCCCACCCCACCACGGGCAAAAATAAACACTCAGACAAACGGATTGCAAAAGTGATGGAAGTTTAAATAGAAAGCAGTGAATGTTTACAGAAAACCCAAAGCGCAGTGACAAAGAAAGATCCCAAAACAAACCCAGAGCCATCCCATTCCCACCTGAGGGTACACCCAAGACCCCCAGGGCTCCTTCTTCCCCCTCCCTCTGCTAGGGCAGTCTCAGCTGGCCAGGTCTGAAACTGCCCATCCGCCCGTGGCCTTGGGCCTAGCCCGGCCCAAAGCCAGCAGACATCTCCCCCAGTTACCGGCTGAAGGAGGAGGAAGAAAGAGAAAGTGCTAGACCCCGCACTGGATCTTATAGTGGTGCAAAGAATTATGGTAGGAAATACACAATTTCCTGTGTCCACCCCTCTGGGCTGGACTTCTGGACACAGGAAGTAAACACAGCAGGGGGCACCCAGCTCAAACTACAACACGCCACCCCTTATTTCATACCATGATCTTTGCACCTAAACACATCATCAAATCAGAAATCTTCTGATGACATGTCCGGCAAAGTCCGTATCTTCATCTGGGCGTCCACCCAAACAGTCTCTCATTCAAGCTCAAGTGTCAGTCCATTCCAGTTCTTCTCCTCTCATCTAATAGAACCTCTCAGTGATGCAGAGTTCACTCTTCTGCAGTGCAAGCTCTTCATGGATCCGTTGGACATCCTGGTCACCTGGAAAGAACCTCACAACTTCTCAACCAAACCTTCATTCCCATCTGTATTTACTCAGTGGCATATTTCCCCTTCTTACTTTCGGTACACCCAACATGGCAATAAAGATTTAGCAGTGACCTTGGTCTCCATAAGAGTGAGTATAAGCAGTCCTTGGCAGTAACTATAAACACTAGAAGCAGATGCTGTTTGTGAAAATATGCCATTAACTCCAGAAACTGAGCTGACAATCCAAATAGAATTTGTTTTGATCTAACTCAAACCAGGACCATTTTATACACTGATAATAGCAGAAACGTGATTTCTGACTAAATGCCTTAGCACAGAAGTTCTTAGAATATACTTTTTACTTATTTGTGAAATACCCACTATATAACTACCACAAGCATTGTTGTATACTATTGGTGCTGTCTTCCACCAGTTTAAGGCTGTGTTTTGAACATACGAACACACTAGGTTTTCTGTTGTACAGTAAAGCACAGCCCAGGAATAGTTGTATGTTTGTACCTAAAATGCCAGCCACATAGTATGTCTCTCCTGTTTGTAAGTGCTATGTAGATCCAGTGCACTGACTGCAGCCAGAAAAAACACCTGATGTTGCCCCAGACACCTTAGGTAAGGATCATATCTATACTCCTTGAAGTCAGTGAGAACCTGACTTTGCACGCAATTCCCAAATAATTGGCTTTATTTCTTCTGTTTTATCACTACAGTGTATGTTTCACATTCATAGGTGAATAAAAACTATTTACAGGGAGTGGTGTAAACTCTCCAGTGTAACTCAGACCTAATTAATTCAGCAACTATGTAACTGTTATACTTTAAAAGCTCTTGTCGTAGTTTGGGCTGGGTGCCCTCTGCTACAGGGGTGTTTCCTGTGTCCAGAAGTCCATCCCAGTGGGTGGACTCAGGAAATTAGGTATTTCTACCATAATCCCTTGCACCACTATAAATTTTGCGGTGGGGTCTGGCACTTCCTCTTTCCTTCCCTCTCCGAGACTTGGTAACTGGGGGAGAGATCTCCCGGCCATGGGCCTGATTGGGCCCAAGGCCACAGGGGGATGGGCAGTCTCAGGCCTGGCCAGCTGAGACTAGCCCAGCAGAGGGAGGGGGAAGAAGGAGCCCTGGGGGTTTTGGATGCACCCTCAGGTGGGGATGGGATCTTTCTTTGTCACTGCGCTTTGGGTTTTCTGTAACCTTCACTGCTTTCTATTTAAACTTTCATCACTTTTGCAATCCGTTTGTCTGAGTCGTTATTTCTGCCTGTGGTGGGGAGGGGATCTGCCCCAACCCATTACAGCTCTGCAGTTACTATAATTATGGCAACTTTTATTAATAATTTATTAATATTACAAGATTAATCTAATGAAGTTCAACAAGGATAAGTGTGGAGTCCTGCACCTGGGGAGGAATAACACCATGCACCAGTAGAGGTTAGGTTGACCTGCTACAGAGTAGCTCCACAGAGAAGGACCTTGGAGTCCTGGTTGAAAATAAGTTATCCATGGCACAGCAATGTGCCTTGGTGGCCAAGGTAGCAAATAGTATACTCAGGTGCATTAAGAGAGTCCAGCAGGTCAAGGGAGATCCTCCTCCCCCTTTATTCAGCCCTAGTTAGCCCACATACTGGGCTCCTCAGTTCAAGAACAGGGAAATACTGGAGAGAGCTCAACAGAGAGCTATGAGGATGACTCAGGGACTGAAGCATCTCTCTCACACAGAAACTGAGAGACCTGGGGCTGTTTAGCCTGGAGAACAGAAGTCTGAGAGGGAACCTTATCAATCTACAAATATCTGAAGGGTGGCTGTCATGAGGATGTAGCCAGTCTCTTCAGTGATCCTCAGTGATAGGATTTTCTTACTGTGAGAGTGACAGAGCACTGGAACAGGCTGCCCAGAGAGGTTGTTAAGTCTCCTCTAAGAGAGCTTCAAAACCCACCTGGACATGTTCCTGTGTGATGTGCCCTAAGTGGTCCAGCTTTGCAGCAGGGGTTGACTTGATCTCTGGAGGTCCCTTCCAACTCCTTAAATTCTATGATTCTGTGATTTTGCTTCATGGTATATCAACAGGTTTTTAAAATACAGTTACTGGTGCCTGATACTCACGCATGCGACTTAACCACATTAGTGGGGAGAAGCTAGTAATTCAGGCACTGTCGACACCCTACACGAGTACTGAGTTGATGATCTTAAGAGGTCTTTTCCAACCTTAATGATTCTATGATTACAGGTATCAAGAACTTGCCCAAAAGCACCGGTTTCTCTCGAGGCCTATACTAGAGGTGCCTTCTTGCCAAGCGCCACTGCCGACACCTCCCCACACGCTCGATCCGATCTCCATTCAAAATTCCCTCCTGGCTTACCCCGCTGCGCAGCAACCACCGGACGCCGCCGGACCCTGTCATTATCCCTCCTCAGAGCTCTCGCTCAAGCCGGACTCCCAGTCCCGCCCTCCGAGGCGGGGCCAGGACGTCTGCGGACCAATCACACAGCCCACGGAGACGCCCTCCCGGAGTGCCGGGGGGGCGATGGGTTGGGGGTGTTGCCACTCTTGTGGCGTCACAGGGCAGGGGCTGGTATGAGTGCGCCGGGGGAGGTATGGCCGCGCTTTTCTGAAGTCACTTGATCCAATACTGGGGCCCACCCGTGGGGCGGTTAAAGGTGGCTCTCCTCGGCCGCGTCCTGGAGAGGGGTTCGTGGTGCCCCAAGATGGGAAGGAGTCCTGCGGCCTGGCGGGCCTGACGCCCCGCAGTGGTTACCGGTCCTCGGGGTGACCCCGTGCTTCTCTGGGGAGGCCGCAGGTCTGGTTCAGCGGATGCGGCTGGTGGCGGAACAACCGCCTTTAGAGTCAGTGCGCCTGTTCTGTGCTTGGATGTGGAAGGGGTTGCCGTTTGTGGCACTGCCGGTCCCCGCTGAGGGGCCCCTAGAGCTGGGAATGACGGGGTGGAGTGGGTGTGCTTCCTTGCCAGGAGGGGTGTAAACATGCCTGTTGTCCGTCTGAATCCCGTCTGGCCTGGTTTCTTCTCAATGAGCAAAGGTCCAGTGGTTAGGAAGCGGCAGCTCTGGCTGTTCACACTTCTGCCCATCTCTGTGGCTCAGCCTGGCATCCTCCACTCATTTCGGCTGTGCAGAGATTGCAAAGGTAGCAACTCTGTGAGGCCACTAACAGCCTCCTTCCCTGTGCAGTGGTTCTACAGGACCACTACCAAGAAGAGCCTTTGGCTTGTGGGAGAGCAGCAGTGGTGTGAAATTGTGTTTCATCGTGGCCCCGGGGTGCTTTCTCTTTGCTTTCAGAAGTTGTAGTGTGAACGGGGCACATCTGTTGTCCAGTCCCCGTTCATTCAGCTCAGCATCAGCTGGCCTTGCATCTCATTCATCTCCTCCAGACGTCTGTAATAACTAGAGGCTCTCTGCCAGCTTGATAGTGGCTTTGTCTGAATGTGTGCTGTGTCTTTCCTGTACTTGAGGAAGTTCAGTCTTTGACTAGACACAGGCTGCTTCGCCACTGCATGTGTACTGCTGTCTAATTTGTAAATGTTTGCTGGGCTGTGTCTTCGTGTCATATTTCTGTGGGTTTGGCTGCTAGTTAAGAGTATCAGTTATACGTGAAATATGTATCTTGTGGTATCTGCCATCAATTATTACTGAACACAATGAAAAAAGTAGTTCCTGTGGGTGGGTGGTTTTGTTTTGTTACAGTTGCATGTCATACCTAAAACTACTGTATTCAAATCCATGTTTTCATAATACTCTGTTTTGGCCTTTTCCCTATGTAATCAACTTGTACATGGAAACTACAACTGCAGAATTAAACAGTTGCTGCCAGCATGGAATAATATTCCATATAGGTCTATAGAAGCAAAGTAATTTGGTTGTAATAAATGTTTAGGGGCTTCCTTAATTCTGTTTGTAATATCTATGAGTGGTGGTAGATAAAAATAATTTTCTATTATAGGAAAGTATAATTATAGAAGTTTGTTACTTATTTTCAAATCTTATGGAAGATACTATTTTTTTTTTCTTACTGTGGAAGACCTTCAAGTCAGTATGGCAGTTTGCTCTTGAATAGCTAGGTTTAGAGATTATAAGAAGCAAGGGGTTCTTCCTTTTCTGCTAGTGTAAGTAGAAAATGAAATAAAATAGGACAATGAAACAAATAGAGTATTTATAAATTAATATGGAATAGAATAAGTCAGTGAAACAACTAGAGCACAGTGTGGCATGATAAAGTGACTTACCCATTATTGCATGGAATATCTTGAGACAGAGGTAGTATTATACACATAGTGTCTTAAAAAGAAGAAGTAGAGGTATACTTCCAGGTTTCATTTCTTTCTTAATTGTCAGATTTTTCTTCATCATAATGTGTGCACTGGGAACTGACTTTTTTTTTTTTCTAATTATATTTGTTTGTTTCATTTCTAGGTTAAAGTGAAAATACCTTTTGGAAACAAATACCTTGATGCAATCTTTTCTCTCCCAGAGAAAAAATCAACATATGGGGTGATTCTTACCCATGGTGCTGGAGGAGATATGAATTTCCCTCACTTGGTGTCTTTGGCAGCGTATCTTGCATCCCATGGAGTTCTGTGCCTGCGGTTTACTTGCAAAGGCCTTAACATTGCCTACAGAACTAAGGCTTTCAAAACAGTTGTGGTAAGAAGTGACCAAATTCTGCCAAAGTATAGATCTGTGGATATCTTCTGCATTTTTTAAATTATACCCAGAGATAAGTCCAGCAACAATGGAAAAATCAGAAGTGATGGTGGTTAGCTAAATGGAGCACTGTTTGTAAAAAGAAACTGCAGGAACAATTTTTATACAGGCAATAGCTGGAACAGCTGCAGCAAGTATGTGGTTTTGAGTTTAGGGAGAGAAAGGCTTGAGGAAAGGATGTGAAGAGAGCAAAGGTGTTTTGTGGGAAAGCTTCCAGCTGGGAAAAATTATTTGGGATGGAAACAAGATGTAGGTGTTCTGGGAGGGCTTTGTGAGGGGAAGGGGACTAAGGGATACAGCTTTGTAAGAAGTTTTGAGACGAAGGAAGCTGGCTTGAGAATTGTGCTAGGTCTCTCAGGGTTAGCAGCTGGGAGAAATAGAATTTGGGGAAAGAGTAGGGGACTCTGGGTAGCAGGAGGAGTTGAAGCAAAAGAGATTGAGAGTGGCATATGAGAACCCTAGAAACTAAATATTCTTTGATTTCAAAATCAGTTTAAACTGCTATATGTGTGCTTATCTCTTTCTGCTGCTGCTACATTATTTAAGCCAGTTTTTCTATACCCAGGTTTTGTTAAAATTAGCAAACTTTTGTTGTAATAGTATCAGCGTGGAGTATCTTCCTCTTCTGAAGCATGTAGGAAGGAGGGGAATTTTGTGTCCCAATTATCTATCTACTTCTACTGCAGCATGGGAAAGTAGCTTGAGTGCTTTGCATTGAGCATCACACATATTTACAAGGGATCTAAATCCAGCTCTTAAGGAATTCATTTGTGTAATGCTGTTGTCATAATATGTACATAAATTTGAAGTCAGATGTTGCAGCCTGTAATATGGATCTATCTGTTCTCCATTCTTTTTTTGAAGAAGCATAATGTGAGTTTATATTAATATGATGGTGTGTAAGGTAATTGAAAGGCCTCTGCTGAGATAGCATGTGATGAGTTATCTGCTAAAAACCTGAAAAATCAGTTGCTGAATTTTTTTTATGCCAGACATAACTGTGCCTTAAACTTTTCATTGTCAGTGACCTCAGTGAAGGGCATTTTTACTAACTTTATTTTCCTTTTGATGGGGTAGGAATATGAATGTGGTCTGTTACTGTAATTAAGTTGATACACAGTAACCATTTATGTTGAGTAACTTGATAGGGCATCTGAAATTTTAGACTTGTTAAGAACTAATGTGAAATTGCTTAAGTTTATTTTGCTGTTGCTGCACAATGTTATTCGTTCATGTGAGAAAAAGGGAGCAGCTTGTGTGTTTCTGTTCTTTGTTTAATCTACAGTGCTAAAAGAGACAGTTTGTGTTTGGTAGCTATAAACAATTCCCCAACCCCCATCTGTCTTGATTATAACTTGTAATGCTTCTCTTTATTTCTTTAGGAATACTTAAAGCTTTCAGATGATTATAAACTTTCAGGTGTCTTCCTTGCAGGTATTGATTTTATTATCTATTATTTTCTCTCTTCTACTGCCTCTAATAATAACAATCTGAAGCTACTTCCATTCTAAAGTCTGTCCCACTTTGGTAAGAAGTGCATGGACATCTGTGGATCAACATGTTTCAGCTATCTGATGACAGTTGAATGCTCTGTAACTTTCATTAATTGATTAGCAGTCCACTGACTGCCATGGGAACATAGGTGTCATAGGTTTGCATTTGGGCATCTGAACACTACCAGCCCTGTCTGGTGTGCAGCTCAGCTCTCTTGTGGCTGGATTGAGCAGCACCGTGTCTGCAGGTCACAAATGGGAGCACCCAGCCTACCACTTTCATTGAATTACTTTAGGAGCATGATTGCCTAGACTATTTACCCTCCTTGTGATGCCACAGGTCTTGATCCAGAAGGAAGATGGAAAGAGTATGAGTTCATGTTTTCCAGATGCCTTGGGAGAAAACTTTCTTGTCCCTTGAAAGTGACTGGGCCTGAGTTCTCTAATAATCCATGTATACTTTTTAACTGTAGGTCTTGAAGAATTCTTGTTACTGGTAAGTGGGAAACTGCTTTCCCAGAACAGGTTTAGGTAGATAAAACCTAGCAGCAGATAAAAATATCAGTTGTGTTATGTGAAAAGGGAGGTAGATGAGTGTGATTAGGAATAACTTGATACAGGGAACTCTGAATGTTCTCTGACTAAGTGAAACCAAATCTGTGCTGATGCAATGTAATCCTACTGGAATCAGCTACTTCCAACACTCGGTTACAGAGCGTTGTCACCTCATTTATTGCTTCTTTGAGGAGATATTTTCACAGTATCACAGTATCAAGGTTGGAAGAGACCACAAAGATCGAGTCCAACCTGTCACCACAGACCTCATGACTAGACCATGGGACCAAGTGCCTTTGATATCCCCTTGCTGTTACTGACTAACCTCATGCTACCAGTTGATGTTTGTTTTATTTCTCCCCCTTCTACTTACGCTATTAGACGAAGTTTGAGGTGTATATAAATGCTTGATAGGTTGGTTTGGGAAGGAAAGTGCATAAAAGTTTAATTTGAGCATATCTTCAAATTGCATGAAAAAAAAATATACGAGATAACATTGCTATTGAATTTCAAGCGTCTGGAGCATAGGAACTGTCCCTTTCTTCCCCCAGGATGGGCTGCTATTCCTTACAGTATTGCAAAAGATTCCTCTGTGTTTTTTGGTGGGGTTTCCCTCCACACCCCTGCTTTTTTTTTTTTTTTAATGGAGATGTGAAATCATAATATAACCAGATAAATATTTTAGCAGAAAATGTTAAAATTAGGATTTTTCATGAAGTAGATGAATAAAAACATTCCTAGTGTTTTGTACTGTTGGTACACTGAAATGCCCTCAGTTGGATTTGTGTTAGGGGTTGTTTCCTCGAACAGAGTGTGGATGAGGTGACAGAATATACTTTTTTCCTTTAATATGGGAGAAAGGTCGATCCATGGGGTCACGAGCTGCTGCTTCTGTGATACGTCAGCTTAGCCAGGAGGGGGATGATGATGACTTCATTCAAGGTCTAGTGTGTTTATCTTACCCACTGCATCGACCAAAACTTCAGTCCAAGCTCCGGGATGAAGATTTGTTATTTATCAGATGTCCAGTGCTGTTTGTCTCAGGATCAGCAGATGAGATGTGTGAAAAGGTGAGTACCCCTATAAATCGTGCTACAAAGAGGCAGTATGGCAGAACAGGAATGAGTCTGAGTGACATCTCTGATTAACAGTCTTCTCTAAATACTTGTACATCTGTCCATCTATATATCTATCTTTATATATCTTCTGCAGGAAGCCTCAGGTAGGAAAACTGCATTTGACATAAAGAACCCTGATAGTGCTTTCTTTTGGTTGCTTAAAATTTCCACATCATGTCTGATCATACACTTTAGCAAACTCATCCTTGGGCCGCTAAAATACTGCTGATTGAAGTGTTTCGGATTTTTTCATGAGATTGTACAAGTTAAAAGCAGCCTGTGGAAGGAGCAAGCCATTTGCTAATTTGTTTGAACCATTTCAGACTATACAGCACACCTTGTGCTGTGCTACTAATTTCTCATTAGTATCACAGTGTCACTAAGGTTGGAAGAGACCTCGAGGATCATCGAGTCCAACCTGTCACCACAGACCTCATGACTAGACCATGGCACCAAGTGCCACATCCTATCTCCTCTTGAACACCTCCAGGGATGGTGACTCCACCACCTCCCCAGGCAGCACATTCCAATGACGAATGACTCCCTCAGTGAAGAACTTTCTCCTCACCTCGAGCCTAAACTTCCCCTGGCGCAGCTTGAGACTGTGTCCCCTTGTTCTGGTGCTGGTTGCCTGGGAGAAGAGACCAACCCCTTCCTGGCTACAACCACCTTTCAGGTAGTTGTAGAGGGCAATGAGGTCAGCCCTGAGCCTCCTCTTCTCCAGGCTAATCAATCCCAGCTCCCTCAGCCTCTCCTCATAGGGCTTGTGCTCAAGGCCTCTCACCAGCCTTGTTGCCCTTCTCTGGACATGTTCAAGTGTCTTGATGTCCTTCTTAAGCTGAGGGGCCCAGAACTGGACACGGTACTCAAGGTGTGGCCTAACCAATGCAGAGTACAGGGGCACAATGACCTCCCTGCTCCTGCTGGCCACACTATTCCTAATGCTGGCCAGGATGCCATTGGCCTTCTTGGCCACCTGGGCACACTGCTGGCTCATGTTCAGCCAGCTGTCAATCAGCACCCCCAGGTCCCTCTCTGTTTGGCAGCTCTCCAGCCACTCTGACCCCAGCCTGTAGCTCTGCATGGGGTTGTTGTGGCCAAAGTGCAGCACCCGGCACTTGGACTTGTTAAATGCCATCCCGTTGGACTCCGCCCATCTGACCATTTGGTTGAGGTCCCTCTGCAGAGCCCTTCTACCCTCTAACTGACCAACATCTTCTCCTAACTCGGTGTCATCTGCAAATTTGCTGATGACTGACTCAACCCCCTCATCCAGATCATCAATGAAGGTGTTAAAGAGGATGGGGCCCAATACTGATCCCTGGGGGACACCACTGGTGACTGGCCGCCAGCTGGATGTGGCACCATTCACCACCACTCTCTGGGCTCAGCCCTCCAGCCAGTTCCTAACCCAGCACAGAGTGTTGTGCTCCAAGCCACAAGCTGACAGCTTAGCCAGCAGTTTGCTGTGGTGGACAGTGTCAAAGGCCTTGCTGAAGTCCAGGTAGACCACATCCACAGGCCTCCCCACGTCCACCAGACAGGTCACCTGATCATAGAAGGAGATCAGGTTGGAGAGGCAGGACCTGCCCTTCCTAAATCCATGTTGGCTGGACACATTTGGCTAGTCGCATTTTCATGACAAATTATTCTAGCAAAGTAGTTCTACTTCAAATCAGACTTCAGTGGCAGAAAGCGTGTTTTGTAGAGATTAAGAACAGGTGTGCAGAGGTGAGAACAGAATGGTTTTCTGCATTGTTTTCATGCAAATAGGTATCTGCTGTTCTTGAACAGTTCAGCTTGAATTTGGAAATGTGTGTGATTGCTATTTTCTATGCTAGGAAGAGTTTATAAGGAGTCAGGATGCTTTTGAATTGTCACCAAAGTTAGTCAAGACTAGCAACCATCAGATCCTTGGAGTGCTGTTTTAATGGGGAAATTGTCAAGACTTTCTGAGCTGGTTCTTAGATCTGTTTGTGAGAAAGCTTAACACATCAAAACAGCTCTCTAGGGAAATATGTTGTTTCTCTGACACTGCCACTTACTGGTTGTAGTACCCTCTGGCAGCAAAAGTGGCTTCCTTGATCAGCATGGGGGAAGGACCTTTGCACAGTGTTGTGACCTTTGCAGTTTTTTTATTCTGTGTTTGAGTGAGGACAAACCTTTGAGCAGATTTCAGTACTGAATGCAGTATCATCACACTTTTCCTATCAAGGTGTTTTTAATGTTCGTGCAGACCCATTTAAGAGCTGCCTGTTACAATACTGCATAGACCAACTGGGAGACCTCTAGGAGTTGCACAGTTTGTAGCAGCTGATTCACTAACTTTTTCATTCTTGTTTTTTCTGTAGCAATTGCTAGAAGGTGTGGCAAGCAAAATGAAAGCCCCTAAAAAAATCCATTGGATTGATAAAGCAAACCATGGGATGGCAGTCAAAGGACGAACAACAGATGATGTCATGGAAGAAATAAATGCCCATGTTTTCTCTTGGCTTAGAGAGAACACTGAACAGGAGCAGAAATGATTTACAGTGTTTAAGCAGTATATTCATTTAGTTTTTCATAAATGCAGCAAATCAGAATGTATTATTTCTGAGTGCTGTAGTTTTTGAATAGAGGGCTAAGTGTAAGTGCAAATAAAACTTTTATTGTACGTCTAAAACAATTATTGAAAACAATAAAGGAGTTTTTGAAGGAAGGACTGAAAAATTACAAAATATTTAATACCATGGCAGCATTGTTTTCTGTTTCTATCGAACAGAATTAACCAGGTTGGAAAAGACCTTTGAGATCATCAAATCCAACCCATCATCCAACACTATGTAATCATCTAAACCATGGCACCAAGCACCCCATCCAATCTCTTCCTAAACACCTCCACTGATGGTGACTCCACCATCTCCCTGGGCAGCACATTCCAATGGCCAATTACTCTTTCTGTGAAGAACTTCTAACATCCAGCCTAAACCTCCACTGGTGCAGCTTGAGACTGTGTCCTCTTGTTCTGGTGCTGGTTGCCTGGGAGAAGAGACCAACCCCCACCTGCATACAACCTCCCTTTAGGTAGTTGTAGACAGCAATAAGGCCTCCCCTGAGTCTCTTCCTAAGCAACCCCAGCTCCCTCAGCCTCTCCTCATAGGGCTTGTGCTCCAACCCCATCAGCAGCTTTGTTGCCCTTCTCTGGACACGTTCCACCAAGTCAACATCTTTCCTGAACTGAGGGGCCCAGAACTGGACATGGTACTCAAGGTTTGGCCTAACCAGTGCTGAATACAAGGGGAGGATGAAAGCCATTGGCTTTCTTGGCCACCTGGGCCCACTGCAGGCTCATGTTCAGCCTACTATCAATCAGTACCCCCAGGTTCCTTTCTGTTTGGCAGCTCCCCAGCCACTCCGACCCCAGCCTGTAGCACTGTATGTAACACTTAGTAACACATTACACTATGTAAATGCTTTTAACTAATACTTGAAGTAACATACTGGAAAACACCTACTTTGACAGGAACTCTTCAGATGTGTTTAGGATCTATTACTGATGCCGTACTTGTTTGAAATTAAAACCTGATGATTTGTAGAATGCTCTGAACACATCCCCTGAGGCTGGCCAGCGTGGATTGTACTACTCTGCCTTGGTGCTGTACCCTGCCACTCCAGTGTGCTTCAAAACCTGTGATACAGAGAGAGGAATCTCTTTTCATTTATAGTGTCACTACCCCAAGTAGCCAAATTCTGTGTCTATGAGGGGAGGAGGAGGTAATGCAGGCATGGTTGTGCATAAGTAGCAGAATACATGGGTCAGTTATGAAAAGTCAGTCTCCAGCAACTTCCATTGTGTAAAGGATTGGTCAGAGAGTCCCTCTGAAGAGATGAAGACTATTAAATACAAACTGGTAAAAGATTATACTGGAGGAGAAACTCCTGGAGGAGGAAGGAGGTGTGACATTGCACAAGGCTTTCTACGTGAAGGGTGCTGAAGAGGCAGGTGGGGAGGCCTGGGCCTTCGTACCTATTACCAGGAGCAACTGGAGTATTGCAGAGTGGATGAAACAGTTCATGTGTGCTTGCAGCTGCAGCCTTCTCTATTATGGGCTATGAGTAAACTCTCAGTATAGCCAAAGGTTATAGCAAAATTTTAATTGCTTTTAGCCAAGTCAGCAGCAAGTATTGGCTGAATGATGACCCCAGAGATGAAATGGCTGGTTGGTCCTGAGAAAAGCATCTTGACATTGTCTCCTGAGATGCTGGTCTCATCTCCACTGGAGAGTTCCCCAGAACCTGCTTTGGTCAATTCTGCATCTTTATGGCATGTAGCTTGCTCAACATGAGTATGCAGAGCTGCTTTGTGTGGCAGTTCAGAGCTGCTTAATGTATGTGCTGTCAGCCCTGGTTAACTGAGAGGGTTTCTGATGTTTTGGTCAGGTGCTTAGATGAGCTAGAAGAAAAATCCATTCACTAGATTAGTATAGTTATATATTGTTTGCCACATGAGCAAATGTGGAAAATGATAGGCTTGCTTCTGCTACAGTAAAAATAATAGGAAGGTCAAAGTAAAAAATGTTAATCAGATACAATATTATTCTGTTGTTTCTTACAAGATGCCACAAGAATTCTGATCTCCCAGCAGTAATGGGGTTAAATAACCACAGCAGAAATACAGCTGTACAAGAAAATAGCTGTATGGATTTTAAATTGACTGATTGCATTACAGAGAAAATACCCACTTTGTACTGGAAACACAGGTGTTGATTTTAGAATCTGACTGATTTAGACTTTAAAAATCTACCTATGAATCAGATGATGTTGAATTGCCCAAATGTAACAGAATCATGTAGGTATTTTTAAAATAGACTAAAAACAATGATCAGTTTGGTTTCAGTAATCACAGTTCTATGCTACTTATTTTCATATTGCCAAAGAGACTGAGCTTCATAGACAAAGTGTCTGTGAAAAATTGAATGAAACCTAAAAACTTTTACCTAATATTCCTAAAGTGTCAATAGTACTGTGTTTCTCCTTCAGGTTAAAGAGATGTATTATAAACCACACATCACTGTCTTTGAGAATGCTGATTCAGAAGGAACAAAGTTATGGTCTGAAAAAGAGGACTTGGGATAGATACATGGTGGGGGGGGTGGGGTGGGTATAAACTGACAATTCCTATTTGTCCTTTAATAGACTTGTGAACAGATTCAGTATAACAAGTGTGAGTAAAAAGTATCTGCACTTCCAAGGTATCTCAGGACAGTAACACATGGCTGATACAAATGTGGATTTTATTAAAATAAAAAAGTTATAAAAATGTTTTTGAACATGGCTCTTCAACCACTGCATGAGAAGAAGGAAAAAGGGGGTGCCTGGTTTTCTTCCATATGAAGATCATGATACAGTAAACTTCATAATAGTCATTGGCATTATCCATTGATACTTTATGCATGTCTGACTTTAAGTCTGAATGTAGGTAAATATTCAAAAATTGTTTCTTTCAGAGTTCATCTTTGGCCTGCATTCAAAAAGAAGAAATATTTTTCAGTTAACTGGCACCTCAATTTTTAACAGCAAATCCTGCAAATACATTAAGAAATGTTTCTAAATTTGACAGATGTTAATGGTCTAACCTACTGCCTAATACCATGGGGTACTGAGTGATGCCTACTCCCATTTGGTTAAGAACTGAGGACATTAGCCCTTTTCATTTAATGCTGTATGTACCATACCTTTTTTCTGTGGCAAGTGCATGGGAACAGGTCATCATCAGGCTGCTGTACTTTCTCCATCCCCTCTCTGATTTTTGGCTCACTCACTTGCAAGCTGGCATATTCCTAGTTTTAAAGAAAACATGGTATTGTTAATTCATAAACTCATTAGATTGTCTACCCTGACTGCATTGACTGCACTGACTCAGCTGTGCAGTTCTATAGCAATAGGGGCTGTAGAACTTGTGACTCCAAGCTATGTCACAGACAGGGTAAGCAGATACTCAACTGCAGACAGGAGCCCCTGTGGGTGTCTCACTGGAGCTTTAGTATCTCAGTGCTAATGCACAGATATTTTCAGCTGTGGTTCACAGGGTGTGTGTCTGATGTGGAATTCTTTGATCATTGTGGGCAACATACTCCTGCAGATTAGATCAAGATGTGTAGGATCAAATTGCTTCTCTCAGAATGCCAGTGTGGTCTTAAGTGGTTTTGTAGGAAATGATTGCATTCAATATTTGTAAACCAACTGAAGTTCTTAATTGCTGCTGCTTGCTTTGTGGCCTTAGTACTAGACTGGCCAATTTCCAGCATCTCCCTTTCCTTGAACTCTTTCTGTGGGATTTCTCTTTCTGTGGTGGAAGGCACTAAAAATATACTAACCTGGAGAAGTTTGAAATAGTAACAAAAAATGTGGTCTCCCATGAGATTGTTTCTTGCAAATTCTTGTCCAGATTTTGCAATGTTTTTTGCCTGTTGAAGAAAATAGAAGTTATTTTCAAATTCTCAAGCCCAGTAGTTATTTCAGGGTGCCAGTATTGCTTCTGGAGTTTAGTGCTGCCAGTTCAGGATAACTGATTTATGTATGCCTTCTTAATTTTAGATGTAAGGGAGTCTTATGAAAAGATTCTTAATTTTTCCAAAGTTCAGTTTAATTTCAACTTACAGGCAGTGCTATGTATTTTTTTTTTAAAGTGCTCTAGAGTTGATGACAGTAACTTTCAAGTCCTTCTAATAGATTGTTTTGTTTTAAAGAAATGCTCTTCTTGCTCTATTTTGTCTACAAACTTTTCTGATTACTTCTAAATGTGTATTTACCTCTTTATCATGCTCTTTTGCCCACTGTAGTTTTTCTAGTAGATCACTCAGGTCACTTTTAAACGGAATATAATGTTTCCAAGGCTGCAGCTCATTATAAAAATGCTCGTAGTAGATGGAGTCTTGCTTCAGCACCACACTGTTTCCTGCTAGTAGATAAGGCAATCTGTATGCTGCCACTGTGCCATCAATATTAATTTGATATTTATACTGGAAAGGAAATGACCATAAATTATTAACAAACAGAAGACCCAAGTAGCTTGGTTAGGTTGTATTATTCTGAGGGCACTGGTATTACTGACTTGCCGATACTGAGAAATGTGGGATTGGCTAGGCAAGCATCAGTGCTTAAGTAGCTTTTATTGTTTAGTTTGGAATTCATCACAGTGCAGGGTACACAGAGATGCCCTCTTCATCAATTAAGTTCTCCAGAAATTCTTAGGTGCTCATCCTGGGATGTGAGGGTAGATGTGTCACTTCATCCACTGATTTTCCCACTATGTTAGTTATGTTAGTAGTCCTGATCGCTGAATCAGGAAAAAGAAATAAAAAGGAACTTGGTATTATATAGATTACACAAGGTTCTACAGAACCTCTAGCTATAAATCAAACATTATTATCCTCAGTGTTAAAGCTACATAGCAGTTAATCCTATGGGAAGGATGCCCATTCATGCGTGTTATTAGTGTGCTAAAACAACTAAAAACCACTTCATTACCAATAATATATACAAAGTTATTTGATAATGGGAAACACTGAGAACCTAGTTGCCCAAAATGGTTAGTGGCTTACCTTAAAAAAATCAAAAAATGAAATGTGCTTGACAATGGGGCCATAGAGACTTTCATCATGTTTAAAAAAAAAAAAGTTTGTGAAAGCAGCATCTATGATCTCTGGATATTTTCTGCTGAGTTTTACAAGTTCAAGCCTCTCTTTGCGACTGTCACGTCCTCTCCAGAATGCTGTGGTATTCTTGTCTTCCCATGATGGGCCAGTATTCGCCTGAACTGACATCATATCCAGACTGACTCTGGGGGACAAAGAAATGATTTAACAGTGAAGCCTACTGGAAGGCTTTTTAACTGCAATCACTTCAGAGAGTTTACACTACCAACAGGCAAATATCAGGTGTGAAGCTAAGTGGCAAGTACAACTGTTTATGCATTGTGTCAATAATTTTGCAGGTAAAAAAGTAGATAAAGAATGTCAAATTCACAGGCCTGTGGCAAGGCAGCAGCAGTCTAATGACAACGCTGGAAAGAGCACCTGTCAGTAGTCATGGGGAAAAAAGGTAGATAGAAGTGGATATACATATAAAGGGGTTACCAAACACCTACGTGTAACTATCTTAATACCACATATTCCACCTCCTTAGAAACATTGCTAAATTAAAACATATAATTTGTGGGAGCAAATTTAGGAAAAGTCTTGATAATGAAGGTAAGGAAAATGAAATAAATGCAGTGAAGTGATAAACAGGTTCACAAAGGATTACAAAGATCTCTGAGAAGCTAGCTTTGTAAAGTTTCGAGACAGTAACAGAGCAGTTAGCAAGGTCAGTTAGGATCGGCAACCAGAGTGGGAGATGGTAGGTCCTAGGTTGAGAATTCTGGCTGTGTTGGGCTTTAAAAGGTACAGAAAAAGTATTCTAGGAAAGTCAGGAAAAAAGAGCCCTGGCCAGTTGTCAACATGTTCATGGCTGGGAAACACCACAAACAGACAAAATGCTGAAATACCTTGAAACATTCACCCTAAGGGTTGTTTTCAGGGACTTGACCATGTTTCGGTTAATCTTGATTTTTTAGAAGTAAAACAGTGATGTATTTGAATATGTGTCATTTATGTTGTATAATAGATAATTTGGTTGATGTTAGGATATTGATTACATGATTATTGCCTGCCTATAGGGTGCCAGTGTCTCAATGAATAAAACCAGCTCATATACTGTTAACACAAGTATCCTTTTGGAAAATCATTCACTGTGAATTCTGTGGAAATTTCAAGTAATTTCTTACCGTCCCATAGTCTCCAAAACTGAGTCTGTTAAGTCATATGTTGGCATGACAATGTCTTTTGACTCACTGGAACCACACCATGAGAAGATGGGGTGCAGATTCTCTGAAGACTTCTTTTTCTCCAGAGGCCAGTCTCCCAAATTAACAAAAAATTCTACATCTGGCATTTTCACCTAAACAGAAGCAAAGTAGAGACAAATCCATTTTAATAAAAGCCAGTATTCTTCTGCTAGCATCTTGCATTTTAAAAACAGCCTCACTAAGGGGAAAAAACAGCCATGTCTTTAATATACTCTATGTACCTGTAACACATTGTGAAAAGCTTAGAAACATGTTAGAAGTACTGAGATGACAGGTTAAAGCCTACAAGATAATTTGGTTTTTTTTGAAGATTTGCACAAAGTCACATAAATGCCTTCTTTTAGTTCCTTTTTTTTTTCTTTTTTCTTTTTTTTTTTAAGGGATAGGAACACTCCAGTTTGGAGGATGGTTTCTTTTTATACTTTACATGATTGCCCATGCAATTTTTATCCCAAGCTAGTACTGGGATCTGGTAGCAATTGTATAGTTCCCAGGTAAACTGAACCACCCCCTTTACTGTATGGAAAACTGTTGTTGGCTGGTAAATTTTCTGCCACATCAGTGAACTGATTTGTCCTGTGTCTGTGACTAAATTCAACAGAAGTAACAGAAATGAACAGCCATGATGGGGAGATCAGATTTAGTCAGTGCTGGGGTTAATTATTAAACATAACATCCTCACTTACCTGAAACAGTTGGTAGTATGGAGCCATATCTGAAATCACTGTCACAGCCCCAAACCAAACAAAATACTGTTGATGTATAATGAATGTAACAACATGACAAAAGGCTTAATTTAAAAACTTTGATAAAACTTTGATGTACCTTCATCTTGTGCATTGTCTGTGGTTCTGGAATTTACAAACTAAGTCAGAGAAGGTACAAAGAAAGGCAGATACTATGCTAGGGATGGACCAGCTGTTTTGTGAGGAGAAAGTGATAATGGTGGAACACTTCAGTTTGGAGAGCAGAAGGTGACATATAGTTGAGTTTTACAGAACTCTGAAGGCATGTATAATGTTATTGCAGAACTGATACTCTATCTGTTTAGTTCACCTTCTCTGGAACATTAATTTTAAAAATTATACTACATCATCCTTAGATACCTCTTTTAAAGCAAAGAAATCCTAGTGAAATTAGCTTGCCTTTGCATATTCTCAAACAGACTTCTTGCTGCGTAGCAAGTTTTTTGAGCAAGTTAAATGAGAACTGCACCGTGTGCACAAGATTGGCACATCTCAGGTTTTATGCATCTGATTATTATAATGGCATTTTTGTAAAACTGTTGGAAGAACTCCAAGAGTAGCTGTCCTGATTACTAACAGAGAATTTAGAGAGCGTGATTGTATGTGTGCGATTAGGATGTTTGTACAAAGTGTTACCATCAACATGAGAAACTACCTTCTCTGAAGAAACCCCACAACTATGAATGTTAATAATTTTCAAATTAAATATTCCTATACATGTAAAAATAGAGTTTAAACATATTGCTGAACCATCATATATATGCATCAAAGTGTTTCTTCTCTTAAATCTCCTTATTCTTCAGATCAGAATAGCTGGGCACAGGGTAACATTTCAGGAGTCTTCTGTGGCCAAAACAAGCTGCATTAAATTTCTAATTGATTTTTATGGACAGAGACAGAAATTAGTAATTTGCCAAATATGAAACACTCTCCTAAATGGCTGAAAACATTTTTCTTTAACCTGACAACAAGGAAAAACTTTGGCAGAGACATCCAGAAATTCTGAAGACCAATACCCAAAGCAGTCTTTTTTGTCTTCACCAGTAAGACTGACAGAAAAGGTTTTACTGTATACCTTGGCTTCAAAGGTGGTTTGGCTACAGTCTAATCTTCAGTGCTGTAATTAGTACAGTGCCACCTAATGGTTATAGTGAACATAGAAAAGCTACAAAATAATTTTATTTACATCCTCAATGGCAGAATCATTCAGCAAGTTAGCTTACTTCCTATGCCACAGAGCAACCTTTTAGAGAAATAAAAGCTAAATTCACGTCCTCTCTTAGACACTCTTAGATGGAACAAACCCCACTTGTATGTCCAGTTGTTCTTACCATTCTTCTGTTCAGTATCAGTCATTGATAACTGATTTTTTCTTGAAGCAGATACAGGAACATAACTGACCCATTACTAATGCTGAGTATAGTGGAAAGGTTACTTGTCTATCTTCTACTTATGTGTGTTTAGCTTTTCACAACATGCTACTACTGAGTCTGTTAAATCTCTGATACTGTAACCCTCACGCTTTTCTGCAGAAAATAACCACTCACTCCCTGTCTTAAATAGGTGTCCATACTTATCCAGCCTTTTTGTAGTATCCTACCCTTGTCACTTCAGCAATAAAATTGTGCTGCACTAACAGGTTATGTTTTTTACTGGAAATTCAATAAGCATCTGCTGTAGTCCACTATTTAGTTACAGTATAACCAAATTATTAAACGGGCACTGAACCTAGGACAGATCTCTGAAGACAAATTGCTTTGTCTTGTTACAGTCAAAAATAGGTAATAACTTGGATATGTTTGTATTTCTCTCACTACTCTCTTTATGTAATAATCACCTATTTGTGTGTGTTGAAACTTCAGCCCTGCTATATTCTGTCACTACATACGTAATGTCAGGTTTTTCCCCAAAGGTTCCCTAAGAAAGAGTCCATGTGGTGCTCTTGGCTGATATACCACAGGGGTTTCCCCACACACTACCTATTGGACTCTTGGTACTCTTTCTCGACCTTTTATGTCTTGGTTTTTTGACACACAAAATTCAATCAAGAATAACATACATTCCCTATAGTTTTGTTGGGTTCCCCCCCATTCTTCCTGTAAAATGTACTAGCAGAGACAGGATTTTCTATTAGATGCTGATTTGTTTAGTTCACAGAAAAAAACCCTACACTGTCCAAATCCATCACACTCTCCTATAAAAGCTTGCTATTCAATTAACATTTATCTTACTCCATACACTCATCAGATAGCATTCTAGAGCATGCCAACTTCAGGCAAGGAAAATCCATCTGACCTTTCCGTTATTAAGTGAAGAGCAAGAAGAGCTTTTTAACACAAATAGCAACAAATATGCTGAAGCTTATTTATTAAGCCCAGGCTTCTATAAATTAGGACAGACAGAATAAATGACTCTACGGATGTACTCACTTTTCTTGTCAAAGAAAGCAGAATCGCATCCATGAAAATTCTGAAGCCAACGTGTTCCCCATACGTCTTTATATAAACCTAAAATTAAATGAAGATTTTACTTGTCTGGTGTTTTCATTTCACAAAATGATTGCCACAGTTTAGAGCTCATTTAATCACTTGGTAACTAGTCAGACAGATTCTACAGCTGTAGAGATTTACAAGTCAGCTGGGAAGCTTCAGAAATCTCGTCTAACTCACCACAGAAAAGTGATCAAAAAAACCCAACAAGACAAGCTTTGTTTGCTTTTGCAGGCATTTTAGGTCTGTCTTGTGGAAACAAACTGGTTGCCTATATCTGTTGTGTTCCTTTGTTCTCATTTCCATATGAAACTCCAGTAAAGTCAGTATGCTTTTGTTTAAAAAAACCCAAGTAGCTCTGATCCTCAGTGGAGATCAAAGTGGTGTTTCTTTTACTTCAGAATTATGCACAAAGTAATTTATTGATGCATACTAAATTAGATGATTGTGACACTCCAAAGTAATACTATTTAGAGAACAAGAAATTGAATTAGCTTTTACGAGGCTTGGGTCTGTGCCCAGCAATCATATTGATTGCTTGGAAAGTAATTTGCCTGCACTGTGCTTCAGCTCAACATGGACAAAAGGCACCTTACAAAGTAGGATGGATATTTTTGCGTTTGTATACAAACTTCAAACTACTAAAAGACATGAAAGCAAGCAGAAGTTTAAAGAACAGACTACAAAAAGCCTTTCAACAGTGAACAGCTGAACAGCCTAGTTGTATGGCTTGCCACCAAATCCCTGGGTGGACTTCACATCAACCCATCCCGTACCTCATTATCTTTGATGGTGTAATGACACAAACTCTGTCTTTGTCCAAACCTCTGTGGAATTTCTTTTGCAATCTTATCTGGATCAACAATGCGAAAATTTGCTAGGTCTCTCTGAATTTGTGGAATGATTTGAGGGCAGTTCATCACTTCCAGCCAGGCACTGCTCTCCTCCTGAGGGCAGTCACAGTTTTCATGGTAAATAGGCCCTATCAGGAACACAATTATTATTTTAATAAGCCACGCTATTGAGTTGTTGAGATCAGAAAAGAGGGTGAGGCACTGAACATTCATTGCTTAGAGACAAACCCTCAGCAACTCTATATGGATGTTTGAACTTTTTTTAACTTTAGTGGAATTGTGACAAGCTACATTAACTTCTGTGTGAGCCCTCAACACGTACTTGCTAGGCAACACTTTCGCAGTATTTGTTTCATTATATTGAATAGTACATGCAGGACACTTATAAAGAAACCGTAATTCCAATGGGATTTGATGGGCCAAAGAAGTAACAAAAGTTTTGCAGAACCCTGTGCTAATCCTAGAAGACATTCTGGCATGCAGTATGTGAGAAAAAGCCATGTGTGTGGTGCTGCTTCTTACCTTCTAAGATATATGGAGATTTTGCAACATGTTTCTGTCCAGTTCTGACTTCTATCTTCAGGTTTTTGTAGCTTGCATACATCCTGTATCTCACAAGGAACGAACCATCTTTCCTGTCTAACACTTGCACACCAACACGAGTGAACTGCTCATCAGGAGCAGTGATCTTCACCTGGAATGCATTTTCACCCGGTGATGAAGTGAACCTACCCAGGGAATAATAAGTGGGAGCTTAATAAAAAAGGAAATGCACCACAGGTTTTTCAGTCTGATAATTTCCTTTTTGACTTGATAATTTCCAATTACTTCACTGGGACACACTAGGCTGCTATGAGCACATCCTTGTGTTCACATGCAATGTATGATTCTTCCAAAGAGAATTTTGTTAAGCTACATAAGATGTCTCATGCTGCTAGAAGCATTAGGTAACAAGAAGGTTCCACGCAGATACTCATGAACATGCCCCCAAAGTCATTTGGTGCACTACATGGAAGGAGGTGGTAGCAAGGTGGGGATCAGTCCGTTCTGCTAAGTAACAAGTGATAGAACAAGAAAAAGCAGTCTTAAGTTGCACCAGGAGAGGTTTAATTTGAGTATTAACAAAAACTTCTTCATTAAAAGGGTTGATAAAGCACTGGAACAGGCTGCCCAAGGAAGCAGGAGAGTCACCATCCTTAATGGTATTAGAGTTGTAGATGTGGTGCTTATGTGGTTTAGAGGTGACCTGGCAGTGCTAGGTTAGCAGTTAGACTCCATAATCTTAAAGGTCTCTTCCAATCAAAACAATTTTGTGATTCTGTTCTATGTTGAACAGTTTCAGAAATGTATGGGAACAGAGCATCTTTAAAAATGCAGCACAGCACAATTAGCTCAAGTTGATAATTACTATAAATGGGAACATTGAGAGCAGATAAATGGATTTTGGTAGATACATCTCTCTATCCTGTCCTGTAAGGGCAGGACAGGGGGCAATGGTTTCAAACTGAAAGAAGGTAGATTTAGATTGGGTATGAGGAAGAAATTCATTATTGTTAGGGTGGTGAGGCACTGGAACAAGTTGCCCAAAGAAGCTGTGGATGTCCCCTCCCTGGAAGTGAGCAAGGTCAGGTTGGATAGAGCTTTGATAAGCCTGATCTAGTGCAAGGTGTCCCTGTCTATGGCAGGGAACTTGCAATTAGACTGATCTTGGAAAGTCTTTTCCAACCCAAACCATTTAAAAAATATAAAAATAGAACAAGCTTCATTACAGCAGTTTAGCAAGTCTGTTATTTTACATACAGAAACAAAATGTTTCCAGACGACTTTATTTTCCAGGTATAATTACGGAAGACTACAGTTAAACTTCTTAATCAATATGGTGGCCCATACAATGGAGGGGAGGGAAGGGGGAAAGAAGTGTTACAAACGCCAATGTCTTGATAGGGAGAAAGCATTATAGCAGGACCTTGTAATTCAGCACCTACTTACGACAGTTTGCTGAAATTCACAATATGGCAATCATAAAACGCTCCATAAAACCAGACAAAATAATGTGAAAACTCATTGTTATCACATATCGTTGAGATATTAACCAAAATTGACAGTCAAAATGCTGCATCTGTCAACTTTGTTCCAACTCTTCCAGCACAGTCCCAAGTTATGTAGGGAGTCTGGGATAGCGTCGGAGGTGATAGAAGCAGCTGGACTAGCACATTATAGCCCAGCAGCCTAGCCAACTTTCCTAAAACCTCTCCAGACATACTAAAGAGCTGCAAGTTCAACTAAATGCTGAAAATATAAGCTGAATTGGCAATCACAGACTTTCACAGGCCATGGCACATCTAATCTGGACAACCTGCATGGAGAAGCACTCTGAGCTTCCTAGCTTGTATGTTCAGGGTTTCTTTCTGTAGGAATGGAAAGCTGAGCGTCCTCTCAGAACTAAGCTTACCTATCTCATTCCAATGAACTTTGCCTAATGGCCTACAGAGTAATTCCTGAATGACATGTTTAGGAGAAATAATGATGTTCCTAAGAGTCGAAACAACCAGGACACCTGAGTAAATATATCACAAACTAAATAGATTCGTTATTGTTACCATTTTAACAAAGAACAATAAATAATAAATTGTTGGACTAATGCAAATGTTTTGCTGCTAAACATTTTTCTCTTCTCAACCCCTTATACAAGTATTTGACACTGCTAAAAAGATTAATTAGCTTTTTCTGTGTGGCAGACAGAAAAAGCCACTACAAGAAAATCCTCAGTAAGTTTCCGACTAAAATTGGCAGGCAAGATCAGCCTTGCCCAGGATGGAGCACCAGTGCGATTAAAGGAGGGGGTTAGGATGGGACAGTACGCTTTGTTCCCTCACAAGGCACCCACAATTACGATTCAGATCCAGGACCCGCAGATATTTAAACGGCTGCGCAAGGTGGGTTAAGCCCCATACCCGTGTACCCGTGGTGGAGGGGCTGATGCTGGGGAAGGGCGCGTAGCAAAGCTCTGCCGCTCCTCGTCCGTCTCGTTCCACGGTCCTGACGGAGGGCAAGGAACGTGACTCTTTAACCCACCTCTCAGATATTTCTCCTGCCCACAACCTTCGAGAAAAGCCGTCGCCGCGCTTACCTCTGCCCTTCGGCGTCCACGGCCTGCACGTAAAAATAGCGAGCGGGGAGGACAGCCTCCGCCCGCAGCCCGGGCCCCCATACCTCGCTGTGCTCGGGGCTCGGCCGGCCACTTCCGCCCGCCGCCGCCACGGCTCCCAGAACCACGCAGAGCGGCCACAGGGCACGCATTTAGACCTCTTTCCCTGACGGAGGAACGCCTCCGAGGCGCGGGAGGGAACGCCGCCGGGACCTTCTTCCTTCCCTCACCACGGCACAGGGGAATTCTGTCCTCGGCGAGGCGGCATGAGATGGGGAGGGAAGGAGGACGTTGAAGGGCTTGCAGGGCCGCTGGCGCCCTTTCTCTGCACCCTTCTCCCGACCTGACGCCTCAGGGTACCATGCCCGCCGCTCCTGAAGGAAGGGAGCAGGGGCAGGACGGGGCTGTCGTTCACCACACCCCCTGCTTCCGCTGAGGTGCGGTGGGCGGCGCCGGACTTCCCGCACCGAGAGGCGCTGCTGGGTGAAGCGGGACGGTTGAGGGCCCGGACCGGGTTAACCCTGGGCTGCGGCAGTCCCGCGGCGGCCCTGTGGCTCTGCTGCCACCCACCTCAGAGGAAGGGCACTGAAGAAAGGCAGCTCTGACTTGCGCGTCGGACGTCTCAGTATCATTCTTTTGTCATGAGCTCAAGTTCCACTCGTTCACTCCATTTCCATAACGTGAGGATAAAAAATAGTTTGTAATCCGGAAAACTAGTTTTCAAAAGCCTCCCCAGAGCACCCGAATCAAATGTGACAGCTCAAGTCGCTGTCCTGGATTGCTTGAGTGAAGGGACTCCTCACCAACCCAATTGCCCAATGTGCACATTGTGTGTGATTCAGTAGCCTATTCTGCGTCAATACAACCCGGGATTGCATTACAGAAAGCTGGTGTGAAACACTAACACTAAGCATAACTACATACAGACCTTTAACATCATTGGGTCTAAACATAAACCTAACGCTGCAAAGCCCATCAGTAAACCATGTCCCTGAGTATCACATCTACACAGGGACTCAAACACTTAATTTGGCAGCCTGTTCCAATGCTTGACCTTTTCAGTGAAGACATTTTTCCTAATGTCCAATCTAAACCTCCTCTGGCACAAGTAGAGGCCCTATCCTCTTGCCCTACCACTTGTTAGTTGGGAGAAGAGATTGACACACACCTCACTACCACTTTCTTTCAGGTAGGTGTGACCGTTTGAGGTTGTGCCTTTAAGAAAGGGACAGTGTTGGGAACACTCTGGCTGAATGTTTTTGTATCAAAATGAAAACATGATATTCTAAACTAATTTCATTGGTAGATGGGCAGAATGCAACTTTAAGTTTTAGAGCAGTTGGAATTTTTCAGAGTTTCAGCCTGTTCTGCCATTCCAGCCTGTTCTGCCTTTCCTGCCTGTCTGCTTCTCAGCAAACTAGCCAGAGCGGACCTTCAGATAAGCAAAACTAATGCCTGCATGTGCTTTTGAAGCCTAATAATATCTCTTTTCCTTAATAACTGCCTTTCTTTCTCTCTTGTGGAAGGTTGAGAGAGGGCTTAGCTCTCCCTCCTCCACAGAGTAAGAAACCACAGCTAACTCAGTCGAAGAGCAAAAAGCTATATATTTACAAGCATATATGGAAAGCAGGTTATATATAACACAATATATACAGGTATTTACAATATATACACAGAAATACACAGCAAAGACAAATAACACAACAAAAATCCCTCCCTCAGGGAGGGATCCCCTCTTTGGAACCCCCTCTCTCCCCCCCTTACCTCCCTTTTTCCCCAAAAAGGGGTTAGAGAGAGAGAAAGGCAAGTTACTAAGGAAAAGAGTTGTTAGCAAGCTTCAAAAGCCCATGCAGGATTAGTGTTTGCTTATCTGAAGGCCAAGTCCAGCAGTTCGCAGAAGAAGCAGGCAGGGAGAACAGGCTGAAACACCAAACTCCCCCAACTCCCAAACCGAACTGAACTGAGGAAAAAAAAAATTTTCCAACCGCTTCACAATCTAAAGCTGAATTTTTGTTTATCAACCAATGAAATTCGTTTAGAATATCAGAATGTTTTGGTTCTAGTACCAAAAACATTAGCCAGTGTGTTCCAGCAGTGTTTGTTCTTAAAGGCACAGCCTCAAACGACCACAGTCCACCCCTTTCTAAACAATTTCATTGGCTGTTCGTACTGTCCATCCAATCCAGAACAATATTTACAGTTCGTAAGTTAAGTTCATCGTCCATTCCGGCTATACTCAGATGTAGATGATTCAGAAGTCCAAGAAAATCCAAAATCAAGAAAATGGAAAACAGTTTGTCTCTCCGCAGACGAAGCGAAGAAAAAGGGAAACAGGGACTCAGGGACTCTCAGTTGACTCAGGGCTCTCAGGGTTCTCAGGGTTCGTGCACCGTAGATTCCTCAGGGACTCTTTCCTTTGGACGCGCTGTAGCTGTACAACATTCTGAAATTAAACTCTCTCAGCTAAAGTTAAATCTCTTTGTGGAATACACTGAATTTCACCATTCTCTTGCATTACCCAATAAGTGTGACCCGGACCTTCTGCTGAAACCACCCCTCGGACAGGTTTAGCCTCTCCTGAGGGCGAAAATACCCAAACAGTTTTACCTAACAGATTCTTTTCCCTAACAACAGGAACTCTATCACCTCCTACTTTCTGTAGCAGATCAGAATGTGCAGGTCCAGCTCGGTTCACTGAACCTCTACTGTTCACCAGCCAGGTTGCTTGTGCTAAATGTTTCTCCCAGTTTTTCAAAGATCCACCTCCCATGGCTTTGAGAGTGGTCTTCAACAAACCGTTGTAGCGTTCAATCTTCCCTGCAGCTGGTGCATAGTAAGGAATATGGAAAATCCACTCAATACCGTGCTCTTTTGCCCAGCTCTTTACAAGGTTGTTCTTGAAGTGAGTTCCGTTGTCTGACTCAATCCTCTCTGGAGTTCCGTGTCTCCACAGGATCTGTCTCTCCAGACCGAGAATGGTGTTGCGTGCAGTTGCATGTGGGACTGCGTAAGTTTCCAGCCATCCAGTGTTTGCCTCTACCATAGTAAGCACGTATTGCTTACCAGACGAGAACGTGGTAGAGTGATGTAGTCAATCTGCCAAGCTTCACCATACCTGTATTTGGACCATCTGTCACCATACCACAAGGGCTTAATTCTCTTTGCCTGCTTAATAGCAGCACAAATGTCACAGTCATGGATGACTTGTGTGATGGCATCCATGGAAATGTCTATGGATCTGTCACGAGCCCATTGGTATGTTGCATCTCTGCCTTGATGTCCTGACGAATCGTGAGCCCACCGAGCTAAGAATATCTCACCTCGGTGTTTCCAGTCGAGATCAAGTTCAGAGTCCTTGTCTACTTGAGAAACTCTTGCAGCTAGATCTGCCTGATGGTTGTGCTGCTGTTCCTCAGTAGCTTTGCTCCTGGGAATGTGAGCATCAATGTGTCTCACTTTCACTGGAATTCTCTCGATTCGATCAGCAATGTCTTGCCACAGGTCGGCTGCCCAGATGGGTTTTCCTTTCCTCTGCCAACCATTCTTCTTCCAGTTCTTTAGCCAACCCCATAGAGCATTGGCTACCATCCATGAGTCGGTGTAGAGATAAAGCTTTGGCCATCTCTCACGTTCAGCCACGTCGAGAGCTAGCTGGACAGCTTTTACCTCTGCAAACTGACTGGATTCTCCTTCTCCATCCTTCGCCTCTGCAACTCGGCGTGTTGGACTCCACACTGCAGACTTCCACCTTCGCTTGTTCCCGACGAGACGACAGGAACCGTCTGTGAACAAAGCATATTTCTTTTCATCATCAGAAAGGTCATTGTATGGAGGAGCTTCCTCAGCACGAGTTACTCTCTCCTCTGGAGGTTTAGCACAGTTGGTATCTTCAGGCCAACTTGAGATCACCTCCACCAGACCAGGTCTTTCAAGATTTCCCATTCGAGCTCTCTGTGTTATCAGGGCCATCCACTTAGACCAGGTGGAATCTGTGGCATGATGTGGTGTGGAACCTTTGCCTTTGAACATCCAATTCAAAACTGGCAATCTGGGAGCTAAGAGAAGTTGTGACTCAGTTCCAATTACTTCAGAAGCTGCTTTCACTCCTTCATAGGCAGCTAGAATCTCTTTCTCTGTTGGAGTGTAATTAGCCTCTGAACCTCTGTAACCTCGACTCCAGAAACCAAGAGGTCGTCCACGTGTCTCACCTGGAGCTTTTTGCCACAAGCACCAGGTTGGACCATTGTCACCTGCAGCCGTGTACAAAATGTTCTTAATGTCTGGACCATCTCGCACAGGTCCCAGACCCACTGCTTGGACTACTTCTTGCTTTATCTGGTCAAAGGCTGCTTGTTGTTCAGGTCCCCAGTGGAAACTGTTCCTCTTTCGAGTCACATCATACAGAGGTTTCACAATCTGACTGTATCCAGGAATGTGTAGTCTCCAAAATCCCACTATCCCCAAGAAACGTAGAGTTTCTTGCTTGTTCGTAGGATTTGCCATGGTAGAGACTCTATTTACCACATCCACTGGAATGTGTCGGCGTCCATCCTGCCACTGCACTCCCAGAAACTGGATCTCTGTGGTAGGACCTTTCACTTTGTCTCTCTTGATGGCAAAACCTGCATTCAGGAGAATGTCCATGATTTTGTTACCTTTCTCGAAGACTTCCTCAGCAGTTTTACCCCAGACGATGATATCATCGATGAACTGGATGTGTTCTGGAGCACCACCTTCCTCCAGAGCATCATGGATTACTGCATGACAGATGCTGGAGCTGTGGATCCAGCCCATTGGCAGTCTGTTGAAAGTGTACTGGATTCCTCTCCAGGTGAAAGCAAACTGAGGCCTGCATTCCTCTGCTATGGGAATAGAGAAGAAGGCATTAGCAATGTCTATGGTAGCATACCATTTGGCCTCTTTGGATTCCAGCTCATACTGGAGTTCCATCATGTCTGGTACTGCTGCACTCATAGGCGGAGTTACTTCATTCAGGGCTCGGTAGTCCACTGTCAGACGCCAGTCTCCATTCGGCTTTCGCACAGGCCACACTGGACTGTTGAAAGGTGAATGAGTTTTGCTGATGACTTTCTGACTCTCCAACTGACGAATCAGATTCTGAATGGGCAACAAAGAGTCACGGTTGGTTCTGTATTGTCTGTGATGCACAGTCCGAGAAGCAACCGGCAACTTAATGTCCTGAATCTTGTGTTGTCCCACAACTGCAGATTCATCAGAAAGCTCAGGTCTAGCAGACAGCTTCAGTTTTTGTCCATCAATTTCTACAGAAGCTACTCCAAAAGCCCATTTGTAACCTTTAGGGTCTTTGAAACGCCCTTCTCTCAGAAAATCAATTCCCAAAATACAAGGTGCATCAGGTCCGGTCACAACTGTATGCTTTTTCCATTGTTTACCAGTTAAGCTTATATTAACCTCCACTTTACTTAACTCTTGAGATCCACCAGTGACTCCCAGAATAGTTATGGACTCTGATCCCTGATAATTTGATGGCAATATGGTGCACTGAGCTCCTGTGTCAACCAAGGCCCTGTACTTCTGAAAGTGTGAAGTGCCAGGCCACTGGATGTACACATCCCAATAGATTCTGTTATCTGTATTACCCCTCTCCTCCCCCTGGCGGGAGGCAGGGCACCCCTAGTTATGGGGAACATGTCCACAGGTGCAACGAGCACACTGTGCAGTGTTAGAACTGGAGCCACTGTTGGAGCTACTAGAGTTGTCCTGGGGAACTGTAGAAGTAACAGCTACCCTTCTGGTATTGCTACCTCGGGTTCTGCCACTTTGCAGTTCTCTCAGTCTCCTGAAAAGATTAGAAGTTGGTTGACCATCCCACCTGTTCATGTTCTCACCAAACTGATCACGCAGGGTAATCCAAATAGTCCTACGTGACTGCCTTGGTGGTCTGTTTTGGTTTGATCTGTTTTGGAATGACCTCCTTGGAGGATGTCTATTCCTCACAGATGAAACCTGTACCCACCTGGAGGAAGAATTGGAATCATCTCTTTGTGCCAATTGGGAGATGGTGTTTTTAAATTCATCCTTCAGCTCTTTCATGCAATTCTCCAGTTTTCCAGACAGAGTTTCAATGGCTGAAACCAAAGAAACACGTGTCATGCTATCATCCAATTGTCTCAATTGATCAGTGAATTGGCCAACCGTAAGAGGAGCTCCACCATAATTTCTTGCTACAATTCTGCTTGCCAGAATGTTTGCATAATTAGAAGGAGCAAGCTTGATGAGCTTTTTAGCAAGACCATTTCCTACAGGAACATCATCAGGATTCAGAGATTCATGTTCACCATAGAGTACCTCTCTAACAGCAAATTCTCTCAGACGCTTGATTCCCTCATCTATGGTAGTCCAGGGCTTAGGATTCCATGGAAGATCATCTCGGGAAGGGTATCTCATGAGAACCGCCATTAGAAGGCGTATCCACAGATTAACCTTACCGAGAGCCTTGCCTAGATGTCTATCTATTCCATTATCCTTTGAGAGAGTTCCTAGCTGGGCTGCTGACTTGTCTCCAACCATTAGAGCTGGAGCACCTGTATCATAGCATCTACCAAGCCAAGCGAGAACTGGCTCCTTATCTGCTCTGAGATAGTCTTTTCTTACATTTCTAAGCTCCTCCCGTGGTGAAGAGCAGTCGGTTATGTCATCTTGTTCTTGCTCCTCTGCCTCCTGTTCCTCAACTTGTGGTCCCAACAACCTCTCAAAGATCCCTTTAAGCTGAGAAGCACCACCACTAGCTGCTGTCCTACCAAGAGATGCATCTCGATCCTCTGATGATCTCAATAACTCAGCTATATTTTTAAGACAGATTTTCTCTTCCTCCCCAGCAGAAGAACCCTGCTGTGCATCCCCGTCAGCTCCTGAATCAGCTTTAGTCTTACCCTTCCTTGTTGTTAAAACTGCTACTTGCTTTACTGGAGCTGTGTTTGGGTTTCCAGCTGCCTTATTATCAGAAGCTGATAAGCTTTGAGACAGATTAGCTGCTTTGGAGGACGCTTCCGCTCCTGCCATGGAAGAAGGAGGAAATGACTTTGCCTCGTTAATGGTGGCTGCCTGGGACACAGGAGCCGCCATGTTTGGGGCTACTGTAGCCCCTGGCTGCTTGCCAGAATCATCACCATTGCTATTCAGAGCTGCCTTGCCGATTGACTTTTTAGCTTTATCTTTAACTGACACAGATTCTCCATTATCATCCTCACTGGATGTTCCTGAAACAGAGCTAGGGTGGCGTTTTCGTCTCTTAACCCTCCGTTTTATAACAAAACATGCCTTGGACACTTTTTTCTCCCGGTACAGTGCTACCAACAAATACACATTACTTATCACCAGCAGCAGGACTACACACATCAAGAAAATCAGCTTTGGATCCCAGCCATCACTTAAAATTACCCTTTCACCGAGCGGAATCTTAAACTCTTTTATCTCAATAGGGAGTGTGCTAGATGTAACATTCCTGCACTTTTTAACATAAAAGAATTCCAGGTACTGATCATACAGAAGCCGAATCTTGTACTTAAACCACAAATATAATTTTTGCATTATATATTTACCTATCTTATTGATAATCATACCCAGGCAATACTTGTAGATCAATACACCAAAGACCGAGAAGAACAGACGCTCAAAAAGCCAAAACACCTTCATGTTTGCTCGTTCGACTTAAGCAAGCAATAAATCAAACTAATTTGTCAGCAAACCCCGAGTTGGGCAGCCAATAAATGTGGAAGGTTGAGAGAGGGCTTAGCTCTCCCTCCTCCACAGAGTAAGAAACCACAGCTAACTCAGTCGAAGAGCAAAAAGCTATATATTTACAAGCATATATGGAAAGCAGGTTATATATAACACAATATATACAGGTATATTACAATATATACACAGAAATACACAGCAAAGACAAATAACACAACAAAAATCCCTCCCTCAGGGAGGGATCCCCTCTTTGGAACCCCCTCTCTCCCCCCCTTACCTCCCTTTTTCCCCAAAAAGGGGTTAGAGAGAGAGAAAGGCAAGTTACTAAGGAAAAGAGTTGTTAGCAAGCTTCAAAAGCCCATGCAGGATTAGTGTTTGCTTATCTGAAGGCCAAGTCCAGCAGTTCGCAGAAGAAGCAGGCAGGGAGAACAGGCTGAAACACCAAACTCCCCCAACTCCCAAACCGAACTGAACTGAGGAAAAAAAAAATTTTCCAACCGCTTCACAATCTAAAGCTGAATTTTTGTTTATCAACCAATGAAATTCGTTTAGAATATCAGAATGTTTTGGTTCTAGTACCAAAAACATTAGCCAGTGTGTTCCAGCAGTGTTTGTTCTTAAAGGCACAGCCTCAAACGACCACATCTCTCTAACCACTTTTTGGGAAAAAAGGGAGGTAGTGGGGGAGAGAAGGGGTTACAGGGAGGAAAACCCTCCTCCTCTCGAGAAGGGAATTCTGTTTTTTCTTTGCTGTATATTTCTCTATATATATTTTGTAAATACTGTATAAATTGTGTTGTATACAACCTGCATTCTATATATGCTTGTAAATATAGCTTTGCTTCTCCAACTGAGTTTAGCTGTGGTTTCTTTCTTTGTGGGGGAGGGAGGTTGTACAGTATGTTCGTCATGTAGCTCCAAGTTTTAAAAGTGTAATTTTTGTCACCTGCTGTCCTCTTTGACATAATTTTCATGACATTCAGCAGCTAACCCTAACCCTTTCATTTTCCAGTCTAAAAATTGATGCAGGGCACTCTTAATATCTATGACTCTTCAGCTCCTCTCCCTCCCCCATCCTTACTTTTGCAATGTATTTTGCAACTGAAATCACACTCCTTCTCAGCTTATGTTTTGCTGTGTGAGCCAATCTCCTTTACTGCAAGAGAACTTTAAAGACGTTTTTATTTATAAAGAAACTTCATAACTATAGAATTCACAGAATGGTCTTCCTTTTGCTGGCAGGGTGGCATAAGCACATTAAAAAAAACCCTCAGCAGTGACGAAGCAAATGTACCTCATTTCTACCCTCCAGTCATTCTCTCCAGCTTTTCATCATAAGCACAGCCCAGGGAATCTGTGTACATATATGCCACTATTTGCCAGCACCCAAACAAGCTGTAAAATAAATCATGCAACCCAACTTCAGCCCTAGCTGGCAAAGCCAACATTGCTGCTATCCTAATGCCTGTAATTTGGCTGAGAAAAATACTTTGGAGGCAAAATTGTTTAATTGCTTCAAAGGCTGTTGTGGACTTCCAGCTGGCAAAGGCATAGGGGACACTCTCCACTAGGACAGGCAGATTGTGTCAGGATGAAGCCTGACCTAACTCTGGTCTTGTACCCAGGGCACGAAAAACTTGGCTGTAACCACAAACACTAGAGGGCTTTTGAACCTTTGCTCAGCCTAACCACTGAAAAATATCAGTCACATAACCAACATTTCAGAAAATAGGTTTTTCTTTCCATTTCTTGCAGCACCTATCACAGAAACTACTGCTAGCTGTAGTGGCTTTGTGGACTGTGGGTGTCATACCCATCACACGCATTGAATCTTCAGTCAGCAGGACACGGTGTAACTTTTCCCATTTTCCTCTGTTTTGGTTTATTTTAAATTTTATAGTTGTGGGTTTTTTTTTAGTATGAGCCATCATTTAGTAGCATAAATCTCAATATAAGTAAATAAATTCTAATTAATTGTGGCAATGCTGGTACTGTTACACTCATGCCTTCAGTGCCACCGTTTGCTCATGCTGAAAATATGCTGCCAGCAGTGAAGATGGCATGGGAAATATTGTCTCCAGGCGCTGTTCCCGAAATAACCATTTACTCTTTTGTACAGATCTTCCGTCTGTCCCTCGTTCCTCAGGAGGTACTCCACGGTTACTTTCGTAGTCCTACACCTTTCCTACCCTGAATGGGAGTAGTGCGACATCAAATCTGAGCCAACACTTGTGAGCAGCGTCAATCGGACATTAACATAACGGCAGATTGGGCGGCTCAGCTGGGAAGCCTGGGCACCCTGCTGCCCTCGGAGCACCGGCCACAGAACAGCGACCTCTGGCCTCGCCACCAGAGAGCACTGAGCATCTGAGGCGGGGCTGCCGTGCGTTGAGACTCGACCCGTAAGCCCGCGGACACGAAAGCACCGTGCCCAAGCGCCCCCGTCGGGGGAAGGCAGGCGCTACGGCGCAGCAGTAAGCAGGAGCCCCTGCAACCGAATGGGATGCAATGCGGGTCAGTGATTATCATCTGATCCAGAGAAAGGCACATCAGGCAGCTGCCGCAATAGTGGTGGGCAATTTGTACCAGGATTTTCTGCAACATGTCAGCAGAGCTTCACTTTCTCAAATGCACTTGGAGCTCCCTGTCACAAGCAGGCACGGGCCCAGCAGACAAAGCCACCCGTCCGAGCCCCTTCCTCTCCATCAGTTCACATCTCCCTCTCACTCTTCCACTTACACCTTGCCTCTCGAACACCCGTGGAGCACCCAGAGCCTCACCTTGGCAGGCAAGCGAGCGCTCTTCCCTACCCCGCTCAGGCCAAGGAGGAGCGGTGCAGACCGCCAGAAAGCAAAAGCGTACAGCTGCTCCCCCTGCGCGGCCCGTATCAACTCGGAACCCACGCCGAGGCCATTCGAAGGAGGCCGTTTCCCGCGACGCATCCCCGAACTCCTCCCCCGCCGCCCGCGAAGCAGCAGCGGACGAGACCACGCGAGTGCACGCGGGGGGGACACGGCCAAGGAGATGTCTCTCGCGCCGCCCAGGCGCAATCAAGGCCCAGCTTGGAGAAGCCCAGCCGGTTTCTCTGAGACACCGTGAGGGCGTGCGACTGTCGCCACCGCAGCCGAGCGGCTCCGCGCCTTCCCCCGGCCGGCTGCGACACTTGGTGCCGGCCGGTGGCGGCAGCGCTAGGGAGGCGAAAAGCAGGGGGCGGCGGGGGCGCAGGTGAGCCTGCGGCGCGGCGCCCTCCCCCCACGCGCCGTGTCTGTTTCCGGTGCGCTTGCGTCCTCGCTCCGCCGCGGCTGGGGGCAGGCGAGGCAGGCAGGCGCCGCGCAGGTAACGGGCTGGGAGCGCGGGCTGTGCCGCCGAGCAGCTGCCCTTCCCCCTTTCCCACACTGTTGCCGCACCGCCGAGCGCCCCTCCAGCGCCGGCCTTGCCAAGCGCCGTGGAAAGGTGCGGGCCTACCCTCCGGGTGGGCCCCACTATCGCCGAGCTGCGGCCCCTCCCCCTAACCCGGTGCTGTTCACTCGAACCGATCTGGCGGCAGCGCGGGGCGGGGCCTGAGAGGCGCTCACAGGCCCCGATTGGCGGCACCTCAGCTCTCCTGCCCCTCCCCGGTGCTGAGGCCGGGTGCTCCCCATTCCTTTTGGGAGTTGTGTGGGTGTCCTCGGTGGTTGAGGCTCTAGGGTGTTGGTGAGAGCCGGGCACTGTCGGGGCTGCTCGGCAAAACGGGGCTGCCCGCCGCTTGGCTGCGTTCTCGGCAGGCAGCTGCCGAGTATGTGCATGCATTTAGATATTATCTTGTATCCTTTCGTGTAAAGCCTCGGGTCTGCGTTGGTTGCACAACCCTCTTACGCTAGAGGAATGGATCGATCTTGCGCCGTTGGTTTAGTTCAGTGCCCGGAAGTCACTGTCGCTGGAATCTACGCTGGAGTATAACTCCGGCCTCCTTCATGCCAGGTTTCCCCTCCATCTGCGGCATGTGCCTTCGCACCGCAGACGTGCGAACTGCTGAGTTGACAGATAACACATGCTGTCAATTTGCTTTTTCAAAAATATTATTAAAAGCAAGCCAGCCTCCTAAATTTGTTTTTGATAATTCTTAGCTACTGTAAACAAAACCTGCTTTTCTTTCTCACATCTTGAAGAACAGGAGGCACATAAAAATAAAAGGGAACCCTTAACAGCCCTATGAGGAAAGCAGTGAAACAGATTGAGGGTTGTATTGTCAACTGACAATCAAGAAGCAACAGATAATGTAATTTTCTGTAAGCTTGAATGTGCAGCAAAAGTGTGCAGGATTCTTCAGAATTAAGTTACTGTTTCTGTGATTTATTGATTTGTATAAATTAATTTTGCACTCCATATATGCAGGATAGTGTGACTGTAAGGAACAGAAGTGATCACATAAGTTTAGGAGGAGGCTTTTAATATATTTTAAATATTTTTTTTTATATATACATGTGTTTGTTTAGAAGTGTAATTACTTGTGTCATCTTCGTGGTACGGCTGTGGTGTGTGCTGTTGGCACCCCAGAAATAATAAACTTGTAGAATTGTAGGGATGCTTAGAAAAAGTGTAATGACGTGACTTGAAGGGTATGTCAGCTTTTATTGGATATGAGTTCAGAGATAAGCTTTGATATATTTTATGTTGACTATACTAACTTCTCATGTTCTTTCAGGTACCTTGTCGATACCTTGCAAAGGCAATGGAGGCAATGATGCAAACTCTGTTGTAATTAAAACAGTAAAAAAAAAAAATTCTTGGGTGACCTATACTCTTTCAGTATCATTCAATGCCTAACATTTCAGAAGATGAAAAAGAGAATGGTTCTGGAAATAATGGAAACACTGAAAACAAACCTGGGAAAGAATCCCCAGATGCTTCTTTTCGTGATCCTGTGAAGCCATACTGCATGTCAGATGCCTCCACTGCATCCTTGGTGTCTAGGGGAGATGGACATTATCCATGGGGTTGTCCTGTGACTCATACACAAGAGAAGTTTTATACCATCTGCTCAGACTATGCTTTTTTAAACAGAGTAACATCTATTTGTAAAAGCCCAAGTGCTTCAGTTAGTGCCTGTCTGTCAGGCAATGCTGCCTTAAACATTGGAAATAACACATCTAGCTTACTTGGCATTCAAACTGGTGCTTCAGAGATCATCTACAGTGAAGATGCTAACTTGGAAAGCTTGCCTAGTGATCTTGGAAAGCTTCCACTAGCATGGGAAATTGACAAATCAGAGTTCAATGGCATGACCACAAGTCTGAAGAACAAAGCAGGTGAGGTGATAAAAGTGACAGGAAAGGTCTTCATGTTTACAACTCGTTTGTAAGGGGGCTTGTCAGAACATGTCTCTCTTGAGAAAGTGCTACAGAAGAGCCTGTATGTCATTTCAAACCACCAGCTCATCAGGGAAGGGGAGAGTGAAATAGGGAAAGTCAAGCATAGCTGCCTGGGCAAGTGGCTCTAAAAGAAGACTGGCTTCTGCTTAACTCTGTGTGGTTTCTTTGATTATTGCTTGGAGTGGCTTCTGGTTTAGGTTTGATAATTTTTCCTTAGGATTTGGATTTCTTTTCCATTGTTTTAGTAGGACCTAGTGTTTTGTGTGGTGCTTATGTTTGCCTGTTAAATACAGGTTTGTCACTTGCAGAAATATTTCAGGGTACTTCAGACATGTATTTTGAATTTAAAGACTGGTGCGGGGGAGTTATGACAAGAAGTTCATTACAGTTACCTAGGAAAGCAGTTGGTATCTGTAACAGACCTGTGTTTATTTGGGTTTACTGAACAAATACAGTGTTAGGGAGCCCATTTCTTTAAAACTGGCTTCTTTGCTGCCTTCTGTCTTTTTCTGAGTAATCACACATTGCAACTGTGAACCAAGCACTTGCATGTACACTTGCTGTTTTCGGTCCTGTAGTACCTCTGCTTACCTGGAGTGGACTGTAGATAGTTTTTTTTTAATGACTTGGTTAGCTAGTTAAATTGCAGTTTTCTCTAACAGTATGAAACAAATTTACTAAAACTTCAAAACGTGTTTGATAAGTTGCCATTGCCTTTTTGTGTGTACATGTAGTGTACTTAAAAATAAGAAAAAAATTACAATTTGTTAATTGATAATTTGCACTAAAATTTTTGCTAGTGTGGCTTATTTAATTTGGATGTGATGGCTTCAAAATGGGACAGAAATACTCCTTCACTAGCATCTGGCCCAGATGTTCATTTTCTGCAGCCTCAGTGGCTTACAAAAAGGAAAATACCTTGGGTGCATACTATTCATAATGGATTTGTATATAGAATCATATAATTGTTTTGGTTGGAAAAGACCTCTTACATCGTTGAGTCCAACCAATGACCTAACACCACCATGGCCATTAAACCATGTCCACATTTTTTGAACACTAGAGATTTTGAATTCTAGAGATGGTTAGTGCACCACCAAACTGGGCAACCTATTCTGATGCTTGATCACACTTTCAGTAAAGAAATTTCCCCCCAAAAGTATAGCTGGTTACAGAGCTTGGCTGTGAAAAACTAGAAGTGTTTAATTATATTTTTCTGTGCATTTAATGGTAGGAGATGGGAAGTTCGTGTTGGTCTGAGAGTCTATTTCTGGGAGGGCTGATTTAATGCATTAGAATAATCAGATCAACAGTTCCCTTTAAGTAGTCAGGCAGGTCATTGTTAATTCCATTAAGAAAAACATGAGGTAGTTTATGGAGCTAAAGGCAGCTGTACAAACCTGTTGGCAATCTTGATTAAGTATTTGAGCTTTTTTTCTTTCAATCAGTATTTAGTTCCACTTTGCACTTCCTAACACAACCAGGGTCTCTATTTGAGGTGTATGGTATTATTAAAAAAAAATATTAAGAAGATACAAAAGGTAAGCTAGGCATTAATTTGTTTCTGAAATTTGTATCACAGGCAACATGAAGAAACAAGTCCCAAAGAAAAAATCTGTAGACAAAAAAACCAAGCAATACAGAGAGTGTTCTCAGCATTCTGCTCTTGAAGATGTGAAGGAGAGGAAAGTGTTGGACCTCCGGAGATGGTATTATTTATGAATTGTGTTTAAGATTATCCCCATACAGTTTGTTAGTAAACACTGTTGCTGGCTATGTGAGATTTCTTAATAATGTCTTCATACTTCTAAAAGTATAAATAAGGATGTGTTAAGCATAAATACAGTACATTGCATACTTTCCACAAGAAAAGGAGAGCTTCCTTCCCATTTGTTGACATTTTAAACAATTTGGCTTTCTAAACACTTTAAGATAAGAAAAAAAAAAGGGGGTGGGGGGTGGGGGGGGGTGGAAATTAATTGCTAATCAAACCCAAGTTCATTAGCATGCATAGGCAAAGAATAACCTTAAATGTAGTACTGATGTGTCTTATTCCTGTTTTTCCTTTCCAGTGGAAAATACTTGATCAGAATCTGTCAGTTCTATACAGCCTATATTATATGAATGAGTTTACCAAATGCATTTAGTTTAATGAATTCTCACTTGTTAATGTTTCAGGGGAAAAACTCCACAGGACAGAATTTATATTACCCACCCCCTCTCCCCACTCAAGGAAAAGATAGGCAGACGAAGTAAGGGGTAAACAAAAGGACTTGTACAGAATTGGAAGTTAAAGTAATTTTAACAGATAATAAAAGGTAATAAGGGGAAAAGGGTAATCGAGGGGAGGAATATATACAGATATATACAAAACCCAGTCTCGGATGGTAATGGATTCCCCCACAACACGTGGATGTAGGTATGACCACATGGCAGCAGCTCCTAACCAGCAGACAGCTCTCTACTAGGCAGGAACGCAAAAACCTTCCTGTCCCCTTAAATGGAGGATAGGCAGGAAAGGGTAGGGAATAACACGACCAGGTGACCGCACCTGGGATCCTGGGGTCAGCCATAGGGTCTGCCTGCCCGCCTGTTAACCCTTAAACCACAACATTAATCCATCTGATTCTTACTGTATGTCTATGACATTCCCTGTATTTAACCTAGGGAATCTGACACCCAGAATGACACTCGTTAGTAAATTGGTAGAGATGCAGTTCACTTCAAATTCATATGTTAGAACAAACTGGATCAAACTGTACATTTTACTAGTACAGAGCCATATTTTCCTGCAGGAATATTTATATAGTCTTCCCATGGGACTGTTAGAAATGTAAATGATTTGTATAAAATATGGTGGTAGTATCTGGCAAACCTAAAGACATTGGCTAACGTATTTGCTCCATTTTTGTCTTTAAAGTAGAATGAGCTCTTTTTTTTAATACAGGCAACCTAACTTTTTATGTAACATGGCATTTCAATGGCATGACATACACAAAAGTAGTTGAGGTTGCTTCAGTAGCTAACTCAGGAATGCTTACTAATGTGTTTGGGTTTTCATTTGTTGTAGGTATTGTGTTAGCCGACCTCAATACAAAACTTCCTGTGGAATTTCATCCTTAGTGTCTTGCTGGAATTTCTTATATAGTACACTAGGAGCTGGAAGGTAAGTCACACGTAGACTACTTTGCCTCCAGAAAGTCTGAAATATGTTAATTACTTTATTAAGCAATCCTTTGGGGTTTTTTGTGGGTTTTTTTTGTTGTTTGTTTGTTTAGTTTACCACCTATTACTCAAGAAGAAGCTCTGCATATATTGGGCTTTCAGCCCCCATTTGAGGAGATTAGGTTTGGTCCCTTCACTGGAAATACAACTTTAATGAGGTATGTTTGATTCTTTTGATGCAGCTAAATTGTTAATGTATGCAAAAATAACATGGGTATTCTGACAGTGTCCAAAGGAACCTTTCAGAGTTTTTTGCACTAGCTGTTTTGTATAGTGCAGTGTTGCTACACAGATCAGTGAACATGAAGTTCTATTTAATTTTTGGTTCTGTTTATTTAATGTTTGTATGATACTCTAATGAATCTAGTTCCCTGCTTAGGAATTTTCACCTTTACCCTCATTTTCTTGTTTTTGTTAATGGTGCTGGAACAGCCTGTAAAAACAGTTGATATACTAGGAGCTTTCTGTAAAAAAAATAAGAATTGATAATGAGATAGTGAGTGCTACACCTTTGTTGCAATGGATCTGTTCAGGAGAAGGGGGCAAAAAACAAAAACCAAACATGGGGTTGTAGTCACAGAGCACTTAAGCCCTTTTTGAAGGCAATATAAAAAGTTTGGCATGGACTCTGAGTGCTGGATTTGAAAATGGAAACAGTCTATTCTTTAGTGGTAGCATATTGTCTAGATCATTTGGAACCATCATGGAGACTTCCTTCTCTGCCTTGGAAGACTGATCCAGATTTTGTATCTTCTTTAGGATTATGTCAGGGTATTAAGCTAATAATATGTGCTGTCTATACAGATGAAAGTCAAACTTACAGTTCTTCTTCCTTTTACCCTGTAAATGCCATATATTATACAGAAAAGCTGTCCTTATTAGTTTGTTTCATTTGGTTGGGGTGTTTTTTGTTTGGGTTTTTTGTTTTCTGCCTAGGCAAATAATTTTTAAGTACTCAGCATACTGGGAAACAGGAGGGCTGAGAGCCAATTCCATCACCCAGTGCAGCTTTATGACTGAGGTTTTATCTTGGGAGATGTGAATTTGAGTCTTCTAACATAGAAAAGTGAATATTTGAGAGAAAATGAGACTTCAGAATCTGTGTGTTTTTCTAAAGGCTGAGACACTGAAAGTTAAAGGTGACTGGACAGACCACAACAGGATCAGCATTTCAATCCCAGCCCTTCGGTTATTTTGGATCTGTGCTGGGTCTGAAAAAGCAAACTAAAGGAAAAGGCTTTGAGTGTTTTGTTTACAGCTCCAGTTTATATTGCGGTTTGTTTGTATTAGGTCATCTACGCTCCGTATTCTATTGTGCCTGATACTTTGGAGCATGGTGAGACTTTTTTTCCTATTCTGTTGAGCAGAGAAGAAGTGGGAGGAAACAAAAATGAACTTAATAACTCTTGAGTTACTACAACCTTTAAGCTTATTCTTTCAGATGGTTTAGGCAAATAAACGATCACTTCCATATCAAGGGATGCTCATATGTTCTGTATAAACCTCATGGGAAGAACAAGACAGCTGGAGAAACTGGTACGTAGCTAATCCTAAAACATTCATCTCATAATATATAAACTGAAAAATGCTGCAACGTGTAGCATTTGGCAGGACAAGCCCTGTAAGTAGCACTTCCAGTTTATGATAAACTATCAGATAGCTCCAGGTTGCTTGATTTTTCTGGGCTTACTTTCTCTCTTATTTTGCTAAAACTTTCATTTGCACTTCTATTTTGCTAAAATATATTCTGCTATCACAAAAGTAGAATTTTAAGGTATTCAGGAGGGCACTACACTTCTAGTTCTGTGTTGGGTGTCCAGGAAGCTGTATTTTTGCTGTCATACTGTGGAGAAGGAACAGATTTTTATTTTGGCATTTAGAAATCTGTGTCACATAAAAATTTAGAATGTACAATACAGAAGTATTAATATGCTTTAAAAATCATAAAATCATAGAATCAATAAGGTTGGAAAAGACCTCAAAGATCATCAAGTCCAACCTGTCACCCAACACCTCATGACCATGGCATCAAGTGCCACATCCAGTCCCCTCTTGAGCACCTCCAGGGATGGTGACTCTGCCACCTCCCTGGGCAGCACATTCCAATGGCTAGCAATGCAGTTTTAAAGCTAGTGAATTCATCCATTGTGCCAGACTTTTGTGAAGATTTGTCTCGAAAACTTTGGTAATTATTCTTAATTAGTTTATGAAGCTGCATTTTCGTATCTGCTTTTAAGTTGCTACCTAAGGAAAAAACACACTTTCATGCAGTTTATTTGCCTTTGGTATAGTGTGGATAATTATTGTCTAACTGGAAGCTGATAGATTTTGGGGGAGATTATAAGTGGAAATAATGTTTTTGTTCTTGGCATCCCATAAGAATTCTGTCATGCTTCAGTGCCTTTTCTGGTCTTCTCATGAAACTGAGCACTGCAGTCACAGTACGAAATATTGTATGCTCAACTGCAAAATGTGTTCCTAACACTAGGAAGTTCTAAGAAGCTCATGATACCAAAACTTCTTTAAGCTTTCAGACGTTGTGGTAGTATCCTTGACATACACTGCATCTGACTTTGGACTTGAGGCTGCATTATGTTGCAGTATGTGTTTGATTCTTTTTGAAGAACAAATTTTGATGTATACTAATTTTGATGAATACTAATACTTTACATTGCGTTTTCCTAGTACAGACTCTGTGGCAGATTTTTTCTTTTTTTTTACCTGGAAGGAAATTAAATAAGAAGATTGAAATCAAAACTATTTTGTGCAAGCCTGTCAGGTGATGCCTTCTAATTTAGAGAGCAGTGTAAATATTTTATGTTGTCAAATAGCCTTTTTTTTTGCTGAGTATGTTAGACAGGATTCAAAGCACTTGGAGCTGTAACCTGATCTTTCTTTGCAGCTGCAGGAGCCCTTGCAAAGCTGACACGTGGACTGAAAGACGAATCAGTGGCCTACATCTACCATTGCCAAAACCATTATTTTTGCCCAATTGGATTTGAAGCGACCCCAGTAAAAGCTAGTAAAGCCTATAGGTAAGATACTGTGTCTATGCTCATTTTAGTGGAGGAAACACACAGTACAATTTACTGCAAGTTGATACAATTTTTCTCCGTAAATAACATTTTAGTATATGTTGTAAAACATGTCTGTCTGAACTGGCAAAACACTACTCTGATTTGGAAGGACTGACAACTAAGCAGACTAGATTAAGAAAACTTGAACAGAAAACCATGAATGATTCTAAGGGATTAAGTTTAAAGACATTTTAGCCGGATAGAAAGAGGGTTGTTATTTACTTAAAGGACAGATAAAGGTAACTGGTTTTCAGTAGCCTGAAAAGTAAAACCACATGGACTGAAAAAAAGCCAGGTATTTTTCAAGGGGAGAAAAAAAAAAAAAAGCCAGCTAATTACAGGGAGTCTGTTCCCAGAAAACTTGGGGGGAAACAAAAGAAGTTTGTGGGTGTTCTGGGATTTTTTCTTAAATACTAGAAGCAAAAATAGAAGCAAAAAGCCTACAATGATACTAATCCTTACCAAAGTGAATGTGGTAAAATCTGCACTTATAGAAACCAGTGTTTGCTTACGGTTAGAATAGTGGATGTGCAGATATTGCAAGATGGTGGTCATGTACTTTTATTTTTTGCATTGTTGACAAATAATGATAATAAACAGCAACTACTGGAGTGTAAGGCTTAGAAAAGTAATCAGAATAATTTGTTAGCAAGAACTGGCAGAAGGAGAGATGCTAGAAGAGATCTCTGCACTATGACAGTATGCTTGGCTTTTAGAAACAACACCTGGAATACTGAAGCATTCCTCAAAGAACAGGGAAAACTTAATACACTAGTTGTTTTTGAATAAAAATACAGTTACCTGAATAATTTCAGATTTGTCAGGGTGACATTACTCAGGGTAAAATAATGGAATAGTTGATACAGGTTTCAAGTCAATACAGAATGTGAAAGATAATAGCGTTGATATTAATCCTGGGTTTAGGGAAAGTTGCCTTAAAAAAAAACAGATTTGAAGTTTGAAAAAATTCATGCTGCTCTTTTGATACACTGAGAGTGGGTTGTTCTACCTCTTTCAGAGAGTCATATGAAATTAAACTGTTTTTCCTCTCTCAAAGTACTTGCAAATACAATGTTTTCTGGAGGTTTCTATTGGACTTTCTTAAGTTTCAACTGTTGGTCAGTATTTATTAGTATTACCATTGAGTGTAGGAAGACAATCCATGACAAGATTAACAGATAGCAATAGTGGGGAATGCTAAACAATGGCAAGAGTAGGTCACTGGTGTAAGGTGAGCCTCAGTCTTGCACATTGCTTAGGGAGTAGTGTATCTTTGTGTTGAAGATGTATGGTCACATCAAGAAATGGAGAATGCTTGCTCTACTTTTTGAAGTTCAAAATGGTAATTATTTTGAGGTAATAAGACCTAATCATCTGAATCTACTTTGTCCCAAATGTGAGTCTCACCATACAGTTAAGTTTAGCATATGTACACAAGAACACAGAATTTTTTTATTAAGACTGCATCTACTGACATGCCATGTGAGTGAGAAGAGTGTGAAAAATACGGCCTAAACAAAAGTCCAATACATCAGTCTGCTTAAGTTTACCAGAGAGTTATGCTTGCTTACTTGGTCAGTTACTAAGAACCTGCACAGGAAGTGCATATTTAAAAAAACCCCTAATTGTTTAGATAAAAAATGCAGTTTGAGAAATAATGTAGTACAGTGTGTGGAAGCTTAACATGCCTTATATCTGGTTTGAATTTATATTGTTTAGTAACAAACAAACCCAACAATTTCAATACTTTACTCATGGGTGAAATGGGTTCTCGGTCACTAGTGATGGTATTTTTAAGTCAATACTAGATTTGTTTACTTTTTTTCCCCCCCCTAACAACAGATCTCTTCTAACAATGTAACATGAAAGAATGAGTTCAAGGAGCATTTATAGCCTTATTTTAGGCTGGGGGTCAGACCATAAGAGCATCCTGTTTGTATACTCTGATTAATTTTTCTGGATAAAAGAATGTTTAGGTTCCAAAAGCACTGTCAATAGATTCTGCAGCAGTTTTTGTTTACCTGATTTTGCATTCTGGTTAAAAAGGAAAGCTTTTCTTTAAAAATCAAGGTAAAAAACACTAAGTTCCAAAAGAAATGAGAAGACAGACTGCTAGGCTGAGCTTAGAAGATAGTTCTTAGGTCACCCACAGACTTCCTGTATGATCTTAGGTTGCTGGATTTGGACTCGGGAGACCTGGGTTCAGTTCCCAGTTCAACCACAGACTTCCAGTGTGATTTTAGGTAAGTCAATTAATCTATCCTGTGTCTTGGTTTCCCATCTGTATGATGATGGCATACACTTACCTTAATGGAATTTTTTATAAGGAAACAAATTATTGCAAGCATTAAGGCCATATACTGTCTAACACTCCAGACAGAAAAATCTCAGGTTTTGTCACAGTTGAAACTCAAGTAGCTTTTCATGAGAAAATGATATACAGGAAGTCAGAAAACACTTCTCTGTACCTCATCAGTCTGCCCTGATGTCTGTCACAAATTTTCCCTGACAAAGGTACTGTAGGCTTTGAGTTTTTTGGAAGTTGCTCACAATCTTAATTCAGTATCATCTGAGAGTTTAGTTTTTTAATATGTTTTATTGGATGCTTAGGAGGCAGCAGTTGAAGTTACCTCACAGCTGTTAGTAGCAATGGTCAGCTGGGTTACAGTTTAAAAACAATGAAAGGGGCTTTTTTGTGACTCTTCTTGACATCACAGATAGGGAAGAAGATGTTAGTTCACCTTTGTGTGGCTTTCCACTACTCTTACTATATATATAGATATGTATACTAGACTCTAGCCTTTTATCCAAGTAACACTAATTTTTATGAAGGTCTGTCTTTTTTCCAAATAGCAAGCAGTAACTTCTATTTTGCTTCCAGGCCTTGTGAAACACAAAGCTTCCCTATATGCAATTACAGACACAGCACAGGAGCTGGGTTTTAGTTTGGCTGAAGAAAAAATATTAAATATTAAAAAATCCTAAGAAGAACAATAGAATGTTCATATCTCTTTTTAGTATGCACAATAAATCTTACTAGGATTGTATCTTCTATTGAACAGAGGGCATGTCTTGCAGCAGGAAGTCGAGTATTGGATCTTAATTGGAGAGCCAAGTAGAAAACACCCAACAATACACTGTAAAAGGTATGTTACTTGGTAGGAATATAAAATGTATGTTTCCTTTCAAAACAACTTACATTTCTCTACCAAGGGTTACCAAGTGACTTTTTAGTTCTATTGAATGAACATACTATAGTTCTAACAGAAACAGGCACTTCAGTGAAAAGCTCCATACTTGGACCTCAGGGCTGGCTCTGCAGTTTTATGTCATGTACATGCGTGGTCTGCTGAGAGCCAAAGACTCTTTCTCTTGCTTGAGTGTGAGACAGCTCATGTTAGTCAGGAAGAACGGACAGCTCTCTGAGGTTGTGTCTGCAATTGTGCTTTACAGGATGTATGAATCTTGGAGGAATTTGGCTGTGTCTGCAGTGTGCACAGGGTGTTACACTGCTACCAAGATCTCTAAGCTTAGATGCAAGTACAGCTGTACTTTGTTACATTATTAGATTAGCTGTGCATTAAAGCAATAAATTTATTTACCTGGAGTACTATGTTCAGCTCTGGGACTCCCAAGAAGGATGTCAGCCTGTCGGAACAGGTCCAGAGGAGGGCCACAAAGATGATCAGAAGATTGGAGCACCTCCTTTTTGAGGACAGGCTAAAAGAGTTGCTCAGCCTGGAGAAAGGAAAGCTTTAAGGAGACCTTGTATTTGCTTTCCAGTACTTAAAGGCGGGGAGCCTACAGGAAAGATGAGAGGGACTCTTTATCAAGGAGTGTAGTGATAAGATGAAGTCTGGCGTTCTCAAACTGAAAGAGGGTAGATTTAGATTAGACACGATGAAGAAATTCTTTAGTGTGAGAGTGGTGAGACACTGGAACAAGTTGCCCAGAGAAGCATCAAAGGCTAGGTTGGATGGAGCTTTGAGCAACCTCATCTAGTACAACCTCCATAGCAGGAGAGTTGGAACTAGGTCCTTTCCAATCCAAAGCATTCTATGATTTGTGATGATGTCTGGCTCATACAAAGTTGCTGTCTAACCTAGTTGTACAGAGTAGGAGAGTTAGAAGGTGCTATGTCAAAATTTCATTAATTAGTTAAATTTGTCATGGTTCATAGAAGAGCTTTCTCAGCTTTACTTAACATACTGGTTTATAATGCAATAGAATAGTTCTTCTCAAGAAACCAATTCCATGCCCAAAAATTTTTCACCAAGTAGTTTCTTTGCCATCCCCAAATTAATTATGGAGGGATTTTATGTGATACATTAGGGAAAAAAGCTGTGGGGGAAAAAACCCACAATAATCACACAACTTCTTTGCTTCCTCTTCTTTATTTTCTAATTATTTTCAGAAATTATTTGAAAGTGCTTATCTGACAGCTTCTTAGTGAGACAGATCTAAACCAGTACCTAAAACCCAGATGACTTTTCTTGATATCTGTTGCCAGTGATGTGACTATACCAAAGAGATTTAAGTGCAACAAAATAAAAATCACATTATGCATGTGATTGCTGTGCTAAGAAATGGCATATTATTCATCCCACTGACAGAATTTTGTCCTGTGGAATATGAACTACATACAGCACAGTAAAAGGTTTCCAAATATAGAATATAAACCTTTGTAATGGTGTTTTGTATTGTAGAGACGTTCTTACCCCTGCTACAGTTAGCAAAATGTTCTGTGGTTAATGTACAAGGACAAAAGTTGGAGTAGAAATAGATTTTCTGAACTTGAAAGGTGGTGTTAGAGAGAACCAGGTAATGAGATATTGACAGAAAGGAAAAAGGCAATGTGTAGGGTTAAAGAGGTCTGGAATATGAGGATGTTTGTTTCAGCTGGGCTAGAAGGGAACTCTGAAACTGAAGAGTTGAGTGAGTGGGGAATTGATAGTTTATTGCAGACAGGAACGAAATAAAATGGAGTGAGTTATGGTGAGAGCTGTCTGGTCAAAACAGATTTAGTGAGAAAAAAACCCCAAATCTTTGAACAAAATAATATAAAAGGGTAAGAGAGGATTAAATAAAATGAAAGTTAACGTTTCTCCTTGCTTAAATTGCACTTTGCTATTTCTTTTCACAAATGGATGAATTGGTAAGCGTGAGCAATGCAACTTATGACTTAGAGTGCTCTTACTCAGGAGAGGCTGAGGGAGCTGGGATTGTTTAGCCTGGAGAAGAGGAGGCTCAGGGGTGACATTGCTCTCTATAACTACCTGAAAGGTGGTTGTAGCCAGGAGGGGGTTGGTCTCTTCCCTCTAGCAACCAGCACCAGAACAAGGGGACACAGTCTCAAGCTGCACCAGGGGAAGTTTAGGCTCAAGGTGAGGAGAAAGTTTTTCACCGAGAGAATCATTCATCATTGGAATTGGCTTCCCAGTGTGGTGGAGTCACCATCCCTGGAGATGTTCAAGAGGGAATTGGACGTGGCACTTGGTGCCATGGTCCAGTCATGAGGTCTGTGGTGACAGGTTGGACTCGATGATCTTTGAGGTCTTTTCCAACCTTAGTGATACTGTGATACTTATGTTGGAAGGTGTTTCCCAAGAGCAGAAATAATCACTGTAAATTTTTTTATTAAAAGTGATGCTTTTATACCTAGCTTGATGTCTCTAATATTGAGGTTTTTATATCTTTAAACATTTATTTATCTTTAAATTACTGGTAAGACTATTTAAAGCTGCAGATCTCTATTTGCATGTGTGTGTACATGAAGCTTAATAGTGCTGAGGTTTCATAAATGTTAGCTGAATAGTAATAATCTTATTCTGTAGGTGGGCAGATATTGTCACTGACCTCAACACCCAAAATCCAGAATACCTAGATATTCGACACCTAGAGAGAGGATTGCAGCATCGAAAAACAAAAAAGGTAAGGTAAACTTAATACGATGGAAGGAAATTAATGGTAGGATTTTTTTGCTGATCTATTCATGCTTCAGCACTTCAGCAGTGTCACATTTGTTACCAAGTGTTGCTGGAGATAAAAGTCAAATGTGGATACTTCCATGCCAGAGCCATCTATATTTACTTTTAGGACGAGACACAACACAACAGTAGCTTGGCATGTACGAGAATGAGCCAGGATATCTGCTTATACAGTATTTGATCACAGCATTTAACCTGGTTGGCTTAAAATGTAGCAGCAGCAGGTGTAAAAATACTCTACAGACAAATTACAGACAGATCCTTTTGATACATAACCTTCTAGCTACATTTGGGAGAGTAGGATCACTGAGTAGGATCAAACATAGAAGAATGCATGTATCTCTGCTGTGTGGACTTAACTGTCCATACATATAACCTTCTTTCCTATAGGTAGGGCTCTGTCTCCTGGATGGAAGATGTATTTTTAATTTTCAGTCTTCTGAAAGTCTATTATAAAGAATAGGCTGAAGAAATTATTTCAAATATGGAGACCCTGTGGAAGACACTCAGCAAGACGAGAAGAGACCAAAACTGATAATTTGTATGAAAGTGGCTGTGGAGTGAAAAAGACTATCAGAAAATAAGCTATACTAGCCCATGTAAGATTAAAAAAACCCAAACAACCAAACAATGAGAAAGGCAGCAGAAATTGAATCTGCAAAACAATCAAAACCGATTGAGCTCAGCTGGTGTTTTGGTTTTCTGTTTTGGGGTGGGTTTTGTTTATTTGTGGCCTTCTATTTGAGGGTTTTGGGTGGTTGTTTCTGGTTTTGTTTTAAAGAATTCTATTACCTGCCAAAATGTTAATTTCAAGTATCTGTGTGTTACAAATGTGCTTGTGTGTATTTGACAGAGAACCTTTTCCCTTTGATTAGGTTGGAGGAAATCTCCATTGCATCATTGCCTTTCAGAGACTTAACTGGCAAAGATTTGGTCCTTGGAATTTTCCATTTGGAACTGTTAGACAGGATAAACAATCCCAAACACAAAGACAGGGAATTTCCAAATCTGAGAGCGAAGACAATATCTCTAAGAAACAACATGGACGACTGGGTCGATCTTTCAGTGCTGGCTTTCATCAAGAGTCTACATGGAAGAAATCTAATCTTCGTGAGAGGAGGAACAGTGGGTATCAGAGTTACAATGATTATGATGGAAATGATTAAAATTAACTTTAGATAATACAGTTGATATATTAAAGTTAGTTTTAATCAAGACATTAGGGATCTACTAGTCCTAGAATACATATGAATAGAAATTATGGTATAAGATACAGCTTAATAATTATTAAATAAATCTGATTATATGGTTGCAGTGGACAAGATGTGATGTATAAACTGACAGATAAGCACAGATTATTGTACTTTTGCAATCAAAAGTAAATATGACTGTAAAATCAATAATTTCTTTTGAAACAATTGTACTATGTCCTGATCTGGAAAACAAAAAAAAAAAAAAAGCAGATTGAAATTAGTCAATGTAATAAGACTTCATTGAAAATATTCAGTGTTCAAAAGCATGAAAATTTATGCCAGGACTTTATCAAAAAGGGTTATTCTGAAAATCATGTAAGGATAAAAGTAAACATTTCCTTCCTTTTAAACACTCCATTTTATTAAGGTTGCCCATATCCAGTGAAAAGGAAAAAAACCCAATCACATAGGTTAGAAAACGGTGTCACATGTACAAGTGAATGTACATTCTCCATTTAGTTCCCAGTAGACTTCTGTCAGTCAGATAATCATATTTTTGTGAGGCAGGTGTCAGTTTATTTTCCATTAGCTGGACGCCTGTTTTAGACTGAGAGGGAATTGTCTTTGGCAGGGAAAGTTCAAGGACAGACCTTCCTTGCTGCTTTTGCTTTGTGGGTACAGCAGCTGAATTCTTATCCTGGCACGTCTTGAGAGCAGGGATTGGTTTAACACAAGCCTGTGAAATTAAGTATCAAAAAGCTGCAGTTACTATTAGCCAAATGATCTAGCTGAACACCACATTCTGTTGGCAGTTCTTTTCCTTGTTCTGTCTTAAAACCTCTGTGACTTTTCTGCTGCTGTTTCCATTTTGTATGGAGGGCATGCACGTGCTGAAAACTGCTGGCAGCCCCAATGATACTATATACCTCTCAGCCAGCAAACAATTCAAGCTTTTTCAGGTGTCCATGTACAGTCTTTTTTTTTTTCTTTCTAATTTGAAATTTTTCCAGTTGTTTGCCCAAACACATCTCAACAATTGTAACTTTCTGCATACAAATGTTGATACCTGCTCAAGGATTCATTTTGTGACATAAACAGATTTATCATGGAATGCAGGGGTTTTGTAGGTTGCTGCTTTTATTAACCAAAAATGGGAGACTTTTAGACTTTTGTTCATTCAATAAAAATTGTTTTCTATTTTGTTGTTTGATTTTCATTTGTTTTGGAAATGGTGACCCGATGTTTAATGAAGGTTTTCAGAAAAGTAAGTATATGAAAGATCAGAATTGCAACCCCTGCTTTGCAGAGCAATCATGAAGGGTAGGGTCTCTTTGCTCATAAGCCTGTGCAGCCATTTTGACTATAACTGAAGAAAACCTGTAGTCTGGCTGAGGACTCAAATTTCTTTAGAATATTTGAACTGTTTTCTTTGTGGTACTTCATGCTTAAAAGTTACATAAGAGTCTAGCCATTTTCTACTTTATATTCTCACTCCAGTAAGGATAGTTGCACTGGGGAACAGTGCTATTCTGAAGCAGGTGTGTTGTGTCAGACTTCTACTTTTACAGTTATTTTGCTTTTCCATTGGAGCATATAATTTCATCAATAAGTATGTAATACTTACACATGAAATACCTAGTATATTTTATTCTTCCAGCATTAGCAGATGTGTGCTCTTGGGGACGTGTTGCTGCGAGCTTTCCTTAGGGTGGGAGGTGGGTGCCGGCAGGGACACGGGGAATGTGGAGGGAGTGGAGTGAGGAAAGGGTAGGCTGCAGCCAGAATCCTGTGTAGGGGCAAGTACAAGATACTTTCTCTTCTGCGACATGGCGTTTGGTACTTGACCATCCTCCGGTCAGGGGAAGATCCCGCGGGTGGCTTCCGGCCTCCTCGCTGGAGCTCTCTCACTTCAGACGACAACACGCCGCGACATTCCCTCCGCCTGGGCTTCCCCACAGGTTGCTGCAGGTACGGGGGCCCATTGGCAGGCTAGTGGCAACCTCACGCCTGTGACTGGCAGAACCAATACATACCCCGACGTGTATGAGAACAGCTAGCAGGCAACGGGCAGAAAGCAGCTCCCGGCCGGGCCCGGCTCCGCCCCTGGAGCCGTATTTCCCGTCGGGCAGCGGGGCAGGCGCAGGCGCACGCAGCAGCTGTCGTGTGAGGCAACTTCCGGGTGCTGTGGTGCCGGGGTTAGGGCCCCGGCCCAGGTGAGCTGCTTTGCGCTCTTCAACAGCCACTACTCTCCCCCTCCTCTTCCTCCTTTCCCTCCCCTGGGCCTCTCTCGAGTCGTCGTTGACCCGCAGAGCGCTTTGGCGTATTCTTGGCGCAGGGGACGGACGGCTGGGACCGCGGCGAGCTTTGCTGATGTCCGACCTGCGAGCGACCTGCGAGCAGCTCTAACGCTGTGCTTCACCGGATTATTTAAACGTTGTTCACGCTGCAGAAATCGTTCGAAACCGACCGCCGGGGCGCTCTCCCTTCCTCAGTGATAACGTGTACGTATTAATAAAGCATATGTGTACATCATAATTTTGCGATTATTCCTCTCGTTCCTCATATTCTTCTCTCTTGAAGTAGCTAAGAAGGAAAATGGGAGTTCAAGGACTTTGGAAACTGCTTGAGTGCACTGGGAGACCCATAAACCCAGAAACGCTAGAAGGAAAAATTCTTGCTGTTGGTATCCTTTGAAAGTACAGCTGAGGAACTGTATTTGCAACGGAGATGATTTTAACAGTCTCTCTTATTTCTCTATGATTAGAACTTTTAAATTCATGACAGCATTTGGGTATGTAGAATATTAACTTTTTTTCTTCGCTCGCCTTCCCCCACCTTTTTATTTTTTTCCCCTCTCTCTGGGTTCCTTAAGGGTCTGGTTATGTGATTTCATGCTTTATAAATGTGCTACTTCCAGTAGGACTGTAAGATGAAAAACTTTAAATACCTTTGTATTGACTTTCCTATCATGTACACTTGGTTAAATGCTGAAAAGATGTGGAAAGAAGTTACTCTTAATTTGTTTGTAAAAATAATTAGGATGCACAGTTCTCAAGTACTTGGATAACTTTGAATTTGATAAGCCAAGCCTGGAACAGTGGGCAAAAGGCACTCGGTCAAATATATTCCCCTTACAGAAACTGTTAATATGGTCTATGTGTAAGAGAGCACATTTTTTCCTCTTAACTGTTCTTTAAGATATCAGTATTTGGTTGAACCAAGCGATAAAGGGAGCCAGAGATCGTGGTGGTAATTCCATACAAAATGCTCACCTCCTCACTCTGTTTCATCGACTCTGCAAGTTACTGTTTTTCCGAGTTCGGCCTGTCTTTGTTTTTGATGGAGAGGCACCACTCCTGAAGAGACAAACCTTGGTAAGTACCTTTGCTGAGTGATTGCAGTGCCAAGTAGGATGACATCTGCAGATACTAAATAGTAATTTTCAGTTTCCTTCTTATAATGCTTTTAATCTGAGCTCTGAGGATGGAGGACTTGGTTAGCTGTTGGCGCATATAGCAGCTCCCTTTTCATATATTCAAGTTTCATTTATGTAGAAACCAGATTACAGAGAAGTAGATGATGGCATAAACCTGGGTCTTGCACCTGAATGTAACTTTTACAAGCATTTATACCCAGAAGCTGAAAATTGTTCTGAGTAACACAGAGGAAATTGACATAGATTTAGAAGATCTGAAAGATATGTCTCCATTGATACAGGACTATACAGGAGTTGCTCGTAGAGTCAGAATACAAAATTATAACATTGATTGGCTGGATATGTATCTTCAGCATCCATCAAAATCTTGTTGGTGTTGATCTTATTTTTACAGGCTAAGCGAAGACAAAGAAAGGAATTTGCTGTCAGTGATTCCAGGAAAACTACAGAGAAACTCTTGAAAACGTTTTTGAAGAGACAAGTTATCAAAAATGCACTTAGAGGCAAAAGGCAAGAATGATTTCCCCCTCCCCCAGGTTTGTTTTTAAGTGGCAAGCAAGTTTTTATGTAGCTATTAATCATGATTGTGGGGTTTGGTTTTTTTTCTTTTCCTAAGCAATGAAGCTTTCCCCAGTATTACACAAGTTCGAAGAGAAGAAATAGATGATATCTATGTATTACCTTCTTTAAAGGATGAAGAGAAGAACAGGTAGGTAGAATTAAGAAAAATAGCTTAAATGGCTAGAATAACCTTAGATAAAAGTATAAGCTGTTGTTTTGACGCTGCCAAAAGGCCTTTGACACATAAGGCTCCGTAATATATGAAATATATTTATTTAATTTATATTTTATTTCAGTTCCTTCTTGGAAAGTTTGGTTTACAGCTCTGGATATAGAAGCCTTCTAATTATTTTTGGGAGAGTAAAAGAAGAAGCTTTCATCCAGCACAATACATTTCTGCACTGGATTCATGTTTAAGGATGAAATTGCTACTTCAATCTCTGTGGCTGTATCTATATGGCTAAACAAAAGATATTGTTCAGGCTTGGGTAGTTGGTGTGTGGCAGCTTTGTGTCCTCTCATTTTCAGTAGAGTAGACGTTTAACAGAAGTAGGCTTTGTCTGTACCTGTCAAACCTCTATATCTTCTTAAATAACACTAAGTGAAAATGTGTGAATTATCCAGTACATTATTCTTTATGCATCTTAACATAGAGAATCATAGAATGGTCTGGGTTGGAAGGGACCTCCCAAGGTCATCTAGTCCAACCCCTGCTGCAGTAAGCAGGAGTATCCTCAACTAGATCAGGCTGCCTAGAGCCCTGTTGAGCCTCACTTTGAATATCTCCAGGGATGGGGCCCTAACCACCTCCCTGGGCAACCTGTTCCAGTGTTCCACTGTCCTCATAGTAAAGAACATGTTCCTAACATCCAATCTAAATGTTCTCTTCTCTAGATTGAAGCGGTTGCCCCTTGTCCTATCACTACAGGCCTTTGCAAATAGCCTCTCTCCATCATTCTTGTAGGCCCTCTTCAGGCTACTACTAGGTCTCCCTGGAGCCTCCTCTTCTCCAGGCTGAACAACCCCAGCTCCCTCAGCCTGTCCTCATAGCAGAGGTGCTCCACCCCCCTGATCATTTTCGTGGCCCTCCTCTGGACCCTTTCCATCAGGTTTATGTCCTTCCTATATTGAGGGCTCCAGACCTGGACACTGTACTCCAGGTGAGGTCTCACTAGAGCAGAGTAAAGTGGCAGAGTCACCTCTCTGGATCTACTGGCAGCACACCTTTTGATGCAGCCCAGGATGTGATTTGCCTTCTGGGCTGCAAGTGCACACTGTCTGCTCATGTCCAGCTTCTCATCCATCAGCACCCCCATGTCCTTTTCCACAGGGCTGCTTTCTGTCACCTCATCCCCCAGCCTGTATTGATAGTGAGGATTGTTCCAGCCCAGGTGCAGAACTCTGCGCTTGCTCTCGTTGAACCTCATGAGGTTCACCTGGGCCCACCTCTCCAGTTTGTCCAGGTCTCTGGATGATATTCTATCCCTCTGGTGTGTCAATTATACCACACAGCTTGGTGTCATCTGCAAACTTGCTGATGGTGCACTTGATGCCACTGTCTATACTTTTATGTACTTTAAGTGCTGATAAAATAAGAATCGAGTAATTATTTAAATGGCAACAGTTGTCTCGATCTGGTTTTATCTGAGATAAATCTGCCTTTTTGCTTTCTATTCAGACCTTTTTGACTTGTGTGTTTGTATGTATATGCATGTATATACAGGAGTACTTTGATGTCTGTGAATTATTGTGCTTATCAGTGAATGAATGACTAATGTCCTTTTGCTTAAAATAGGAACTTTGTTTTCTTAGATAAATATCTACAGGTTGTTTTTTTCCTTTGTGATTTTTAGTTCAGAGGAGGAAGATGAAAAAGAATGGGAAGCGAGAATGAGCCAAAAACAGATGCTGCAGGTAATTGCATCCTGACTGCACTGCTACTGTGAGCAATTCTCTCACATACATGTATTTGTATAGCCCCAGTGTTTGGGTGTATAGATCTTACTATAGCATTACTTATCAAGCAAACAGGTTCATTTTAAGAACTTCATGAATTCCTACTAGTGAGGGAATACAAATGTTATTTTCTCCACTAGAATGGAACAGAATAGGAATTTCCTGTGGCACCTTTTGTTTTGTTTTAGTGGACAGCTTTCTCTGGACATGTGGCAAAGAAACTTTTCTTCGTAATGATACAACGATGTTTGTGTTTGAGGACATGTGTGCACATATAAGGCAGCACATTTAACAAAATTCCCATGCTTCTCCAAATATTAATTGATGCTGAAGCACTTTGGTCCTTGAGTTTGTATGGATAAATTCTGTATTCCCTTCTGATGTGCTGATGCCATGGGAAGAGGAGAAGAGGAGGCTCAGGGGAGACCTCATTACTGTCTACAACTACATGAAGAGGTGGTTGTAGCCAGGAAGGGGTTGGTCTTTTCTCTCAAGCAACTAACACCAGAACAAGAGGACACAGTCTCAAGCTGCACCAGGGGAAGTTTAGGCTGGAGGTGAGGAGAAGGTTCTTCACTGAGAGAGTAATTCGCCATTGGGATGTGCTGCCCAGGGAGGTGGTGGAGTCACCATCCCTGGAGGGGTTCAAGAGGGGATTGGATGTGGCACTTGGTGCCATGATCTAGTCACGAGGTCTGTGGTGACAGGTTGGACTTGATGATCTTTGAGGTCTCTTCCAACCTTGGTGATACTGTGATATAACATCATAAGAAAGCATAATGAAGAATACAGTTACATCTATTTTCATCAGTAATAAAACGAAACCAAACAAATAACCCCAAAAACTATTGGAAATGCTCTTTAACTTTGACATAGGTCACATTCAGAAAGAGAATCTCTTTGGAAGGATAAAATGAGAATAGCTGAGGCTATGGATCTGCTTCTGTGATTTACACTGTATATCTTCTTGTAAAAACAAATTTCTCTGCATAGTTTACTTAAGTAATTGTACTTTATTTTATTAGGTAGTTGCCTTTTTCTGTTCTGAACAGTTTCTTCACAGTATAAAAAGTAGCAATGAATATTTTATGGAGTTTTATTAGCATTTGTAATGATACTTTATTTTATTGTTCCCACTGTTCTGTAATATAAAATATGTGTTTATGTTGCTTTCCATTTGTCTAGGAACAGCTGTGTGAAAATCCTCATTCTGTAGACATTGAATCAGAAGATTTCAACAAGCTGCCTCCAGAAATAAAACATGAGATCTTGACTGATATGAAAGAGTTTACAAAGCGAAGAAGAACATTATTTGAAGCAATGCCAGAGGTAATATTTAAAATAGTTTTCAAGCCATCAGAATGGAGCTGTTGCAATTAATGAAGATGAAAGCTACGTAAGAGTATTGCATCTAGAGAGCTTTACACATAGGCTTGTTTAATAAGAGATGTTATGTTGAGGGGGGTTTTAAAAAAAAGTAAGGTCATGACTCTTAACAGTGCTCTCCTATGCATCTATTCAAAGGCTTGCCTCTTGATTTCCTTAAAATTTGCCTCATCAGCATTATGCCCAAGAATTTGATTGCAAGAACATTCTGCTGGTGTAGATGAACCAGGGAAAACAAACACAGCTTAAGATTCCAAATCCTCAGGTGGTCATGGGAGCTGGCACCTGCAGCTGGCATCCCATAGTGGCAATTCTACAGTAGGTTTTCGGAGCACAATTAGGGTTTTAAAATTGCTGTATATGTAGTATCAAATACTAGAATTATAGAATGCTAGGGGCTGAAGGGGGGGACCTCTAGAGATCATTGAGTCCAACCCCCTAACAAAGTAATGTCAGCTACAGCATGCCACACAAGAACAGATGCAGGCAGGTTTTTAAGGTTTCTAGAGAAAGAGACTCCGCAATCTCTCTGGGCAGCCTGTTCCAGTGCTCTGTCACCCTCACAATAAGTAAGTTTCTCCTCATGTTGTGGATGATCTTCCTCATGTTGTGGATGATCTTCCTCTGTTTCGGCTTATACCTGTTGTTCCTTGGCCTATTACTGGGAACCACCAAAAAGTGACCATCACTCACCTTCATCTTGACACCCACTCCTCAGATACTTACAGACATCAATAAGATCCCCTCTCAGCCGTCTCTATTTAAGACTAAACAGCCCCAGTTCTCTCAGTCTTTTTTCATAAGAGAGATGGTCAGGTCTCTTAATCATCCTCATAGTTCTCTATTGGACTCTCTCCAGTAGATCCCTGTCTCTTGACCTGGAACATTGTACCAAAACTGGGTACAATGTTCCAGGTGTGGTCTCCCCAGGGCAGAGTAGAGGGAGAGAAGAATCAATTGTAACCATCATCTTAAATGAATCATCATCTTGTAACATGTGGATGTGGATTGTTTTAATCACATTATTCTTAAGGCGGGGACCAACTCCATCAGCTGGCCACATTTTGTTGGTCACATCATTGTGTTTAGCCAGCATTCAGAAATACTTAATAGCACCCTTTGGAAGTGTTGTATGTTATTAGGCAGTGTTGCTGTCCCTTGGCAGTACAGCTGTCACTAAAAGACATATGTTACCTGCTTAAAGGAAACTATTAAAAGGCTCTCGGAGCATGGTAAATGGTCTTGTTTAAAAAGGATAGGTAGTGTCATTTTATGTAAATTGGCTGACTTAATTATTTGGGGGGGTTATTTTTAATTTTTTTTTTTTTTTTTTAAGGAGTCCAATGACTTTTCTCAGTACCAGCTTAGGGGTTTGCTTAAGAAAAGCAGCCTCAATCGCTGCATAGAAACTGTACAAAAAGAACTGAACCAACGGCACTCGGGGGAAATCCAAACACAGTATGAAAATGAAGGTGGTTTTGTGAAAGAAGTGGAATCTAGAAAGGTAGTCTCTGAAGATACTTCTCACTATATCCTAATAAAGGGTATGTCAGGTCTTGAGTTTGTAAAATCTCTTCTGTGCAGTCTGCAGTTGTTGGTTTTCTGAATGCTGTTTACAGGTGCATGAAGCTGCTGCTTTGTATGAAATGTGCATTACTGTTAGACATAATTAACTGTGATCTGTAGATGTGTAGAAAGCTGGTTTATTAATCTTTATATAATGATGATAACTATATGGAATGTTAGTATAAAGTAATTTACTTTACTAAAAAATAAACAAAAATCTTTCTTTCAGGTATTCAAGCAAAAGAAGGTGCAAGTAGAGACTTGGAAATTACTGCAGGACCTTCATTAAAAATGCTTGAATGTATTAAATCAGATAAAATCAATGAATCTTCTCCTAATGCAAAATTGGTTGCATCTCCCAAGCTGCAGACAGAGAAAGATAACAATGTGGTGACAGCACCACCCTCTCCTCGGACTTTGCTTGCTATCCAAACAGCTATGGTAGAAAGCAGCTCGGAAGAAGAACTGGAGGATGAATATACAGGATGTTTGAATGTGGACCAGTCTGTAACAGGGGAAGGCGGTGTGTCTCCAAGAACACTACAAGCAATTCAACAGGCTCTGAGTGGTGATGATAAAAGAGAGGAAGTTGTTACAGTTAGAACTGATGGAGTGCTACGAGAAAGATCAGAAGTGAAGGACTTCCTACTTAGTAGCTCAGATGAGGAAGATCAGATTCCTGGAGTTGAGGGGGGAAAAAAAATGCCTGCATTGACAGTTTGTTCATCAAACCAAGTGGTTATGCAAGGTGTTGAATGTGAACAAAAGAGTCCGGAGTTGGAAAAAAATCATATCACACTCAAAGACACCAATATATCCGGAGCTGGAAATTATTCTTGTATTGATAGTACTAGTGAAGAAGGCAGCGAAGATGTAGATGAAGAAAGTGGTTCCAAAATGGACTTAGATTCTTTGAGAGATAAGGAGTTGAACTTGAGCATGCAGAAGCCAAGCTGTTCCCCTGTACAAACTAGCGTAGGGTCTTTGAGCCATGCTGAACCAGTAAGCCTTTTTAACCACAAGGAAAACTGGAACATTTCTGAAAATGCAGAGGAAGTAGTTTTGGAAACAGAAGAGAGTGTATCGGAGGTACAAAAGGATAACAGACCTTTTTCAGAAGTTAAATGTCCTGAGGAAGAAAGAGAAGAGATTTCACATTCTGAGGACAGTGATTCTGATGGTATGGGGGTTTTGTAAAAATTGTGAAAAAATGATAATAAAATAGGACCTCTTTGTATTTGTAGTCAGTTGAAGTTAATCTTTCCTCTTGGTGAGAAATGCTTTAAAATACATCTGTTCCTATGTGTGTAGCAGGTGGGAAGAAAATCTGAGCTATATTTTCTCCTTGGTGTTACATTTTATCATTGAAATGAGTACGCAGTGCGGAGAGACAGGAGAGCTTGTGGTTGTTTACAGTAAACTTAAATGGTGTATTAATGGTCAACCACTCGGGTTTCTGTAGTTTCATGATCCTTATATCAATTTATTGTATATAGGGGGAAAAAAAATCCCTATCCAAGTTGAAATCATGTACAAATACTTGTTTTTAAAGAAACAGCAGGAAATTGAAGTCTTTATTGTCCTTTAATAGGAAGCTTTATTGAAGTGGATGCTGAAGTCAGTAAAGAGGATGAATTTCCTACTAAATATGAAGAAAAATTGCATGATGAAAGAACACATCCAGAAATGGAGAGAGATGGGCATGCTATTGTCACACAGGACTTGCTGAAGGAGTCTGATGAAGTGCAGCTGGTGAATGATCAGGATGTTGAAATAGAAGACGATGGTAAAGATGCAGCAGATGAGTGGCAAGACATCAGTTTGGTAACTTCTTATTTGTTTTGAGCTGCTAATGAAGTGTTCTGTCCCCAGGTAGCTTTTAAGGAAAACTGTTAAATTGCTTTTCATATATGTAGCTAGCTATGGGAACTGATTTTTCTTTAAGGATGATGATCTACAATAATCTTTCTGAAATCAGAGGAAAACTTTAGAGGTCTTAATACTCTACGGAATAGGCCTATCTCTGGTCTTAAAATTTGCTGCATTAGAGAAGCTGCGACTACTTCCAAGTGTGAATTAATGGAGCATATGCTACTAGATTAATTATAGTTGCAGTCTTAATGCTTCACTTAACTAAGTATACCTGAGTTGTTAAAATAATGAAAATCTTGTTTTATTTTTCAGGAAGAGTTAGAAGAATTAGAAAACAACCTTTCCTCTGAGCAGAATATGCTTCAGGCTCAAAAGCAGCAGCAGGAACGTGTTGCTGCTTCTGTAACAGGACAGATGTTCTTGGAAAGCCAGGTAGTATTTCTTGAATCATTTTGATTTCATAGAGTGGTCTGGGATAGAAAGGACCTCCAAAGGTCATCTAGTCCAACCTCCCTGCAGTCAGCAGGAACATCCTCAACTAGACCAGGTTGCCCAGGGCCTTGTGAGTCTCGCTTTGAACATCTCCAGGAAAGGGGCCTCAACCACCTCCCTGGGCAATCTGTTCCAGTGATCTACCACCCTCATAGTAAAGAACTTATTCCTAACATCCAATCTAAATATGCTCTTCTCTACTTTGAAGCACTTGCCCCTTATCCTGTCACTGCAGGCCTTTGATTTGATACAGCGTGATGTGGTCCTCCCCTTCACCCCAGTCAAATGTTTTGTTGAAAGCTGCTAATAATCTTGCTTAATTATGGGTTATATTTTTCCCTCTTAGGATCCCGTTTTCTTCAATGTACTTGATTCAAAATACTGAAAGTATTGAGATAATCTTGAGTTCCAGCAATTTTAAGTAACTGTTACAACATGTTTATTCTATGTATTATAAAATAGTAGAATTATTAATTAGCTTTTTTGTTAAAACAGCAGCTTTTTAAAGTGGGGCTGTTTTGATCATTGTTTGTTGTGCTGTAAAAGATAAAAATTGAACAAAAATCCCTAAGAAGTTACATTCAACAGTGCAGTACTGATGTTATCTGCACACTAGGTGAATTGTTGTTGGTTTGTTTTTTTTGTTGATTGGTTGGTTTGTTTGGTGGTGGTTGTTTTTTTTTTTCCCCCCCAGGGTATTCAAAGGTAAGATTGTACAAGAAAACAGTTTGGTAAGCCAGGTTTATGCCCTAGGTAACTGATTTTAAAGAATCTCATCTCTTATACGTGCATGAGCCTGCAAGTTCTGTCTCAATATTAGTATTTAAAGTTTAATGCAGTCTAATGCAAGAACTGCTTGCATCGGTATAATGTGTTGTGGTGGACATAACTGTAGTATAGTAGGCTAGTGTAAAAATCTGATAAATTAATTCTGAGAAACAAATCAATGTATTTATTGTTTTTACATAAAAGGGATTCAAATGATCTTAAGAAATAATTTCAATAATTTTAAGACTTTAAGGTGAAGGGATTTTTAAAAGGCCAGTAGATTGTGCTTTTGTAATATTACAAAGTAGTTGAGTTATGGTTGGACTTGAGTTCTTTTCCAGTCTATGATTCTGTGATTAATGGTAGGCACGCTATTATAAAATCAAGCAGAAGATTAATAGAAGTTCATTATTCAGATGAAATATTAACTGTTTTCTCTTCATGCTACAGGAGCTTCTCCGTCTCTTTGGCATTCCATATATTGAAGCTCCAATGGAGGCAGAGGCACAGTGTGCTGTACTGGACCTTACTGATCAGACCTCTGGGACAATCACTGATGACAGTGATGTTTGGTTATTTGGTGCACGACATGTTTATAAAAATTTCTTCAGTCAAAACAAATATGTGGAATATTATCAATATGTTGATTTTCAGAACCAGCTAGGTAAGCCTCAGGTATTGATTTGTCTTTAATAAGATAACTCTGCCACATATCTTTGGGAGCTGTATTTTCTACAGAATCCTGTGTATCTGTTATTACGATGGCTGCTCTTTGGAGAATCTCTAAAGACATTCAGTTGAGTTGCTCATCCTACTGCCAGGTGATCTTCCCTGCCCCCTGAATTTGCAGACACCTGTGTTTAGTGCACTGAGTTATTGTCATGATCATAAAGGCTGAGATACAAACTATGGTACCAGTTTCTGGGCAAATGTCAGCATGACTTTCCTGACCTGGTGCAAAAGTTATATCTGTTTATATCTGGATTTATAGTCCTCTGGAAAAGGACGTAAATTTTGGAGAAACTGACGTCTAATGTCTTAGAGCAACTGGCATGTGTATGTGCTCTGTAAAAGGTTTTTCATTTAGTTAATACAGACACAAGAGCAACTGAAAGAAGTAAAAGGGTATCAGTTGAATCAAATTGTTGCTCATTATGTTGAACAGCTAAACCTTGGTGTCATGTAATGTATTAAAAAAATATGAGCCACTTGTAACTTTTTCTTACTTTTTTTTTAAGCAGAACTCTCTTAAAATCAGTTTTGACATTTTCAAAGTTGAGAGAGGCTATAGACTTTGGAATAGTATTTTAATGTCTTCAGCATGTAAAATTCCACAACATTTTTATGTGGTGAAAAACATGTCTTTGGTGCCTTCTTCCAGCAAACTGAGTGGAATGTTTTTCTTCTACGTATACCTGTTTAGATATGCTGCTGTAGCTGACTTGGAAAGGATTGCTGTAAAACGATGTGTGAGATTTTTAGCTGTTATCAATGTAATAAACCAAGGCTTTTATATATTTATGAGGGAAAAATAGGCACCATTGGTCTTCATGTCTCATTCCTCTGCAGTCTTGTACTTCTACTCTCTGTTGCATAATTTTTTCTTGACAGTTGATGGGTATCCTGACTAGTATGCCAATGGTCTTGCTTTGTGTGCTTGGACACATGCCTCCTTTTCTCCACTGACCTTTTTATTTTTGATAAAAAAATTGAAATTTATTTTAAAAATCTAATCTTCTGAGTCTAGTCAGTTTGCCTCAGATCTTGCATTGTACCAAGTAAGATGTGGTCAGCTGAGTTCTTCATTCTGTATGTTCCACAGGCTCTTTCAGTCTGCTTAGTAACTGCGGCAGCACAGAGCAAAAGGCTTCTAGTATGGGAAAACTTTTAAGAAACAGAGGCTAGAATTCAGATTGAAGGGTTTTATTTCTGAGTTGGGGGTTTATTAAATTTAGGTCAGCATTAGATGAAAGCAGGGCAATAACTGGAGACATATGGAAAAGAGTATCTCTTAGCTCTTAGAAACCCAGAATTTCCTAATGGTCTTTACATTGTAACATTTTAATTTTGGCCATATGCATTTGCCAGGTTAACACAACTAGTGGTGCTTGAGCTAGCAGCAGCGTATTGACACTGCTCTTGAACATAATATTATTTTTATATATATATATATAAATATGATGATGATGATACCTAATTCTGATGTTTAAATGGGTTCCTTTTTGGGATCTGTCTTTCAGATAATATATTAGGTTTTTTCTGTGTAAGAGTACAGATGCTGAAGCCACTGTTTGGTCTTTGTGTTTTATTTTATAGGATTGGATCGAAGCAAGCTAATTAATTTGGCATACTTGCTTGGAAGTGACTACACTGAGGGCATCCCAAATGTTGGCTTTGTAACTGCAATGGAGATTTTAAATGAATTTCCTGGGCACGGCTTGGAACCTCTCTTAAAATTTGCGTATGCTTTGTTGTATTTTGCCTGTTGCCTCTGCTCATTCATGAACGCTTCTGCTTAAGCATACAAACAAAAGTTGCAATCATCACTGACCGTCTTTAAGTTAACTGTAAAACGTGTGGCTTCATTGTATCACCATTTGAAGTGACGGGTAAATAAGGTGACACATTGATACAGCAATTAAAGTGAGACTAATGAACACAATAGAACAGCTGTAGAACTGTGCAACTGCCTCTGAACTCATTGCAGAGCTGGATCCATAGTGGAGTGGAGGTTTATTTTCCTTGAGTTTGTGAGAAGGTGCTGTAGCTTGCTCGTAGAGAAAAGAGGCTTGATGAGTGATGGATGACCTGGAAAGAAACAGACAGGTAGGCTGTGGGGAAGAACAGGATTTGAAGAGGGCTGAGACAGTTGTATTGGCAGTGGCAAAGATGGCTAGAGGTGGGTTGGTTTTTTTTTCTCTCCTTTTTGTTTGGATTTTCTTTTTGTGTTGCTTTCTTTTCTCGCATACTGAAAACAATACAAAATGATTGTTCTGTGAAACATCCTCCCCAAGTGAGGCTGAATTTAGGATGTGCTGTTCAGCATTTTATGAGGATTCCAGGTGATGTTTGCTTCTGTGGCTTAAAATGGCTGCATTCACTGTATGCTTTGCTTTTTTGGGTTATATGTCCCTTTGGTTATGTTGAAATTTCCTACTTCATGCAGTAACTGAAGGAGGGAGACTAATGGTGATTCATGATATTCCAAATTATATTTTATGGAGGAAAATTAATACTTTGTTTTCCAGGGAGTGGTGGAATGAGGCTCAGAAGAATAAGAAATTGAGACCTAATCCGCATGATACCAAAGTCAAGAAGAAACTGCGGGAGCTGCAGCTTTCTTCAGGTTTCCCAAATCCAGCAGTGGCAGAAGCATACCTGAAGCCTGTGGTGGATGAGTCAAGGGGGTCATTCACCTGGGGGAAGCCTGATGTAGAGCAAATCAGAGAATATCCTTTTGCTATGTAGAAGGACTTGATAGCTGAAAAAGCTCAGATTAAAGTTTACAAGGTTTGTTAGTGAGTCAGTGACTGTCAAATTCTTAACTTCTCATTGGTTTGAGGGGCCCCCTGCACCCATCTGCATGTGCTCTCCCACAGTGATACCAGCTCTGGAGTGGAAGGGAATACAACCGTGTGTGTGGCATTTGGGGCTGCTCTGCTCTCCTGAGAAATTCTCTGCTTCCCTTTGTGTACAAAGGGAGACCCACAGCTGGACTCAGTAGTTTGTTGTGATGTTACATTTCTGTAATTGTGCTGTGCCCATTTCTGGAGCAGGATTGTTTGCACACTCCAGATTTATATTTAACATCTTTCACAGATAGGTTTCAAAACCTAGTCAGAAGTAGTGATTCAGTCTATGCTTTATCCCTAGTTATTCACTGCATTTCTTGTGATACTATTGCATTTCTTGGATCTGCTGGAGCTTGAGCTGCAGTGAATTGTTGATAGAAAAACATGCAGAGCTAATATTGTTTTAAACAGTAAATGAAGTGTGTTGAAGTACCAAAACAAGTTTTACCTACAGATATTTTGTTTTATGGCAGTACAATATAGCAAGAGTGCTGTCTTCACTGATTCACACTTCTGGAAATTTTGATACTAGAGAGAAAGCTCTCAGAGAGATGTAATATGTACAATACAACATGCTTCTAAGTGGGAGAGATACGGATTTGATGGGTGGACTGTCCAGCAGATAAGGAATTGGTTGGATAATTTCATATAAAGGGTAGTGATCAAGGCCTTTATATCCACATGGAGACAGGTGACAAGCAGTGTCCCTCAGGGGTCTGTATTGGGACCAGTGCTGTACAATATCTTCATCAGTGACATAGGCAGCAAGATTGAGTGTAGCCTCAGCAAATTTGCAGATGATACCAAGCTGAGTGCTGCAGTTGGTAAGTCTGAAGGATAGGATGCCATCCAGAATGTCCTGGACAGGCTGGAGAAATGAACTGATTTGAATCTCATGAGGTTGAATAAGGCAAAGTGCAGTGTCCTACACCCAGGCTGTGGCACTGATTGATACCAGTACAGGCTGGAGGATGATGAAATTGAAATCAGCCCTGCAGAAAGGAACTGGTAAGTACTGGTAGCTGAGAAGCTGGACATGAGTCAACAGTGTGTGCTCGCAGCCCAGAAGGCCAATCACATCCTGGGCTGCATCAAAAGAAGCAAGGCCAGCGGATTGGCAGAGTTGATTCTGTCTCTCTGCTCTGGTGAGACCTCACCTGGGGTACTGTGTCCAGCTCTGGGGCCCCTAGAACAAAAGAGACGTGGACCTCCTGGAGTGGGTCAAGAGGAGGGCCACAAAGATGATCAGAGGGCTGGAGTACATCTCCTATGAAGACAGGCTGGAAGAATTGGAGCTGTTCAGCCTGGAGAAGAGAAAGCTCAGAGGAGACCTTGTAACTACATTTCCGTATCTGAAGGGGACCTGCAGGAAGGCTGGGGAAGAACTGTCTGGGATGGCTTGTAGCGATAGGACAAGGGGCAATGGTTCTAAACTAGAGTGGAGGAGGTTTAAATTGGACATAAAGTTCTTCACTAGAACATGTTGCCCGGGGATGTGGTTGAGGACCTGTTTCTGGAGACATTCAAGATCAGACTTGATGTGTCCCTGAGCAGCCTGATCTAGTTGGAGGTGTCTCTGTTTGCTGCAGTGGGGTTGGACAAGATGTCCTTTGAGGGTTCCTTCCAACCTGATGCAATCTGTGAACCTGTAACAGCATGAGAAAGACACATAGCATTATACTGTAACCATCCACATTAGTCAACTGTAATAACTTGGAGCGTTTTCTCTGGTTTTGTAGTAGAGAAAGCTTCGATCCAGGCAATTGTTTATGTGAAGAATTTTCATGTTCTGTGTGTACACAATCCTAGTAACAGCCATTTCATGAAGTTCCTTAACGGTATGCACGTTCTGTCAGGATCGGTTTGGCTGGACTAGGACAAAGGTAGATGAAATCCTTTTGCCTGTGATAAAACAACTGAACATGCAGCAGGTAAAGTATAAAACTCTGTATACTGTAAGGATAATGAGAAAATCATAAGAGAAGCATTTTAAAATGAATGAGTAAAACTTTAGTATGAAATAGATTTTCTCAGAAACTGAGATTTGGTCATGTTTTAAAAATCTTTACACACAAATATATATATATAAAATTAAAATTGCTTGTCCAGACTTCATTTTTGTGTGATTTGGGTGTGCTGTGGGGTACTCTCCGTAATTTTGGTTGTTGGTTTCAAATTTTGTTATCTATCAAGCACCTATCTTGAGTCCGGATTGCTGTCTGTTCTGCATGTAGCTGAAACTGGGCACCTCCAGCACCTTTAATGCTTTTGAAAGACAGTGTGCTGTCTCTGAAAATTATTTCCAAAAATGCCCCTGAGACCTTGGTGAAGTGAGACTGACCATTTGGCACCATCCATATCCTTTGTGGAGAAATGCAGACTGAACCATGGAGCAAGTGCCCATTGATGATATTACTCTAATTTTCAAGTAAACGTTCTGTCAACCTGACTTAAAATCAGTCGCGGTGCATAGTGTGATACTGTGAACATCAGTAACAAAACTGATCACCTAAAGTCAGGTTTTGTTCTCTTTTTGTCATAAGCAAGATAAATACGTAGTTTAAACCAGTGTTTTGGGTTCTCTCAGTCACTCAAAGGAGTGAAAGGTACCCAAACCACCAGTTAAATCCCTATACTTTCAGGCTGAGTAGAACACTCTTTGGAAGTGTTTGTCTCTTTTGGATAATTTTAGGAAGAATACAGAGAACTAGCTTAGTCTGTACAGCAAGCCACACAGTCACACAGACCCCTTGTGTATCTACTTCTGATTCTGCTCTTAAATCTTTATACTGTAGCAGCAAGTGTTACAATGATCTTGAGTCAGATGTAAAGTGCATTTACAACATTTGCTTAGTAAATAATTCTGTTGTTTAAACAGCTTGAAGCTAAGGGTGTGTTTGTAAGGACGTACTTAAGAGCACTACAGAGATACTCTGTATTAGGGTTGAAAATAGCAACATACGTCAAATCAGCAGTAGCTCAGTGTTTATGAAACTTCTCTGGAGCTTGCTTATTAGTTTCTGTAAAGGTTCTTACTGCACAGTTTATAACAAAAGATAGGTGTTACTATAGTAATGCCTCTTATTGTTCACATCTCTTTGCATTAATGTATATTAATTTCATTGATCCTTTGTCCTACTTTAATTTGGGATGCTTTACAGTATAGCTGAGATAACAACTGAATTCTTATCACAAAAACATCTAAAGGTGTTTCTCTGTTTTATTTTTTGATAGACTCAGCTTCGAATTGATTCATTCTTCAGACTAGCACAGCATGAAAAACAAGCTATTAAAAGCCAGAGACTGCGCAGAGCTGTGACTTGTCTAAAGAGAAAGGAAAAAGAAGAAGCTGATGAAATTCAAGAGGCCACTGCTGCTATGGAGGTTGAACTTAGACAGCATGAGGAGGGGGAAAGGGAAGGTTCTGCAGGCTCTGCAAATCAAGCTGTGGCAACAGAAGTCCGAAGTGGAAAGAGAAGAAAACATTCCTATTCCAGAAAAGAACATTTATATGGAGGTGGCTTTATTGGGAATTTGAATATTTCAGCAACTTCTAGTGACTCCTCAGGAGAGGAATCGGAAATCAGAGATTTAGGCAAAAAGCGGAAAATCTCTGCAAAGGAAACAGCAGACCATAAAGAGAAAAAGGGGTGCAGTAGCTCGAGTGGTGAGGATGAAGACCTGGGAAAAGTAGCCATGGTGACTGCCAAACCTGTGTTTGAGGGCAGAAAAAAGAAAGCACTGAGTAAACGAGGAAGGAAAAAGAAAATGTCTTAGGGAGAAAAAAGTTTTAAAAAAGCGAGGCTGTGTATGTGGGGCTTTTTGATTTGAGCTTTGTAAATATTCTAATGAATTTTTGATAAATAATAAATTATCCTTATTTGACAAGTTTTTGTTATGTATTTTGTGTCCAGAACTTAAACAGGAAGGATTATAAACAAAAGAAAAAAGAATTTTGCACATTTACTTATAAAAACCCAGATTAGACTTGATAGAAGTTCTTGGGTTTGAGATTTTAAATGTAAGCCAAAACGTGAGTGCCTATTCATTTGCTTTGTAACTGAGGTGAGGTAGCTGTTAAAAATCACACTCAGTCTGTTGCTTGAGAGAAGAAAAATCAGCTTAGTTGGTTTTGTTGTCCCATTCCCTTCAATATACTTGCTTTGAAAGTTTTGTGTTCAAACTGGTTGCTTATTGAACCATTCATGACACAGTGCAAGGCCTTGTAAAATCTCAGGGAAAAATCCTTAAATATTCTGAAGTGTGGTAACTGTTTGTTTTCTGAATGTAAATATTGTGTTTCTGGATTTGGAGTTAAATGACCATATCCAAAGACACAATTTGTCTTTGAAATTGATGTTCAGAGGTACCCACTGGCTGCAGAGCCCAAGCTGGATTAATCTGTGGGAGAAACTTTGTGTTTCAGACTTACCTACAACTCATCTGTCATTGATTGTAGAAGTTATTTATAGTTCTGTCGATCATGGAGTTGTAGAATGAATTAGACTGGAAGGCACCCTTGAAGGTCATCTTGTCCAAACCCTCTGCAGTGATCAACGACATCTTTAACTATATCAGATTGCTTAGGGGCCTTTCAAGTTTGAATGTTGCTAGGGCTGGGGTCTCTGACATGTTTCTGGGCAACCTGTTGTGGATTTTTATGATCCTCACTGTGAAGAAATTTCTTGTCATGTCCCAACCTAAATCTACCCTGCTCCAGTTTAAAACCATTGCCCTTTATCCTATTGCTACAAGCTCTTATAAACAATCCCTCCCTACCTGTCTTGTAGATCCTCTTCAGATATTAAAATGTTGCTATAAGGTTGGCCTGGAGCCTTCTCTTCTTTAGGCTGAACAACCCCAATTCTTTCAGCCTCTCTTCATAGGAGAAATGCCTCAGCCTGCTGCGATCTTCATGGCCTTCCTCTGTGGACCTGCTTCAGCAGGCCCCTGTCCTTCCTGCATTGAGGACTCCAGAGCTGGATACAGTACTCCAGTAAAGTGTCAGAATCACCTCTGTCAGCCTACTGGCCACACTTCTGGTGCAGCCCAGGATGCAATTTACCTTCTGGGTTGCAAGTGTACATCACTGACTCATGTTCAGGTTCTCATGCATGAATACCCCCAAATACTTTTATGCAGGGTTGCTCTCAATCTCACCATCCCTAGGCCTGTATTGATAATGAGGTCCTCCACTTTGTCTTGTACTTCATAGTTCACCTCACTGAACTCATGAGGCTCTCCCGAGCCCGCTACTCTAATCTGTCTTTGTCCTCTGGATGTCATTTCATTTCTCAGTCATGTCAACTGCACCACTCAGCTTGGTATCATCTGCAAATTTGAATGTTGCCACTCATATTTGGGTTCATACATTGCATTTTAGCCCTTCCTTGCTTCTTTTGTGTTGTTTAACATTTCTACCTAATTTATCATTATTTCATTGTTTGAAAGTCCAAGTCTGTACAACTAAGTCTGATATGAAACATGAGCCCTCTCTGAAAGAATGAAGGGCTGAATTGAACTGGGAAAGATTTGGCCCTTATAATTGCAGAGAATCCAGTACTTCATATACAGTATTTACTGGTAAAGAACAGATCCCTTCTGCTACTAGTTTTGTAAAAGACTATGTTGTAAGCAAATTCTCAGCTTGGAGAGCCAGTTTACAGCAGTGTTTTGTAAAACACTAGTGTTACTGAATTTTGGTTTAAAAGTATAGATTAGGCTTGGGTGATGTGTTTAATGGTTTCTAAATGTAGAAGAGTGCCTTTTAATTTTTTCTGCAAACTACAGTAAAGCACAGAGACCTTCAGTTCTCTGTAGGACTCTGTAGGGTTTGTTTAGTATTTTTGTACAATAATATATTATTTTTCAGTGGTATCTAGAAACCCCAGGTTAGGGTGAAGTGTAATTTTGCTAAAATCTGGGTAAACTAAGGCAGTTCGTGTCCTGAACCAATTATAGTCTGAATAAGAGAATAGAATAGAATTAACCAGGTTGGAAAAGACCTCTGAGATCATCAAGTCCAACCTATCACCCAACACCATCTAATCAACTAAACCATGGCAGCAAGCACCCCATCCAATCTCAAACACTTCCGGTGATGGTGATTCCACCGTCTCCCTGGGCAGCCCATTCCAATGGCCAATCACTCATTCTGTGAAGAACTTCTTCCTAACATCCAGCCTAAACCTCCCCTGGTGCAGTTTGAGACTGTGTCACCTTGTTCTCACGCTGGTTGCCTGGGAGAAAAGACCAACCCCCGCCTGGCTACAACCTCCCTTCAAGTAGCAATAAGGTCTCCCTTGAGCCTCCTCTTCTCCACGCTAAGCAACCCCAGCTCCCTCAGCCTCTCCTCATAGATCTTGTGGTCCAAACCCATCAGCAGCTTTGTTGCCCTTCTCTGGACATGTTCCAGCAAGTCAACATCTTTCCTAAACTGAGGGGCCCAGAACTGGACACAGGACTCAAGGTGTGGCCTAACCAATGCAGTGTACACGGGCAGAACGACCTCCCTGCTCCTGCTGGCCACACTGTTCCTGATCCTGGCCAGAATGCCATTTGCCTTCTTGGCCACCTGGGCACACTGCAGGCTCATGTTCAGCCTACTATCAATCAGTACCCCCATGTCCCTTTCTGCTTGGCTGCTCTCCAGCCACTCTGACCCCAGCCTGTAGGAGTTGTGGCTAATGTGTAGAACACGTCACTTAGATGTGTTAAATCTTATGCCGCTGGACTCTGCCCATCTGTCCAGCCTTTCAAGGTCCCTCTGCAGAGATCTCCTATGTCTTGTGGATGTCTGTCTATGTTCCCATGGTAAATGGTTATGATCTGCGGAGTGAATGTACATACTGTGTATGCATTTGTGCATATATAACATATCTTGACAGCCATCTCCCGGGGTAAAGCAGGCTAGAATTTTGGCAGTAGTGTGCTTTGCTGCAGTTCTGCGTTCCACTGTGAACACACATTAAAATAGCCCTACCCCAAAAGCACCCCTGTCCCTTTGTAAATTGTGCTCCATGCTTGGAAGACCCCTGTGACTCTGAAGAATGGTATTTACCTCTGTGGTCACTTTTAGCAGCACTGAGTAGTTACTAACACTCTGCTGCTATCTTTTTGTGAAAAATACTCTGAAAGTGGTTGCCTTGTTGGTTGGAGTTCCCTTGACTGGGAACTGCTGCAAAATCTTGTTTACTTAGGGGACAGGGTGTGCAGTGCCCACTTTGGTTGTGCTGCAGCTGTCAGGATTTATTACTGCTTCTGGTGTGAGGATGTTGGCAACACGTGACGTGCTTCAGAGCACACTTCTGCCTGGGACTGCCTGGGAGGGAAACGGCCAGGCAGTTAAGGACTTTTCTGTTTAAATACCATCTCTGGAAAGCTGCAGAAGATCCAGGTAACGTTGGCTGAAATGGGTTGGATGCTGGTGACCTTTCACTTGTCTGTGCCATTTGCTCTAAATTACTTTGTACTATATACTTCAAACAGTGTAACTCAGCAACTGAGTTGTTCTGCACTGTTTACTTGCTTGTAGAACTCCTGAATTCTATATTTAAATCTGGCAGGTTGTTGTGTAGTTCAGTGTACAGCAAAGATATTTCTACAAGGGAAAAAAAAAAGGGGGGGGGGGGGAAAAAGAATGTGGAGGACCACAAAATAAAAAGGTTTTCCCATTAAGAGTGATTTTGGTAGCCCAACACTGCTTGTCCTTCAGACTGCAAGGAGACTGATTATTGCTATATTTATCTTCGAATGGGAAGAAAATGTGTCTTTTTCATCTTTCTGAGCTAGGTGACATGCTGATGGATGCATGTAACATTTACTGCTTAATGTTGCAGTAGTTTCTAATGGTGCTTGTTATTCTGAAGGTGCATACAGAGACTCTGAATCCCATCGCATTTCTTTTCTGTTCCCCACATAATGATGGTACTACTGCTAAGTTCACAGATGAAAATAACAGCGGTACTTTTGTTCTACATGTTACAGTGATTGTGTAAAAGTCCCATAAGTTATTTCTCACCTTCAAATAGGTTAATGGATGCTGGCATCGTGATGATAAAGTTAAACATTAAGCCTGTATGTCTTTTGTAGGGTTAAGCCAGGTGAGTATGATGCATCCTTTTCTAACAGGACAGGGCTGTCCTATACTGTCATCTTTCATCTGAAACCTTGGATGGAAAACTTTCCTATGTGCAACTTTTGCTAATAGTTTTTTTCCTTCCCTTTAAAGTCAATTAATAGACCCTTTTGGTGCGTTTCCCCCCTTCTTTTAGACATTTATTGCTGCCTTTCCTTTCAATTGTTTATAAGCCTACCAACTATGGCTTGAATGGATTCTAATTTAAAAATACCACAAAATGGTTTTAAACATTTATCAAAGCTCTTTTTAAAAACAGCTAACCAACCCTCAGCTTGTTTTTTCCCACTTTGAGAATAGAACAGTTGAACTGGTTTGCTGCTTCTGGTTCTTGTGCTTTGGATACTGTGAATATTTATATATCTATGTGTCTTTATTATCAATAAAAGTGATTTTTTAAAATTTTTTTTGGTGAAGTGTTATGTAGGGGAGACTAAATAAAGCCATTTTATTCAGGTGAGCTTATGTTTTTCTGTCCCAGGTTTTGTGGCATAGTATGGATTTGACACCATCAGAGCACAATCATCTACAAAATTATCTGGTAGGAGAATCGAGAAGACAAGAAGGTAAAATGTTTCTTATTTCACTAACTGTTTTGTCACACTTAGGAATATGATTAAGTATAAAGAACAAATTGTGTTGCTGTCAGTGAACTACATATATATATATATTGTATTTTTTAATTTTTTTAAGGGTTGTATTTATGGCACTTGTACAGAAAATGCAACAGATAGCGCTGTTGTAGTACTTTAGCTATGCAGTATTTGCTATACTGGCACACTCTGCTCCCAGCAGTTTCCTACCAGTGCCTGGCATCTTGCCTGCAAGTACTTCCAGGGAATGAAGCTGTAACTATGGTCAAATTATTCAAGAGTTTGTTTGTAGTGTGTCAGTTAGGGAGAACTGGTTATTACAAGCTTGATTTCTGCTTAGACAACCTCAAGCCTAATCTTCAAATATCTTAAGGGGCTGTTGGCAGCTTTTTCTCTTACATGAGTTTGTGGCTGCATGAACTTTAGGATCTTTCAAGAACCTAAATCATCTCAAGAAATCTGTATTAGAGGTCACCAGGAACATACAAGGTTTGAGGGCGAGTGCAGGTGTTATTTTGGGGTGGGGCTCCAGTTTTTCAAAAGGAGGGTGTTTTTAAAAATTATTTTAATTTTTGTAATATTTTTTGTTTAAACCTCATCTGAGTCTTTGTCCATGTAGTCAGGTTTTTGGACTTCTGCTTTTTTGAGAGAGCTCAGCGTCTGGTTTTGCTTTGCCACCTGTTCAGCAAGGCAACGTGGAGCTTTGGGCATGACTGCAATACTTGTAACAAATGAATTGCTTACTGAAACTAATGATTGTTATTTTACTTTCAAATACTTTTTTTTTTTTAAGTACCCCAAATTGTCGACCTTCTCTAGAAAGCTGGCACTGCAAAAGAAGACAGCTAACAGGGATCTCTGTAGATTGCTGTTCTACAAAGCACTGTTCAAGTGCCTTAATCTGGAGATCTTCCGTAATGCAATTCTTTCCCTATTGCATAATTCTAACTTGGAGAAAGAGCTCAAGATGATCCCATGCAATGAAGTGTGATTGCTGGGGGAAAATATATCTAGAAGTATAAATATTAAAAGTAGAGCTACTAAAGGCTGAAATGTTGATGACTGCCATTATGTATTCTTCAGTACACAAGGGCTGAGGTAAAGCTTCTGCAGGCTTGTCTCTCTAATGTTGCTATGGCACACAGGAGGGAAGAAGTGAGTCTGCATGTAATATTTTTAGCTATTGAATTATGAAAATAAATTGAGTTCTGGGACATTAGGTCAATGAATAGAAAATTGGTTGGTAGGACAGAATGCTTAAATCAAAGGCAGAAATATATTCCACTCAGCTAACAAGAGTAACTGTGTTGATAGGAATAGCGGGCACTTCTCTTGTATGTCTGGAAACACTGGTTTAAGAGGATGAGGAGACATGAATGGCAAATAGGATAGTTTTACAGCTTCATCTAACACCAGACTTTGGCATATTGAATTTCATGCCGGGTTCTAAAGGGGAAGAGTGATGAACCTGCTGCATGAAGACTTTCCTGTTCTATCACCCAACAACCATGTCCTCTTCTTCAAACCTTTTCCTCTTTGACCTTCCCTATTTCCACTTCATTAACTTCACCTATGCAGTCTCAATCTCTCTTTCTCATAGTTTTTATTCCAGTTCAGTTTCTCTGCAAGTTCTATTCTGAGCTTTTTCGATTTCATGCCTTTCCCTTTCCTTCTTATTTCGCTTGTCACAAGTTCTGCAGGTCAGAACTGGCTATGCTTTTCTGGGATCAAATTCTGCCAATGCTGTCTTAATTTCTTGGCATACTAAATTACTTTACTACAGTTATAGTTGTATTATTTAAATTCACTCCAGAATAATTTTATCTCTGAGATAGGAGGAGAGCAAGTTTGCAAGGCCTACTTGTCCTTGACACTCTGTCATCTCACTTCACTTGGCCAGGGCTCAGATTTTACTCCATAAATATCTGAGGAAATGCTGACCTGGTAACCTTCACATGTCTCCTGGTGTTTTATAAGGAACACCCTCCTCACCTAGCTTGACAGAGATTCTAACTGATGGCAATTTCTACCATCATTTCAAGTCTTTGGATGGAATCCAGAAAGATACCTTAAATAGGACACAGTTGGAATGAAGGCAAGTGAGAACCAATCTAACCCTGTAACTTATGCTATTCAGTCAGGAAGAGTGAGTGACTTCTCACTCCCTTCCCCACTGACACTTTTTCCATTGACTTTAAAGCCTTTACTACAAAATGTGAAAAACATCCTGAGACTGAAGCATGGAGCCCAAGTCTGCCTCTTCACCACTGAGTGCAAAATTAATAGTTGGATACAAAAGGCCTGTATCTAGTGGAGTCCCTCTGGGGTCAGTACTGGGACTAATACTATTTAATATATTCATCAATGACCTGGATGAGGGAAGAGAGTGCACTGTCAGCAAGTTTGCTGATGACACTAAACTGGGTGGAGTGGCTGATGCACCAGAAGGTTGTGCTGCCATTTGGTGAGACTTAGGCTGGAAAGTTGAGCAGGGAGAAATTTAATGAAATTCAACAAGGGCAAGTGTAGAGTTTTGCACCTGGGAAAGAACACCACCATGTACCAGTATAGGTTGATGACTGAGCTGTTGGAGAGCAGTGAAGGGGAAAAGGACCTGGGGATCCTAGTGGATGGAAGGTTGACCATGAGCCAGCAATGTGCTCTTGTGGCCAAGAAGCCAAATGATATTCGGGGGTGTATTAGAAGGGGTGTGGTTAGTAGGTTGACAGGCTGTTGGCCTTTTATAATATACATTAGAGCATCTAATTTAAGAACACACTATTCTCTTGTAGTCAAAGGAAAATAGTTACCTTTAAACATAAATAGTTGCTTACCCTAGGCCTGAAAGTGTTTTCAATGACAAACATGATGAAGTAACAAGGGAAGTACTTGGCATATTTGAATTCATTATATGTTCATGAGACTACATGACTACTGACTACACTTCTATTTTCAGCCTTCTAATTGTTTTGGATGACCTCTGAAGGGGACGGGACTGAGACATCAGTGGTGTGAATTGCAAATTGAAGATGTGCCTCTCAAGCCTGTGTAAATACACAGACTGCATACTATGAGCACATACCTCCCCTCTTCTTGCCTTCGCATGCTCTGAGCTAAGTGTATCTTGTCCCTTGGCTGAGAAGAGGTTACTCATGGGTGGCAGTTTTGTATTTCTGCATTTCAAAGTATAAAGTTTCAGCCATTATGTTACTCTGATGCAGTATCTCAGATAATCAATATAATGTACCTCATTATTGCCATCACTTCAGAAGGCTGAGCTTGTAATGAATGTACTGGAATGTCTACACTCACATGATCATTTCCCTTTTTGTAGGTGGGGATGAAGTAAGGAAAATTTGACTGTGTAGTTTAGATAACTATTGGAACAGTACTTTGTTTTATATTCTCACAAAGGTGTGGGTTACATCTGACTTCTAGAAAATCAAGGGCACAATTAGATTTCCCACCAAATCTTTTCCATTAAGAGTCCTTAGGCTGTAATGGAATGAATAAGTGGAATGAAATAAAGATACTAAAGTGATACCACTTAGAATTAGGAGACTATTCTGTGTATGCTTCCATGGAGCTATCTGTAATGCTTGCAAGACCAAGTCTGTGATGTCAGTAGCTCAGTAAAAACTGTGAGACTACAAACTCTCATAGAATTGGAACCCAGTGTAGATTTGGTGTAAACTTCTGAGCCATTGGAAATACCCAGATAGAGATGCAGGGCTACCTTCTGATGATACTGTCAATACAGTAATGTAACTCTGCCCTGGTCATCTCTTGCAGTTACAGAACTGGTTGAAGATTTGTTCCCTTACTGACCTTTCTGCAGGTATCTTCTTGACACTGGGATATGTAGATAGCTGTTTTACACATACATACGTATACACACACGAAACACACACACACACACATATATATAATAGCTGTAATGCATATTACATAATATATATGAAACATATATATGTATATAAAGTGCATATCAACTCTTTACTTGGAATGACTCTGGTTTTGTGTGTCCACAGTGGGCATATCTATAGAGCCCTGGCTATCATGAAATCTTAGTACTTTCTCTCACACCTTACTCAATCAGTAGCATCAGGACAGATAGCACTCCTGTGTACATCAAGCACAGGGCTAGTTGACAAGAAGTCTTAAAGAAACTGTGTGCATCTTCACAGCTGTTGATTCTTAAAATACTTGTAAGTACAAGTCTGAATGGTAATTTTTCAGTCTAAACTCTACAAATAAGAATATACTGCTTCTGAAGAAGGGAGAGTATGTTGTTGCAGAGCTGAACTTTGCTGAAGGCTTGAATTTCACTCCTTTTGCCAACTGGAGAAGCAGAGGACTGGGTCTTATTTCCTTATCACCTTTGGTTGTGACACCACTTGACCTCAAGAGATTAGGAAGCATAAAGCCAGCACTTAAAAGAGACTAATCTGTGTTTTTCACTGTAGGTTGTTTTGGTGAATTATTGAGTGAAACTATTGTTTCTGAATTAATGCTGACCTAATTCATTAGCAAAGCACTTGGAGTATGTTTTATTACTCTGTGTGCCATTTGGTAATTGGGTCTGAAAATGGAGATACTGACTGCTACTATATTCTTCACAGTTTTTATGTAGAAGGTTTATTTGACTTCATTTTTTAGTCACATTTTTATTCAGGTATCTAGACAGTGGTATTCCTTTTAATATAATTTTAATTAAACCCCATTGTCTTTGCTGCTTTTCCTGCATTTTAAGTGCTGTTTAACAGTGCTTGTTTCTGTTCCCTGGAGAATGAATTAATATAGGCAGTATCATTAGTTGTGCCGTGAGAGATTTAGCATGCACTATCAGTTACTGGAGATACCCAACTGAATTTTAAGGTTATTGTTTCTGTATGGAGCTGTATACTCACAAACATGATTTTGTGTGGCAATTGGTATAAAGGCAACAGCTGATCACTTAGTGTGTTTCTAAACAGGTATTATTTCTACTCATTCTAAGCAAAAAATGAGCAGGTGAAGATAGACTAAGGCCCATTGTGTGATTTTCTTCATTGTTAAAGAAAGTACAGTTTGCATCTTGTTCCATTCTGACCTGGTCTATCTCCTGTTATTTTCCTTCTACTTTCCCTTCCCCACTCGGACTTCTTCAACTCTGTCACAGCAGAACTTGTGTTCTTTTCTTTCTGTATGTTTTGTTCTAATACATGTGTTTCTCTAACCTGCTACTGACTTTGCAACTCCAGTCTTCCATACAGTTTAGCATGTCTCTTTGGAAAACTATGTTTGCATTTTATTTATAATAACAATGCTAGCTTTGCTTTTGAGAATGATGTTCATGCTGTTTTCTTAATGATGTGGTTGATAGAGTGCAAGATGTCAGGGGTGTATGACTTTTCTCCCTTAGCCCTGATCAAAGAACGTGATCCAAAGATGTCAGACTTTTATGATTAACAATACTTTACCTGAAATCTTTCCAAGAACACTGTCAAACATTAACTGATTAGAAAGAAAGTCTTAACAAAATTAAAGACATTCCAGTTCTATTTGAAGAAGAATTTAGGCCATCTATAGATGAGAATGTATTTGTGAACACAGTCTCAAGACCAAAGGAACATTATTTTTTTCACTAAAAATTAATCTTTATTTTACCTGAACAGGATCAAGCTGTCTCATCTTAATGTAAACAAGATTCTAGCACCTGAAACTCAGGATCTCTGTTTATACATGTTCATGCAAAGAGACAAATAGGCTGAAGAAGGTCATATGCCACTACGATGCCTCTCCAAATCACAGAAGAGGTGTGAGGGCAAACATACCCAGTCAAACCCAGGCAAATGAATTTCCCATTAGTTCTATAATTTTTCTATTCTGAATGATCTGATGACAGTTACAGAAAAAAAATAGCTTCTTTCTTTTTGTACAGTCTCACAAAAAGTTCAGTTTTTCTGAAAGATACAAAGAGGAAAATAGAAGAGTACGAAGGGAAACCTGTACGTAAATAAGAAAATCTGGCTCAAAGTCTGCACTCCTTATTTTGTCAGCACTCTTTTTAAGAATCATTAGCATCCTGGTCCTGTTAAAATTTCTCAGTAGTGTTTTGAAAACTCTCTGTCATATGATCTCTATGTATGTATGTATGTATCTATGTATGTCTATGTATGTATTCTATGTATGTATGTCTCTGATGAAACACATACTCTTTTTCGATTCCACACAAGAGTAAGATCTTCTTAAGACAATAATATAAAAATTATACAGACTTCTCTAAATAGCCCACCTGCAGGGTTACCAGAGGGATATGATGGCTAAAGATTTAACTGGTGATATCAATTAGTAGATCTGGGATTCTTCTTTCAGGGGTGTGGAAAGGTTTAGCTCAGGTAGGGAGCAGGGGCTTACAAACTCTGTTCACATAGATGCTATGCAAGCCTTAGGTAGAAAGATTGCTGATAACGTAGGGAATATGTGGGAAGTGTTGATCACTAGATGGGTAATTGTAATACTGTGAAAGTTGTATAAGTCTTCTGAAAGAAGCTTTGTAAGTTAAAACATAGTAAGTTATGGCTTCTCAGAAAATTGGATCCAAAACAGATGTCAAGACAAGAAAAAAAGTCAAGAAAAATGGTTGTAATAGGGAAGTAATAAAAGGAATAGCTTTTTTTTTTTTCCTTCCAAACTAGTACTGATTGCAGAACAAGATCAGACTGCTCTAAGCAATCAGAGAAGATTAAAAACAGGCTATATCTGGTATGCCTGTAAAAAAGGATGATATAATAAATATACTTACAATATATGTAATAAGACAGCTTCATAAGAAAAGATTAATTTTGCCCTGGAGCAGCATTTCTCTGACATTTAAGTCATGTTTGTGTAGAGTTGCCTGCTTGCAGGCACAACGATACATATGTTTTCTCTTAACATTACAGACTTGAAGAAGCTGTTTGTGTTTTTAACTTTTAGATTATGCCTGGGTGTCAGCATACTAAGATTGAACATGAAAATTTTTGCCTTTTTTTATCCTTGTTTGTTGCTGTTCTCTAGTTTCCTTTAATGATTAGAGTAAGTTGTCTTACAAGTTTAAAGCAGGGGCTAATGATCCTGAGCATCTTCCTGATGTGTTTTGCTTGGTATCATCTCTTTCTTTGTTCACCCTTGCTTTTGTTCCTTGATCCTTCTGTCAGAAGGAAGGGAGACTTTGTTAATAGGTTATGGCAATAAAAATACCGAGGCTTATGGCAGAGCAAATGACAACACTTGAGGTCATAAAGTCCTGTGATAGCAGTGATTTGAGGGGGAAAAAATGTGAAGAATTTTTGGTAGACAAATATGGTTTATGCTGATGATGAAAACAAAAAAATGTTTTTGTTTTTAAGAGACATTGGGCCTGGAGTTTTCTTGCAGATCCTAGTCCTAGTATCTGTGATGGTAACTGCAGGCTTCATACAGAAACTCTGCTTTGGACAAGATGGCAACCCAGATATCCAAATCTCTAGCATGCTTTCTAGATGTAGCTTGTAAACATGTTTTCCTTTAGCAAATTTGCCAAGAGGTCATAGTTGTCTGTGAAAGCAAATGTCCTGTGAAAACTTGGAATGATTCTAGGCTTTGCTGAGAAAATGCTCTGGACAGATTCACTTTTTCTTTTTTCCTTTTGTAACATTGTGGTGCCAGCTTGGTGTGATGATGGCAAAACTGAAGCTGGCTTGGTATTCAGCTGAAAAAGAATGAATCCTCTCCTGTTAGAAGAGTTATCCAGGATTATGTTAGCTATCATAAATATCCTTTGCTTAGCAACAGCGATGGCATTCAGGGTATCAAGCCAACTGGAAAGAATCCCTGTGACAGGGCTCTGTTGGAGTGGGTGGATAAGCTTTCCTGACAGCACTACTGCTTTCACTCCTGTCTGTCATAATTTGTGTTGCTAAGATCTGTTTCACAAGTTTTGTGACAGACTTATAAATGATACTGTGGCTTTTTTTTGTTTACTGTCAAAAAGAACCATAATATGGGGATAGGGAACAGTAGAAGGATACGGACAATAATAAAAACACTGGGCAGATGAGACCATGAATGTCTGTACTAGGGCAGCTGCTCTTAAAGGGTGAAAGAAATGAAAAAATTTCCTTTGGATTGCTGAAATGGAAAGTAATATATGTCAGTACGTCGGTTCTTTAGTTTTTATAAGCTTGACTTCTTCTTCAAAACAGGAAAGAAGTTATTTAGTCATAGACTGAAAAAATTAAATTAGAATTCAGGAGACTTCCCATGTACCATGCTAACCATTAATGGTGAAATGTATTTTTATTCACAGGCATAATTCACATTTCAAATCAGATTTTCAATATCAATTGGTAGCTTCATTATCAGTTCACTCAGCCTGTTTGACCTTTTATATTTTTGCTTCCAGGGGAAGAAGAAGATGAACAGATAGTTGCAGAAATCATGAAAAGGCGCTTTTTTCCTGCTCTTTTAACTCATAAGACCTGGGAAGGCTTTCACTTTGCTGGCCATGAGATAAGAATTACAGAAACAACTGATTTTTATGGAGGAGTCGTCTGGCCATCGGTACAATACTTATGCAATATTGTTGATCTTTAAATTTTGGAGTCTTCTAGCAGTTTTAATTTGGTTTACATGATAAACATGTGTTTTGCATGATAAACATGCAATGTAAACCCAAGGAAAAGATTCTGTGCCTTTCTGTCTCCATTCTGCAGATCTCAAACTTGAATGTAGCCTGATTTCTTATGGATTCCTGTTTCTTAAAGCTTAAATTTCTTGTTTGTGCCCGTATGACACAAAATGTGATCCTGTGTCTCCCTCTCATCTGTTAGTAACTTTGGACCCTGCTGGCCAGTTACAAGCATATTTTAAAAATACTGACAGTTGTATATCAGGCAGAACCAGGTTGCAGAAATGGCTGTGGTAAGAGCTCACAAGGTATTAGCATTCACAGAATCTACTCACCCTACTTATGTGAGAAACTAATTGTAAATAGGGAGACATGGGAATAGGCTCACCAGGAGCTTTGAAGTTTCTTAAATGGCCAAAAAACTATTGGGAGAGAACCACTGTCCTTGGGTCTTGATATAAGACCTATCAACATGCTCACCATCTTCAGGATTTTGAATCTGTGCAATGCAGCTAACTGATGGTTTTGAAATAATCAACAGTGAAAGAAAGCACTGCAGCCAGAAGGTGCCATGATGCACTATTGACACTTGCAGTATTCAGAGAATATCCCTTAAACAGAACCATGTCCAGGAGGGCGAGAATTAAAACCCAAGAGGCTCCATTTATATTCAGTGGTATCAACCTCCTAGGACTGTGCTATTCTGGAGAAGTATGGCCACAATTCAGATGAAGAGAGTTAGAGTGCTCTGCTGTTTCAAATTCTAGACAATTTTCCTTATCTTAGCAGACCTGGACAAGTCATTTATACTATATCTCTAAGTGGTCTCAGTGCATGTCCTCAAGGAAGGGTTGATTGCCAATTATCCTGATAAAATTGTGGGCTGTACCGAAAACCTCATGCGGTATTGGGGTTGTTTTTGTTTGTGGTTTTGTGTGTGGGTTTGTATTGTGGGGTTTCTTTTGGTTTTGTGGGTGTTGTTTGATTTTTTTTTTTCCTGATCAGTGGTGGTTTGCTTTTTGTGTTTGTTTCACACACCCCCCCCCCCCCCCCCCTTTTTTTTTGTCTTCTTCTTTTTCTTTTTCTGGAAGTGTTTATCCAGTTTCACTGTGGAAGGAAGGCAGCCCTTCTGTCAATGTCTCTTCATGTTTTCCCTTCTAGTTCCATTCAGCAGTATTTGAATTCTTCAAAAAGAAAAAAGCCAGCCTGATTTTTTTATGAGGGCAGAAACTTTAGGGAAAATAAAGTTTTGGCATATTTCATCAAAAAGATGACAGATCTCAAAGTTTCCTTAATGTAGCTCACAGAATTTTCGATCCTACCAGCCAGTTTCTACAACAGAATATGGCAAAACTCTGGAGAAAGAAATTACAGGAATATATGGGAATGATAATATAATATGTTTTTTAAATGTCACTCAAACATCATGCAAAATCTTTGAGAGCCTGGCTTTAATTAGTCATGGTGCTTAGAGACTTATTTTTATGGTTTTATATATATAAGTTTGTTGATTACAACATATATGTAAGTTTGCTTAAAAGACCCTAGTCTTTTTGCTTTGAATTAAGAGGTAGAAAGTGAAAACCTTTGAAATTCTAGCATGTTAACATTGGGTCAACCGTCTTCCTATTTCACTAGTCAGTATGAGATGGGGCAGAAAAGCTGACGAAGCTTCATTATCACAATATATAAGTGCATGTATAAAGAGTCTATTGTAGTGGGCTTTTTGTAGCTCGGGTTGCTATAAGGGTTAACAAGGTAAGCACACAGACACCGTAAATAAACTGAACTGGAGGAAAAGGGGTAAATCTATCCATCCCTTTTTAGTCATTGTGGTAATTAATTATTGTTAGAAATAATGAACTATTGAAGGAGATTAACAAGGGTTGTTGTGGATTTTCTCTCACAAGCAGTCCTTATATCAAGATGTCTTTGTGAAGGATACGTTTTAACTCAACCAGAAGTAAGTGCAGTTATAAGCAGGAATTGCTGATTGGAATTTTACACCTCAAGTTATGCAGCGTGACAGATGAGATAATTGCAGTTGTTCCTTCTGGCTATAATTGCTTTGCAAGCCCATACTGAGGCACGTTGTGGCATTTATTTTGTCAACCTATAGAGCTCAAAGATCATAGTGAGCTGTGATCCTTTGAAGACAGCACTTGAATGAATATTGCTCATTTAAACAGACGTGAATTACTGAATAGACAATTTTTTCTTTGCATGCTTTTAAATGACAATATATAGTTAGTGAAGGAAAGGATTTATTTCATTTATTTGTTCAGTATGTTCATGGATTCCCTCCCCTACAGGCTCTTGTTCTGTGTTATTTTTTGGAAACTAATTCTAAACAATACAATTTGGTTGACAAAAATGTGATTGAAATTGGAGCTGGAACTGGGTTGGTCTCCATAGTAGCCAGTTTACTGGGTGAGTACATATCACTGCTGTTGTGCTCTTGGAAACATCTCTCAGACGAATACTGGAGGACAAAGGAAGTGGCTTAGTTCTCCTAAAAGCTGTGAGTGTACACATGTAGTAAAGCAGGGTGATGATGTCATTAGCAGTGTTAACCAAAGGACCAAAATAAGAAACTGATGGCTTTACAGAATGTCAGTGGCAACCAGATGAAACAGGATGAAGGTAAGACCAATGCATTGTCTTCCATTGACCAAGCAGCTCTTGGATGCCAGGCCACTTTCTTTCCGTTTGTATTCAGCACTTTTTTCCTTTTCTTTTTTTTTTTTTTTTCCCCAGAGACTAATTAGCAACTTGCTTTTTCTGCTACAGACATTGTGCTTTCTCTCACAGTAGTCAATTCTTCTTCAAGAGTCATCCAGATTAGCGACTTCTGCATTTTAACAGAATTTTAGCTTTTTGTAGTCTGAGAAAGCTTCTTCCTGTGTGAAAAAAACCAAGAATCTGAGGCCATGCTTTAAATGTCATGTGGTTGTCTTGGAGTCAGTAACTGGGACTGTTCAATCCTTAGTTGCTCACAGTGGTTTTAATGCCCATGATATCAAGATGCAGTAAGTACCTGATTTCTCCCCAGCTGTATTTAGGTGAAAATCTGTGGAGGAGAACTGCTGGGAATGAATATTTTAAGCACAACAGCTAAGAGATATTGGAAGAATTTACATTCTTCTCAGTGAGAGCTACCTGGTAAAATCAGTGGCTTTTGTGAATGGGCTTTTACTGAAGTCTGGAAGTATATTCAAAGATTATGTTTGTTTCCTCTCTGTCACAGGAGCACTGGTTACTGCCACAGATGTGCCAGAACTTCTGGGAAACCTTCAACACAATGTTCTCCAAAATACGAAGCTGAACTGCAAGCACCAGCCTTGTGTTAAAGAATTGTCTTGGGGAATAGACTTAGAAAAGAACTTTCCTAAGTCCTCCTGTCACTTTGACTATATTATGGCTGCTGATGTAGTGTACCACCATCCTTTCCTTGATGAACTCCTCGAAACATTTGATCACTTGTGCAAGAAGGACACTGTTATTCTTTGGGCTATGAAATTTAGATTTGACAAAGAAAACCAATTCGTGGGCAGATTTCAGGCACTGTTTGACTTAGAGGTGATTTCTAATTTCCCCAGTTTGAACATAACCTTGTATAAGGCAATGAGGAAGGGTAGAATGAAAGACAGACCTTCCAAATCAACAGTCTGAAAAAAAGGTACAGGGAGCTGATAGTTTTTGCTCTTCTGCAGCTTCTTTCCTTTTGACTAATTTTCATATTAGTAAAAACTAACATCTGCATAAGTTGCATTTTTAGAGACATCTAAAACAAAACATAAATTCCCAGTGCATCCCTAACAAATCCCTCAATTCAATTTGCCATTAGTTTTGCACACAAAATAAATTTATCTTTGATGCCTTCTTGACTTTTATGTACTAAGCTGAAAATACCATTACCCTTACAGGTTGTGTAATGAGTATTTACAACATGTTTCAATTGCATCTCTGAAGGTCTTATAAGATCAACTAATCGCTTAAAACTTTAGACTATGATACATCTTTGCATTTAAAATCTGTGGTGTTAATTTGATCTTTCTCCATTCTCAGTGTTGTGCAAATCCTTCCATTGGGCAGACTTTATATTAAATTAAATTAGCTGACAGCCCTCCTCCCACTCCCCTCACCCCCCTTTGGGAAATACGTTGTCAAACAAGGGGAAAGAATATATTAGTTACCCTTTGATTTAATTGTTATGCTTTCTTTCCATATAATTTTTTATTTAGATTTAGGGATTCTTCAACAGAAAACTGCGCATGAGTCAAGGAGTTAAATGGTTTGTTGCTTGAAAAAAGCCTTGGATAAAAAGAGTACAGCATATCACTAACTGCCCTTTATAAAGACTTAAAATTCTTGAAAGTTTGCTACTCCAAAAAGAAATGGTTATTTGGGCCTCATGGAATGACGATGGAAAACTGACAGTGGCCATCAAGAGAGGAGTTTTGCACTGCCGGCTGGTGGTGACGAGGAGCAGAAAATGAAGCCAGTCTGACATATTGTGGCTGAGGCATGGGCAGGCTTAGGTGTTTTTGTTTGTTTGTTTGCTTGTTTTTTGTAATATGGACAAACAAAATACTTCTGATCACTCAGTAACCTGTGTTCCTATTTTCAGTGCTCAGATTAGTGTCCTTGAAAGGCTATAAATGAACTATATTTTTAGGAGATTAATAAAATAGTCTTTTGCACATCCCATATTTTTTGATTTAATTTGAATGTGAGACTTTCAAGTTCCTTGCAGGCTAGAGAAGAAAATCTGACTCATGCTACTGTCCAGGCAGAGTTTTTTCACCTCTGCTGTAGCAGGCAATAGCTCTAGTAATATGAAGGCTGTAAGGGCTGTCAGTCTTTATCATTTTAGCTCCTCTTTATATTTCCTCCAGGAGTTTTTTTACTTATTGCCAGATCTGATTTTTATTTATTTTTTTAATAGCAATGTCCAGAACATTTCAGTTGTTTGTACCTCTTCTTGTGACAGATGCATGTTACTTATTTGCTCTGAAGCTTGGCACAAATATGGGACTATGATAAATGACTGGTATAACTGAAAAGTACTCTTATTCACAGATGAACATTTGGTATTCTTGGGACAAAGGGGCACAGTATTGGAGCTGAAGTATTGCAGAGAGAAGAATCTGAGCTGTCAAACTTCTCCAGTAGGAGCTGGGGATGCCATGCATGAAAGTAGGTGGTTAAAAGAATTTTGGAGAGAGGACAGATGAGGATGTGAGAGAAAAGGTTATAATGAGAAAGTGAGATGGAGGAAGAGAAAGAGGTGGCAACAGCAAGACTGACTGCAAAAAGTGTTAGGAATCATAGTGCAAGGGTAGACAATCTTTCTGGATACTGATTATAAGGGGAGCATTCCTGGTGGGTCTCAGAGAATGACTCTGTAGTAATACTGGAGCAATTAGTATGTCTTAGCCCAAGGCAGAAAAATGAGAAAAAAGGATGTCAAGTCCATCAACTCTATTTTCTGACTCTCTTGCTGGGACATCGCACATGAGTCTTGGAGTTTATTAATGAAAATCTTCTATTCTTCATCAGTTGCTTTTCTTTGACAAGATTTGTAGGAAGAGGTAGCATCTTTTATTGGGTCAAGCAGTGTAAGGAGAAAATTAGACTCCATGACAGTTGGTATGGAGTATTACCTCTACTTACAGATGTTATTATGCAGCTGTAAAAAAACCCCACAGCTACAGAGTAGAAGTATTTTTTTCCACTCTGTATAGTTTGGTTTAAGTGAACAAAGAAATAAATGTGAATCTCTGCCATTTCTGGAGTTACGCCTGCCGCCTTCCAACCCACTTGCAACCATAAAATCCACTGCAATTGAAACACTAATCCTTGCATCTCAAAGGGCATTTCTGCTTAGAAATGTTTCATGGATAAATGGATTGACGCTCTAATTAACATGCAATAGCAAAAACATCTCATGTACCCCAGACTGATGAAGGCTAAAGAGGAAAAGGAAGACTACATCAAAGCAGTTAAGCGTGATCACTTTCAAATAGCTATTCTGCTGATTAGCCCTCTTGTTTGGGCTGCAGGCTTCAGAATTGGGTCATTTATCCCCAAGAGATTGTTAATATTTATTGTAACATCACATTGGTCCTCTTTTTCATAAATGTGTCTAGCACTGCTCTGTGAAGCTTCCCAGGAAAGCTCTAGTGACTGGCTATTCTATTGTACAGCCACCTTTTGTCCTCTGGTATGATGGATGGGTTATTAGTCATGACCAATGGAGGGTGAGGTAGTATAGGACATTTGTCTATGGAGTATATTTCTCCTCTTTCAGAGCAAGTTTCACATGAATGTCAAGTATTACTGATTCTGAAAGTCAGTTGTAATTTTAATAATCACTTGTTCTTTGCTCTAACATTTCAAAAGGAGAATCAAGTTGTCATTCAGTGCATTATGTTGCTAATATACAGCATTTGTATCTGTAGTTTGTAAAAGATGGAGCAAAAAAAAAAAAGGTCAGTTAAATTTGAGTTAAAGAGCTGCACTTACGAGTCATATCACAGAAGCTGCCTAAGCTGGTATGCTTTTACAGTGTCTTATAGAGTAATCATAACAGTTGAAGAAAGAAATTGGAAGGTATGGCATAGGTTAAATTAATTGTGTGGATTTTCCGTGTTGCAAGATAAGAATATTGTATAGAGCAACAATATTTAAGTAGCTTGATGGCATTTGTTAGATTTTGCACAAACAATGTACTTTTCAAATGTTAACGTTTTCAGGAAGGGTTCTTTACATATAAAGTATATACACAATTATTGCAGTGATTTATCTTGCTGCATTTTATGTAACATCTCCATCAAGGTTTTTTTATGAATCATTATGTTTTCCTTCTTGGAAATCAAGTAACAAACACTTTTGCCATTGTATAGTTTCCATATCCTCATACTGAGCTTTTGATTCTGTTTCTTTGAATTGTAATATTGCATCTCTGAGTGATTTGGTTTTGTGTGCATTATTAAACCCACTATTTTGAGCTTTTACCTCTTATAACAGCTGTAAGGAAAAGTTATAGCTGCTGAGCATTTAGAAAATGCATCCAAATGGCAACACAGCTGTACTGCGCATACCTCATTTTCGTTCTGGGGTAACGGATGCCTCACCTGAAAAATATAGCTACTAAAAAATACTTAAATGGCTACCCGTGGGGCAATTGCTCTCTACAACTACCTGAAGGGAGGTTGTAGACAGGCGGACGTTGGTCTCTTCTCCCAGGGAGCCAGTACCAGAACAAGAGGACACAGTCTCAGGCTGCACCAGGGGAGGTTTAGATTGGATATTAGGAAGAAGTTCTATACAGAGAGAGTGATTGCCCATTGGAATGGGCTGCCTGGGGAGGTGGTGGAGTCACCATCATTGGAGGTGTTCAGGAGGAGACTTGATGGGGTGCTTGGTGCCATGGTTTAGTTGTTTAGGTGGGTTGGATTGGTTGATGGGTTGGACGCAATGATCTTGAAGGTCTCTTCCAACCTGGTTTATTCTATTCTAACCCAAATGACAGTTGAAAGATGAACAACTTGTACTGGCTGCTTTACAAGTGCTAGGCAGACTTAGGTAAACAAAGGCAGCTAGCTGTCACACGTCCTCCTTAACCATGATTGACATTAAAAATCTGTTTAGTATGTCAGCAATCATCTGAAGAAATACTGCATTTATCAAACAAGAGAGGATCCTGAAACCTGAATGAGTTTGGGAGGCCCAGATTCAGATAACACCCTTTGAACTCTGGAGACATGAAAGGTACAGTATTTTTGCTCACTCATACCACTGATACTGCACTGGTAAACATGAGGTGATCTCAAATAAGTTTAGTGAGAAAGACAGATGGACAGATGCTGTCAAGATGTCATTGCTCCACAGGTCTACTTCAGAAAATGATATGCTCATTCTTATAATAGCTCTTTGACTCCAGTGAAGTATTATTGCATAGATGTAAAGCAAAGAGGGAACTGAGCTAAATATCAAGTGATTTAACCTCAGTCACAGTAGAGAAGCCAGTACCAAGGTTCTTCCACAGTAAAAATAACATTTCCTGTGCTCTGTCTTGTTCACATTAAGGAAAAAATCAAATTGTTTTTACTAAATTAAAAAAAAAAAATTTCCATGTCACTCCCTAAATAAATTTTAAATCCCCTAAGAATATAAGTGCTCAGCAATAGGAAAGAATGAAATACCTAATTTCCATTTCACAATCTTATGTAAACCAATATTAAAATACACAGACTATGTTGGCTGCTGTAGAATTTCAGAATCATTCCGGTTGGAAGGCACCTTTGAAGGTTACCTAGTCCTACCTCCTGCTCAAATCTGGGCAAGATTCAAAATCTGAACAATTTGCTCAGGTTCTCAATCAGTATATGAAAATCTCCAAGACAGGAGATTCCACAACATATACAAGTGGTGTGTTAAATCCAACTTTTATTTCCTTTCTGTGGTGGTTTGAAAGGAAAGGCTTTGCTTTCCCTCCCCCACTGAGAAAGAAACCACGGCTAAACCCAGTCGGAGAAATGAGATTATATTTTACAAGGAAACAGATTCTATGTAACACAACAAATACAGGTATTTTACAATATATACAGGAATATACAGCAAATGAACTCAACCAGAAACCAGACCCCCCACAGAGGGGGCTTCCCCCTGTGCCCCCTTCAACCCCCTACCTCCCTTCTCCCCCAAAAGAGGTAGAAGAAGAGACGAGGACAGTTAACAGGGCAGGAAAAGAATAAAGGCCTTGCACAGGGAGTTAGTATCTTATCTTAGTTGGCCAGAATCCCAGAAGCAGATCCAGCCGAAAGGGACAGCGAAGGAAGGAAGACTGAGAGAAAGTTCCCAACTCCCCTGGGTCCAATCTCTCCTCCCACAATCCTACCAATGAAATTCGTTTAGAAAACCAAAATATTTTACAAACATTTAGCCAGTGTGCCCCTTCCTTAAAGGCACAGCGTCAAACGGCCACAATCCACCCCTTCTAAACTATTTCATTGGTCGTTCGCACTGTCTATCCAATCGGAAACAATATTTGCAGTTCGTGAGTAAAGTTCATAGTCCGTTCCGGCTACACTCAGATGTAGATGATTCAGAAGTCCAAACAGTCAGGAAATAAGAAAATGGAAACCAGCTTGTCTCTCCGCAGACGAAGTGAAGAAAAGGCAAACAGGAACACAGGGACTCTCAGTTGACTCAGGGTTCTCAGGGTTCGTGCACTGTAGATTCCTCAGGGATTCTTCCGTTGGGCGCGTTGTAGCTGTACAACAGTCTGAAATTAAACTCTTTCAGCTAAAGTTAAATTTCTTTGTGGAATACACTGAATTTCACCATTCTCTTGCATTACCCAATAAGTGTGACCCGGACCTTCTGCTGAAACCACCCCTCGGACAGGTTTAGCCTCTCCTGAGGGCGAAAATACCCAAACAGTTTTACCTAACAGATTCTTTTCCCTAACAACAGGAACTCTATCACCTTCTACTCTCCGTAGCAGAGCTGAATGTGCCGGTCCAGCTCGGTTCACTGAACCTCTACTGTTCACCAGCCAGGTTGCTTGTGCTAAATGTTTCTCCCAGTTTTTCAAAGATCCACCTCCCATGGCTTTGAGAGTGGTCTTCAACAAACCGTTGTAGCGTTCGATCTTCCCTGCAGCTGGTGCATAGTAAGGAATGTGGAAAATCCACTCAATACCGTGCTCTTTTGCCCAGCTCTTTACAAGGTTGTTCTTGAAATGAGTTCCGTTGTCTGACTCAATCCTCTCTGGAGTTCCGTGTCTCCACAGGATCTGTCTCTCCAGACCGAGAATGGTGTTGCGTGCAGTTGCATGTGGAACTGCATAAGTTTCCAGCCATCCGGTGTTCGCCTCTACCATAGTAAGCACGTATTGCTTACCAGAACGAGAACGTGGTAGAGTGATGTAGTCAATCTGCCAAGCTTCACCATACCTGTATTTGGACCATCTGTCACCATACCACAAGGGCTTAATTCGCTTTGCCTGCTTAATAGCAGCACAAATGTCACAGTCATGAATGACTTGTGTGATAGCATCCATGGAAATGTCTATGGATCTGTCACGAGCCCATTGGTATGTTGCATCTCTGCCTTGATGTCCTGATGAATCATGAGCCCACCGAGCTAAGAATATCTCACCTCGGTGTTTCCAGTCGAGATCAAGTTCAGAGTCCTTGTCTACTTGAGAAACCCTTGCAGCTAAATCTGCCTGATGGTTGTGCTGCTGTTCCTCAGTAGCTTTGCTCTTAGGAATGTGAGCATCAATGTGTCTCACTTTCACTGGAATTCTCTCGATTCGATCAGCAATGTCTTGCCACAGGTCGGCTGCCCAGATGGGTTTTCCTTTCCTCTGCCAGCCATTCTTCTTCCAGTTCTTTAGCCAACCCCATAGAGCATTGGCTACCATCCATGAGTCGGTGTAGAGATAAAGCTTTGGCCATCTCTCACGTTCAGCTACGTCGAGAGCTAGCTGGACAGCTTTTACCTCTGCAAACTGACTGGATTCTCCTTCTCCATCCTTCGCCTCTGCAACTCGGCGTGTTGGACTCCACACGGCAGACTTCCACCTTCGCTTGTTCCCGACGAGACGACAGGAACCGTCTGTGAACAAAGCATACTTCTTGTCATCATCTGAAAGGTCATTGTAAGGAGGAGCTTCCTCAGCACGAGTTACTCTCTCCTCTGGAGGTTTAGTACAGTTGGTACCTTCAGGCCAACTTGAGATCACCTCCACCAGACCAGGTCTTTCAAGATTTCCCACTCGAGCTCTCTGTGTTATCAGAGCCATCCACTTAGACCAGGTGGAATCTGTAGCATGATGTGGTGTGGAACCCTTGCCTTTGAACATCCAATTCAAAACTGGCAATCTGGGAGCTAAGAGAAGTTGTGACTCAGTTCCAATTACTTCAGAAGCTGCTTTCACTCCTTCATAGGCAGCTAGAATCTCTTTCTCTGTTGGAGTGTAATTAGCCTCTGAACCTCTGTAACCTCGACTCCAGAAACCAAGAGGTCGTCCACGTGTCTCACCTGGAGCTTTTTGCCACAAGCACCAGGTTGGACCATTGTCACCTGCAGCCGTGTACAAAATGTTCTTAATGTCTGGACCATCTCGGACAGGTCCCAGACCCACTGCTTGTACCACTTCTTGCTTTATCTGGTCAAAGGCTGCTTGTTGTTCAGGTCCCCAGTGGAAACTGTTCCTCTTCCGAGTCACATCATACAGAGGTTTCACAATCTGACTGTATCCAGGAATGTGTAGTCTCCAAAATCCCACTATCCCCAAGAAACGTAGAGTTTCTTGCTTGTTCGTGGGATTTGCCATGGTAGAGACTCTATTTACCACATCCACTGGAATGTGTCGGCGTCCATCCTGCCACTGCACTCCCAGGAACTGGATCTCTGTGGTAGGACCTTTCACCTTGTCTCTCTTGATGGCAAAACCTGCATTCAGAAGAATGTCCATGATTTTGTTGCCTTTCTCAAAGACTTCCTCAGCAGTTTTGCCCCAGACGATGATATCATCGATGAACTGGATGTGTTCTGGAGCACCACCTTCCTCCAGAGCATCATGGATTACTGCATGACAGATGCTGGAGCTGTGGATCCAGCCCATCGGCAGTCTGTTGAAAGTGTACTGGATTCCTCTCCAGGTGAAAGCAAACTGAGGCCTGCATTCCTCTGCTATGGGAATAGAGAAGAATGCATTAGCAATGTCTATGGTAGCATACCATTTGGCCTCTTTGGATTCCAGCTCATACTGGAGTTCCATCATGTCTGGTACTGCTGCACTCATAGGCGGTGTTACTTCATTCAGGGCTCGGTAGTCCACTGTCAGACGCCAGTCTCCATTCGGCTTTCGCACAGGCCACACTGGACTGTTGAAAGGTGAATGAGTTTTGCTGATGACTTTCTGACTCTCCAGCTGACGAATCAGATTCTGAATGGGCAACAAAGAGTCACGGTTGGTTCTGTATTGTCTGTGATGCACAGTCCGAGAAGCAACCGGCAACTTAATGTCCTGAATCTTGTGTTGTCCCACAACTGCAGATTCATCAGAGAGTTCAGGTCTAGCAGACAGCTTCAGCTTTTGTCCATCAATTTCTACAGAAGCTACTCCAAAAGCCCATTTGTAACCTTTAGGGTCCTTGAAACGCCCTTCTCTCAGAAAATCAATTCCCAAAATACAAGGTGCATCAGGTCCGGTCACAACTGTATGCTTCTTCCACTGCTTACCAGTTAGACTTATATTAACCTCTACCTTACTTAACTCTTGAGATCCACCAGTGACTCCCAGAATAGTTATGGACTCCGATCCCTGATAATTTGATGGCAATATGGTGCACTGAGCTCCTGTGTCAACCAAGGCCCTGTACTTCTGAAAGTGTGAAGTGCCAGGCCACTGGATGTACACATCCCAATAGATTCTGTTATCTCCATTATCCCTCTCCTCCCCCTGGCGGGAGGCAGGGCACCCCTAATTGTGGGAAACATTTCCACAGGTGCAACGAGCACACTGTGCAGTGTTAGAACTGGAGTCACTGTTGGAGCTGTCATTGTTGTCCTGGGGAACTGTGGAAGTAACAGCTACCCTTCTGGTATTGCTACCCTGGGTTCTGCCACTTTGCAGTTCCCTCAGTCTCCTGAAAAGATTAGAAGTTGATTGACCATCCCACCTGTTCATGTTCTCACCAAACTGATCACGTAGAGTTATCCAAATGGTCCTACGTGATTGCCTTGGTGGTCTGTTTTGGTTTGGCCTGTTTTGGAATGACCTCCTTGGAGGATGTCTATTCCTCACAGCTGAAACCTGCACCCACCTGGAGGAAGAATTGGAATCATCTCTTTGTGCCAATTGGCATATGGAATCTTTGATTTCATCCTTCAGCTCTCTCATGCAATCCTTTATCTCACTAGACAGAGCTTTAATGGCTGAAACCAAAGAAACACGTGTCATGCTATCATCCAATTGTCTTAGTTGATCAGTGAATTGGCCAACCATAGGAGGATCTCCACCATAATTTCTTGCCACAATTCTACTTGCCAGAATGTTTGCATAATTGGAAGGAGCAAGTTTGATAAGCTTTTTAGCAAGACCAGCTGCCACAGGAATATCATCAGGATTCAGAGTATCATGGTCACCATAGAGTATCTCTCTAATGGCAAACTCTCTCAGACGCTTAATTCCCTCATCTATGGTAGTCCAGGGCTTAGGATTCCATGGAAGGTCATCTCGGGAAGGGTATCTCAGGGAAACCGCCATTAAAAGGCGTATCCACAGATTAACCTTACCGAGAATCCTGGCTAGATGTCTATCTATTCCATTATCCTTTGAGAGAGTTCCTAGCTGAGCTGCTGACTTGTCTCCAACTATTAGAGCTGGAGCACCTGTATCATAACACCTAGCAAGCCAAGATAGGATGGGTTCCTTATCTGCTCTGAGGTAATCTTTGCGGACATTGCAAATCTCCTCCCTTGGTGATGAGCAGCTCTGCAGGTCATCCTCTTCTTCATCTATCACATCTTCCTGAACGTTTTGTCCCCATAATCCTGCTGTCACTCTCCTAAGGACCTCTTTAAGCTGAAAAGCGCCACTGCCAGCTGCTGTCTTAGCTGCATCTCCATCCTGTGATGATCTCAATAACTCAGCTATATCTCTAAGACAAATCTTCTCCTCATCTTCAGCAGGCACTTTCCTAGCAGAGGTTCCCTCACCAGGATCAGTCTGTCTAGTAGAGGTTCCCTCACCGGGATCAGTCTCCTGCTCTTCTCCTCCATTAGCTCCACTAGCTCCTGGATCAGCTTTGGCCTTTCCACCTCTGGTCTTTAAGACTGCTACTTGTTTAACTGGAGCTGTGTTTGAATTTACAGCCATCCTGATAGAAGCTGACAGGTCCTGATCTAAATCAGCCGCCGTGGGGGCCCCTTCCGGTCCTGTCATGGCGGACGGAAATGACCTTGCCTCACTACCGGTCGCCATCTTGGGAATGGGAGCCGCCCCTGGCTGCTTGCCAAAGTCATAGAGTGGAGCATTTAAGGCTGCTTTTCCAATAGGTTTTGCTATTTTTCTAACCGACGCAGCCCCTTCCTCGTCACTCGAGGACTCTGGGGCAGACTTAGAGGAACGTCTACGCTTCCTAGATTTTTGCTTAATCACAAAACATGGTCGAGAAACCTTTCTCTCTATATATAGAGCCCACAGCAGATAGACATTAATTATCAGCGACAGCAGGATTACACCTGTCAAATAAATCACCTTAAGATCCCAGCCAGCACTTAAAGTTACTCTTTGACCTCCTGAAGTGTTAAACTCCCTTATCTCGATCGGCAAAGTGGAAGACGTTCTATTGCCGTAATTAGTGAGCCGAAAAAAACCCAAACAGTGTTTATACAACAGCTGGATCCTATGCATAAACCACAAATAGATTTTACGCATTAAATATTTACCTATCTGGTCTAACATCAACCCGATGCAGTACCGGTAGACCAACATGCCACAGACCGAGAAGAATAAACGTTCTAAAACCCAGAGCACCTTCATTTCGTTTCTCCGGCTGAGACAAGCAATAAATCAACCTAATTACTTAATTGCCCGGCCCCACGTTGGTGAGCCAATAAAAAAAGAGTGTGGTGGTTTGAAAGGAAAGGCTTTGCTTTCCCTCCCCCACTGAGAAAGAAACCACGGCTAAACCCAGTCGGAGAAATGAGATTATATTTTACAAGGAAACAGATTCTATGTAACACAACAAATACAGGTATTTTACAATATATACAGGAATATACAGCAAATGAACTCAACCAGAAACCAGACCCCCCACAGAGGGGGCTTCCCCCTGTGCCCCCTTCAACCCCCTACCTCCCTTCTCCCCCAAAAGAGGTAGAAGAAGAGACGAGGACAGTTAACAGGGCAGGAAAAGAATAAAGGCCTTGCACAGGGAGTTAGTATCTTATCTTAGTTGGCCAGAATCCCAGAAGCAGATCCAGCCGAAAGGGACAGCGAAGGAAGGAAGACTGAGAGAAAGTTCCCAACTCCCCTGGGTCCAATCTCTCCTCCCACAATCCTACCAATGAAATTCGTTTAGAAAACCAAAATATTTTACAAACATTTAGCCAGTGTGCCCCTTCCTTAAAGGCACAGCGTCAAACGGCCACACTTTCCCCCCCCACCATATCCTGCTGAGCATTTGCCTTTGCCTTTGCCTTTGCCTTTTGTCATTTTGTAGTGCATCTCTGGCTTCATCTTCTCTATAACCCTCTAGTTAGGTTGTAGAAGACAGGCATTAGATCTAGCCAAAATCTTCCCTTCAGACTGAACAAAACCAGAACTCTCAACCTCTGCTTCCTCCATCCCCATGACTAGTTTACTCCTCCTTCTATGGAATCTCCCTAGTTTATTAAGATCTGTTTTACTGGTGGCTCTACAACTGGATACAGTACTGCAGACAGGGCAGCACAATGCAGTGTAGAGGGGTGATAATTATTTTGAATGATCTGCTGGCTACAAGCTTGCTACTACACCACTACACCACTGTCTTTGTTTCCATTCCATCAGGACCTTCAAGTCCTCTTCTGCAGAGGTGGTCTCTAGACAGTTAACTCATGGCCTGTTCCGTTGCATGGTGTTATTCTCTTAGATTTTATGCCTAAGTTTCTCTGAGCAGCACCTCTGCCTTAACTCTAGTTTAGTGTCTTCATTTCAATGTATTTAATCCACTATCCAGGCCACTGATGGAAACTCTTAAATTGGTCCCTGCCTTGACCTAAACTGCATCACTCCTATGAGCTGGTATCTGAGCTTTGAACTTTTGCTCACTACCTTTTGAGTCTAATTTTGTAACCACTTTGTAGTCAATTCCCTGCCCCATTCAGCACTGGAATAATATTTTTCACATCTTCCTTTTGTCATTGATATATCTATAAACCCCATCATATCTTTGTCTTCTAATTAATCTGAACTTTGGCTTTTGTAACTCCACCACTGCATGTTTGACCAACAGTTCCATTTTCCTCCTGGGTAGGAAAAAAATAAGTAGGAATTACCTTCATTTTCTGGGTACTTCTTTTTTTTTCTCCATTTCAGCTCAGTCAGGTTGTATCTCTTTTTCATACTAACTCTATGTAGAGTTTGATTGACTTTCTACATGATGGGATAGATCGGACTCCTTTGAGGATGCTGTCCCTGAAGAGGGATCAACCCTCTTGCTGTCCCTGAAGAGGGATCAAGGAGGTCCACAGTGAGATCTCACCTACTTGTTCCTTGAGCAGTTTGAAGTCTCCTCTCCTGAAATCTAATATCTTTATTTTGCTACCTGTCTCCTGAGGTCTAGAGCACCTCTCCTATGATGACAGGCTGAAAGAGTTGGGGTTGTTCAGTCTGGAGAAGAGAAGGCTCCAAGAAGATCTATTGTGTCCTTCTAGTATCTGAAGGGGGCCTACAAGAAAGCTAATGAGGGACTTTTTAGGGTATTGGGTAGTGATACGACTAGGAGGAATGGATCTAAACTAGAGGAGGGTAGATTTGCATTAGACATTAGGAAGATGGTAAGACACTAGAATAGGTTGTCCAGGGAGGTGGAGGAAATCCCATCCCTGGATGGTTTTAAGGCCAGGCTGGATGTCACTCTGGGCAGCCTGATCTAGTGGAGGGTGTCACTGTCCATGGCAAAGGGGTTGGAACTAGATGATCCTTGAGGTCCCTTCCAACTCTGACAATTCTGTGATTCCCCATTTTTCTCAGGCATCTCAAAGCAGCCTCAGGCTACCATATCCCTGGCTGTTATTTATGAGTAGCATATTCAGCAGGGCACTTCTATCTGGCCAGTTTAGCTCCAGCATCAAAAAAGTGGACCCTAAAGAATTGCTTACAGTGTTGTAAGTTGCCTTTTCTACATACATCAGCATTGGTTTAAGTTCTTCATGCAAACCAGAGACTACCCTGGTGCCTCTTCAAACTGTTCAAAAAAGGCTTTATCCACTACCTTGTCCATATCAGATGATCTGTAACAGCTGTCCACATTGGTCTCCCTTTTGATTGTTCCTATAAGCTCTTGGCTAGTCCATTGCCTCATAGACAGCAGGGTGCCATTCATTTGAACCTCTACCTCACTCAGAGTGAAACTGACTCCTCCATCTTTGCCCTGTTTTTCTGTCTTTCTTAAAGACCTGGGAACCCCAGCACTGCAGTGATGCTGTTTGTCTGAAAGACAAGGCTCTAAAACCACTTGAATATGTCCAGAGAAGAGCAACAAGGCTGGTGAGAGGCCTTGAGCACAAGCCCTATGAGGAGAGGTTGAGTGAGCTGGGATTGTTTAGCCTGGAAAAGAGGAGGCTCAGGGGAGACTTCATTGCTCTCTGGTAACTATCTAAAAGGTGGTTGTAGCCAGGAAGGGGTTGGTCTCTTCTCTCTAGCAACCAGCACCAGAACAAGAGGACACAGACTCAAGCTGCACCAAGGGAAGTTTAGGCTCGACGTGAGGAGAAAGTTCTTCAGTGAGTCATTAGTCATTGGAATGTGCTGCCCAGGGAGGTGGTGGAGTCACCATCCCTGGAGGTGTTCAAGAGAGGATGGGACGTGGCATTTGGTGCCATGGTTTAGTAGTCAGGAGGTGTTGGGTGACAGGTTGGACTTGATGATCTTTGAGGTCTCTTCCAACCTTGGTGATACTGTGAAAACATAGAAGTGTGACTCTCTTCCTACCTCTGAAGAAGGATGGTATTTGGAAATTGAAAGACAAGTAAACCAGGATTACCTAAGAGATGCTGCCGACTCTTAGGTGCTATCCAGACTTGAAGTCTGAATGTACTGAAATCCGGAATGCTCATGTTCTGAGAGGTCCTTGATTAAAAAAACCCACAACTTTCTACAGAACATTATTAATCAATTGTTAGATATTATTAATCTGTAGGTCTGATTATTGCATTATTGAATTACCCAGAGTATGCATTATCAGATTTTTTTTTTTTTTACATTATTATGTATTATCTGCAGGCCATCTGCCTTCTGTGTTATTGACTACTCACATTCCTTTCAGTCTTGAAAGCAGTTCATGAAAACAGAAAATGCTGCTGCTCTTATGATGCCAGTAATTGTTACACCCATGTGTGCAGCAATAACTGTTGCACTCTGACGTCCTCAGCCTTGGCAGCAGAGCAAAAGGGTCGTTAGATATTGGCCTCATTCCTGACAGGAGTCAATCAGCTTATAGTAGCATTAGCACTTCTCTGTTAATTAGTACAACTGTATGGGCACTCAGAGTAACCAAACAGATTTCTTGACAGTGGAGACCATCTTTGTTGGGAACACATGATTTCTCAGGATTTCTTCTATGAAGCTCTCAAAAGAAAATTTTTATTAATATTCCCCAAGTGGTCTGTAAAATCACAAAAAGTGGTCCTGGGGCTCTGAGAATGAAATAATGGAATATTTTTCTGTTGTGCTGCTGTAAAAGCTAAGAATGACATGTGGTTCCATTCCAGTTTATTGAATCTTGGACAGGGTTGTTTTGATTTACAAAGGGAAAGCAAAGATATTGATAGATGGTAAGTCTGGTTTAGAGGAGCAGACACTACAGGCAAGTAGAATACCTCTTTGGCCATTTCTGCCTGATATGGATGACTCTGGAAATATTTTAAAATGCACTCCATAAGTACCATCTGCCACTTTCCAGACTGGAGTTCTTCATCATAGAAAGGAAGCTTTTGTGGAGTGTGTATGTCTGCTCACAGTTTCAGTGTCATCTGCAGCTTGATAGGTGACAGTGAATGTTCAAGGAGCCCCGTTAGTGCCTTGTCTCCCAAGACAGGTGGTACCCAATGCTGTAGCAGAGGTGCCCTACTTTGACTCAGGCAACTTGGTGGAGAGAGGCTCTTCAACTGATGAAATGGTTTTCCTAACAGCATAGTAGGTAAATACATAATTTCAAAGTGTGTTTGTTGAAGCTGGTATGTTGTGCTGTATCTGTAAGGCAACTTTGTCGGCTAATTCTAATTAGGACAATGCTGTAAGAACAAATCTGTTGAACAAGCTGTGCAGAAGGTTGCAGAGATAAGAAATCATATGGAAATTATCACTAAGCAAAGATAAAATAGCCCATCTTTATTCAATACTTTTTTCAGTCTAGTGCCCATTTTTCAGTAAACACCCAGCAGACAGTCCATAAGCAGCTGAATAAGATTCACAGGATAGTTAATTTAAGAAAAACTGACTTAGTCTGTGAAGAGAAATTGGCCTTTTAATAAATAATTAAGATCCATACTTGTAATCTCATTACTATCTATATAGAACCTCTAGAAGCTATCTGGTATGTAACTGCAATTTTTTAAGGTCTAGACAGGGAGAGGAAAGACATCAATACCAAACACAGAAATTCTCTGTTTTTACACTTTCTCTATTAGTATAATTTGAGATATATATATATATATATAATCTCTTTCTCACAGGTTGTAATGGTTGGGGGGAAAAGAGGTTGCACAGTATAGAATGGGGATTAAAAAATAGATCCAGGGTTCTTTTTCATGCATATGGCATCATTCTTTTTTTTCCCTGACTCATAGACTTCTGATAAAAAGTGTATCCACATTTTAGAGAGTGGTCTGAAGCCTCCCAGCTGAAAGCCCTTTGTTATTCATGAAGGGTTAAGCTTACCCTTAAGTCTTTGGTGTCTGGTTTGAACTCAAAAACAAAGTAGAGATTGTTCCCATCTAGCTCCAGGATGAGAGAACAGCTTGAGCTTCATTCTTCATCTTCCTAAAGAAGTGCTGTAACCACTATGCAATTACATAAAATTATGCTGTAACTGCCATGCAATTACGTAAAATTATGCACCACCACTTCCTAGTCTGGATCAAGAGACACCTTCCATTCCTTTTAGTGGGAGAAGGAGATGCCTAATTTAAGCAGACTAGATAATTGCCAAGTTAAGTTTTGTGTGATATAAATGGAGAAATGAAGGCCCTGATGTTAAATGTGTTTGAAGACTCATCAGATCTCTGGAAGCATTGCCTCTTTGCTAGTTGTCTAAGAAGTCTCAGTAATAATACTGGAATAACTGGTTTCCTCCTTGTATCTTCAGGCCTAAGATTTCACTGATGTAATGCCAAAACAAAGTATGTAAATTAGGAGAATGTTAATTAATTAATTAATGTTACATTTCTCTTAGTCATTAGAAGAATTTACTCAACCAGTTCATTTGATGATTAGTGTTTTCTTCCAAGAGGATCTTCTCTCCTGGTAACAAAGCACTTCAAATATAAATCCTTGACATAAGAGAGAGTTAAGTCTTCTGTGGTCCATAAACCAAGTACTGAATGTCCACAGGAGATACAGATTCCTTACTCATATTAAATAGATCATCATCCCTTGAAGGTCCCACAATTTCAAATAAATACAGGTACCATTCTGTTGTTAAGGCACCTTTGAAACCTGGCAAAGCCAAATTAGGTGCAGCTAACTTCAGTCTACATATTTGCTCCTACTGTGACACTTGGATTTTCTTGACTGGATCATTTCAGTCTCCCCAAAATGTGTAAACTAGCCACTAATTTTTCAGGAATAAACCCATTTAATTTTGACATGATGGAGGCTTGTGCTCCAGAAAAAAGTTCCACTCAGCACTTGTATCTCCAGATATTCTTATTTCACTCCAGCAGACCTGATCCCTGGACCATCTCAGGTCTTATATTTTGCCTTTGCCTTCTGAAAGTCACAGCATTCCCAGAGCGATGCAAATTGGTGTGTTGCCTGAGCAATACATAATTTGGGTCAATGCAAGCACTTTAATGCATCAAGAGTTGTGAACCTTCTCTTCTGCTTTGCCTTGCCTCTCCTCTCCTCTTTCTTCTTCTATATGACACCCTAATCTTCTGCAACAGAACTTTTCAGAGTGCAAGCATCTATTTTTTTTTTTTCTACACCTGAGAACTATCACAGAGAAATGCCACACTTGATTTAGCATCCCAAGGTGTCATTCAACATTTATGTCTCTGCTGAATCCCAAACCCTATTTTCTAGGCTCTTTTTACTCTTACAAGAAGGAATTCTTATGAGGGCTTGGTGAACAGGAGGACAATACCTCCACTAGTATGCAAGAAGTCTCACTCGATCTTGTATCACTATTTGTAGTTCATGTTACACTTCTGCTGCTCCTTACCATCCAGGTTGACAGTGGCATGTGTCCCTTCAGCCAAAAATTTCTTTGTGTCTCTTCCTTCATCCAGAAAGTTCTTTTTGACTTGGCTGACAGCCTGTGATCTCCTGTGAAATCTGATGCCCATGTAAATATGCTTAAGTTCTGGAAAGTAAGACACAGAACCACCATGGTCTGAGCCTTCTGTCCTGGTGGCCAGGGATCTGTCCACACAAGGGATCAGTATACTGAACAATGAGTACATCTGATGCCAGTAAATCTTCCCTAAACCATAAGCACTGTAGTCTTGGGGTTGAATGATGAATGGCATTGAATGTAAGGTGGACTTTTAATGGGAGTACAAGACTGTTCATGAAAACCTTGGTTGTACCCATCTACAGCTGAAAGAGGACTTTCCATTGTGATGCAAAGGTGGCCCAAGACCCTTGAGGAAACAGTTGTGGGAATTTGAAAGGACTCTAACACTGTTTAAGCAACTTTACTGCCTCCCTTTTGGGCATTTATGGGCTGCTACTTGGAGCTTTGTGATATTACCCGAATATGTCAATTTGATACTGCCTCTGCTGCATTTGTCCTTCAGGCCTTTATTTACCCAATAACCCCTTCATCCCTCCTGGGTGTGTGCTGCTGGGAGTCATCTATACAACTACTGAAGTTGGAGGAAAGCTCTTAAAACAAAAAGTACTATATACCTCTTTTAATTACATGACTTCTGTAGGTACTTTGATACTTCTCCTATCAAGACCTAGAAAGATATCCTGGAAATCTGACATTGAGATGGAGAGACACAAACCAACACTGCAGGTATTTCTGTGGAGGTGAGTGGAAGCCTGTGTATGCCCCTACAGATATTGCAGAAGAGTTTAAAAAAAAAAAGAGAAAAAAAGTGCTCCCACAGCTTGTGACTGTGCATGTGAACTCAATAGGACTCCACTGGAAAGACCAGCTAGAGCTGCTTTTCCATTACTTGATCTCATCTTAAACTCACTTTTTTTTTGCCTATTTATGTCTATTAATATTCAGACTAATTACTGTATTGGTACATGCCCTTAAAAGCCTTTAGACTGATAGTATTTCAGTAGCTTAGAAACTATAATGAAGAGTGGCACCTACAAAAATTAGTGCTGGGTCAGACTGTAGCTTCCATCTCAAGCCAAGTCTGAAGAGGTTGAGCTTGCTGGCTTGGCAAGATGTATGCATGTACATGGCAGGGGCTGTTAACACTGTAAGATTTGTAATACTGTAGGCCATGACATCCCTTCTCCCATGAAAGTTCATCAGTACAGAATGGGCTGAACACAGCTGCTGAACTCATTACAATCTGAAATGAACTCCAGTATCAGAAAGTATTTGGCTGCTTAGTGTACGCTTTTCTGCATTGTTTTTCTGTCACATATTAGTTGTTAATTGTTCTAACTTGAATTCTGCTTTTCCATATTTTGCAGTATTTGATGGGCGTTTTAACAGATTGTTATATTTTTCATGTTTGGTGAAGAGATGTTGCCTTTTAGCAACCTATAGGTAAAAAGACTGTGTTTAATTAAAGGCATACCAGCTAAGGAAATGGTTAGATAATGAATCCTTTAAACTTCTCTCATGTTACTTAATTCAAGATAACATAGTTAGTTAGTCTGCAGCTTTGATCCAGAAGTACATGGCTTCAGTTTCTGTCTCCGTTTCCTGACCCACCTGTCACACAGAGATAATAATCGGGGATAGTTTCACCTTCCCTAAAAGAAGTTTAGAAGCGTCAAAGGCTGATGTTGGCCAGTGGAGGTCACTGTAGCTCTACAAAAAAAGAAAGAAAAAAAAAAAAGAAAAAAAAAGAAAAAAGATACGCATTGATTAACAACTGACTAAGAAAAGGTTTAAAGATTGAGCGTTCTGGGACTTTCTGTGTTTATGGTGTGAAAACTGTGGGATATAAACAATAAAACCCTATTTCAAAAAGTGACATATTTTGGCACTTTTTTTTTTTTTCAAATTGAGCATGTTTAGGATTTATTTTGAGCAAATAGTGTAGGAGTTGACTTCCCACGTGTGCTTTCTTTGCGTGTTGTGAAGCTTTCAAGGGCTGAGTGTGGGAGAGGAGATGCCAGGCTAGTGCCCATCCTTTCATCTTCACATACAGATAAGTGATTTTCCTGTCAAGAAATATTTCCAGCTTCATGTGACTGTTCTCTGAAGCCTCTGCTTCCCTTAGCTGGCCACCTTTTTGGGACACCTAAACCACAAGGATATAGAAAATACAGATTACTAGTGTTTGTTTGCGGGTTTTTTCGTTTGGTTGGTTTGGTTTTATTTATTTATTTTTAATTTATGGGAATTGCATCTTTGTCTCTCTAGACAGTGAAGTGCAACACCTGCCTTCTAGCAGGCACATGACGCACTCGGCCTCAGCAAGCCCTGCTGCAACCCAGGCTCCTGGAGCAGGACCCAAACCCAGCTCTCATTACTCCTGGTTACTGATGCATGAGCAGGCCTGGAAGCTGGCTGCAGTTGCTGTCTCTGAGCTTCCTTGACATAAACTTGCTGCATGTATAACAGTGACACCAAGGAAAGCTGCAAAACCTATCTGAAAAGGTAGTTAGACTTTCTGGCCTTTGTCCTGCCCTGAGCTCCTTGCTGCTGCAGCAATACTGCCATCAGCAGTGAGCCATCCATTTTAAAGTCAGCTCAGGAAGGATGACATTTTGGCAGTAATACACAAAGTGCTTTCCTGCAGCAGAGCACTTTAGCATATGCTCATGCTCAGGCATAGCTATGTCTGTGACTTTAAATGGAGCATAAGAATGGGGTTGGAGAATGTAAAAACTTTTAAAAAGATGCAGAATTAGTTCTTGTACTAGAGTGTTTGTGAACCTTCCTGTCTCTCCTTAACAGCTGCTCCTTGGAGATCTCTCATAGGGAGACACAAATCTCGCCCCCAAAAAGCCCTCAGCTAAAGAAAAACAGCATATGAAAAGTACATGTGAGGAAAAATGAGGTTCCAGCCCAGTAGATCCACATATACTAAAAGCACTGGGGTCAAGGTTTATCCTACCCAAGGTACAAGCCTCAGTTTCCTTTAATAATTTAGCTCAGAGGGGATTCACCCTCTGCCTCCTGTGAACTGTGAAGAAGAAAGCATATGAGTGAGTGAGGGCTAACGCTTCCCCAGTACAGAAGCACCTACCTTTAGGTGACAGTCATGCCCTGTAGTGAGTAAGAAGGAGCTATGCAATCAGCAGAACAAGAGGCTTAATTTGGAATAACCCACCTGTTTCACCAGGAAGAGGCTCGTGAGACATTTGGCTAAACAAATGACAGAAAAGGTCACAAATGTCATAAATGTGTTACATTTCACAGAGAAGCCAGGGTTGCTCTCATTTCTTTTTCTGAAGCAGGTGGTAACAAGCCAGATTAATAGATAATTCATGCAGGCTTAAGTGTTGGCTGTTTATATATGTATCAAGATCTGATAATTTATGCAAATAATATTCATGTGCATGTCTGGATACTGATAATGCAAAGTGTGGCTAAGAGGTTTGGAAGACAAGACTGTTATAGGTTAAGATAAAAGATGACCAGATCATGGAGTGGAAGCCTCTAGATTCATCTGTCTGCACATATACTTAGCCTGCACACAGTCAGCATGTCACATGTGTAAGAGGCTCTTGCAGAGAACAACAGCCCTGCAAGGTGTGCACATAATATGTCTGTTAATGCACTGCGGCTGCTGGGTTTATATCTGTGTAATGATGTATCTTGCCATTTGGCAAGAGAGTGATGGGACTGGGACTGGCAAGCTCGATCTGAGAGGTGCTTTATTTTGGTTTCTTTTTGGGGCTTGTGGGGGTGGGAGGACCCCAACAGACAGCAAGGACTGGCAGGGTTGTCCTCTCGCATGCATGCTTGGGAGGGTGATGTCAGCCGTGGGAAATTCAAACATGGAGAGAATACAAAGCCGTGCAACCACTGTTCAGCAAGACAGCTGCTGTCTGACTGGATCCCAGCAAGCAGTGTGTGCTGGGCCAGGTGGCAGAGTGCAGAAGCCTCTGTGCAGCCTGGGTAAAACATGGTCAGCCATCAGGTGGAATATGTATATTAAAACAACCAACCAACCAACCAACAAAACCCCAAACCCAAAAACCCAACTCCAAACTTATTTGCCCAAAGAGATCCAGCCATGGTTACAACTTGGCCAAAGGCTACTAGAAAGGTACCCAGACAGAGCCTGCACACAAGCATTCAGATGTCCAGGCTCCTAGGCGCAAAGAGTGTGGAGCCTGGCACTTGAAATAGAGGGTGATGGAGACAACATCTGTGTTAGGTATGACCAGGTGAATTATCTGCTTAACCTGGTGGCCAAGCCAAAGGAAGAAGTGGTAAGACTCAGGACTATAAGAGAATGTGAAAGGGAGTTAGACATGGGGGAGCAGGCTCTACAGACCTCCCTCGTGGAGGGAGGTGACCCAGGAAGCAGGGGGGACTGGATACAGGTCCCTATAAAGGACTCTTCACCTCCCCCATTGCCCTTGCACAATGAGTATAAGGCAATGCATTTTGAGGGCAATGAGGATGAGAAGGCAGAAGAGGAACCATTCAAGGGGACACCTAAAGCAAATCAGTCCCCAGCTTGCATCAGGACTAGTACCATAAAGAGGAGGATAATTGTTATCAGTAACTCTCTCCTGAGGGGAACAGAGGGACCTATATGTCATCCTGACCCATCCCACAGGGAAGTCTGCTGCCTACCTGGGGCCCAGGTACAGGACATCACAAGATTACAAAAGCTAATCCAGCCCTCTGACTATTACCCATTGCTGGTAATCCAAGCTGGCAGTGATGAGCTTGATAAGAAGGGCACCAGGACAATCAAAAAGGAATTTGAGGCTTTTGGTCGATTGATGGGGCAGGAGTGCATCTGGTGTTCTGCTCAGTTCCCTCAGTGCCAGGGGTGTACACTGAAAGGAACAGGAGAGCCCACTCTATCGACAAATGGCTCAAGGGATGGTGCCAGCAGTGGAATTTGGGGTTCTTTGATCAAGGGGCAACTTACACTGCACCTGACCTGCTGGACCTAGATGGGCTGAATCTATCTAGAAAGAACAAGAGGACTCTGGCACAAGAGTTGGCAGGGCTCATTTGAGAGGGCTGAGGGCTTTAAACTAGGTTCAACGGTGGAGGGTGATGAAACCAGTCTCTCCAGAGAGGAGACAGAGGGAGGTAAACTAGGGTCAGTGGTGAAATCAGCAGCCCAGCTGAAGTGCATGTACACCAATGCACGCAGTATGGGTAACAAACAAGAGGAGCTGGAAGCCTTGGTGCACCAAGAAAACTACATGTAGTCATCATTACAGAAACATGGTGGGATGACTAACATGACTGGAGAACTGCACTGGATGGCTACAAGCTCTTTAGGTGAGACAGGCAAGGGAGAAGAGGAGGAGGGGTGGCCCTGTATATTAGGGAATCTCTTGATGCCACAGAACTTGAGGTTAAGGATGAATGTACTGAGCGCCTATGGGTAAAAGTCAGGGGGAAGGCTAACAAAACTGACATCCTGGTTGGAGTCCACTATAGACCACCCAACCAGAATGAAGAGGTAAATGAAGTATTCTACAAACAGCTGGAGGTCATCTCAGGATTGCCAGCCCTTGTTTTTGTGGGTGACTTTATGATTCGATTTGGGTTAAATTACTAGGAGGGAATTAAAAGGAGTTAGTTATCTTTATTTTTCCTGAAAACCCCACCTCAAAATTATGTATAAAACTTATTAAAGTATTTACAGGCTCTATTTGGTTGTGAATTCTACCAGGATGCTTATGGACATCTTTAGTAAAATTTACAGAATTCAGAAAATGGGAAACACTAAGCCATAAAATGGCTTTACCCCACTTATAAAATCAGAAGCAAGACAGGACCTTAGGGGAAAGTATGTGAACTCTGGCTGTACTCATGAGGGCAGAGTAGGCATTTGGCAACAGTCCCTAGGTCTCTCTGGTGGCAGGCTCCAGAACAGCAGGTTTTATAATCCAATTTGTGGACAATGCAGCACAAATCCAATGGAAGAGGACCTGCCAGAATCAAAGTGTCCATAGACATAGCTGCCATGAGGCACGACTTCTGCAGCAGCACTCTCTGAGCAGTGCAAGGAAGCTGCAGTTTCACAGCAGGCAGGGAGCAGGACCCCAGGGCAGGCAGGTCCGGGGAGAAGCCAGGTCTGAGAGCTGGTTTCTCCAATTTCACCTCGAATGCAGAGTGAGTCTAAGATGAGAACAGAAAATGGAAATGAGCAAAATGAGGGCAAGAGCAGAATATGAGAGCCCTGATCGCTTTCTGGTCACTCTGTTTAAGGTGTTTCTAGACAACGTGTCCAGGCCAACGTATAATGGGCATGAAGCACCCCACTCTTAATCATAGTTTCCAAACCCAGTGGACTTCCCCCACTGGTAAATACCTTGTGAGGGACCTCCACCCTGGCAGAAAGAATGGGCACTGTTTACCTGTCCTCAGGGGAAGGGGAAGGAAGTTTTGCACCTTGGAAGGCAATTTTGTGCCTCTGCCTTTCCCCATTCAAACCTCCGCTGATGGAGATGGGGGGAGGGGGTTGGGAGTTCTCTGCCAGATATCTGCTGGGAACTTAACACAGCAGAGAGGACGTGGTCCAGAAGGTTCCTAGAGAGTCTGGAGGATAGGTTCTTGATGCAGCTGGTATGTGAGCCTACCAGGAGTGAGACCTTGCTTGCCCTGCTGTTCTCAAATAGTGCTGGTGGGAGATGTGATGGTAGGGGGCTGTCTAGTGTGCAGTGATCATGAAAGAGTGGAGTTTTCAATATGCAGGAAAACAAGGAGGAGCAACAACAAACCCCTTACCTTGGACTTCTGGAGGGCAGAGTTCAGCTTATTTAAGCAACTAACCCAGAGAGTACCTTGGGAAGCAGCCCTTAAGAACAAAGATAATAAAAAGCATTTTGATAAATATATTAATATTAAAAAGAGGGGCAAGAAGAACCTCCAACAGACTTGAAAAGGGCTTGGGATTTTGATGTTTCCTTTTCAAATGATGTGTTGCCTCAATTTCCTTCATGAGAGAACGTGGAGGAAGAGCCTTTTTCTTAACTGTTAGAGTTGATCAAAATGATTATGAGTGAAGCTTTCATGAGAGTTCCATCAACTCCTCCTTTAGGAGTATTACCACTTAAGCCACATAATTTTAAGGCTAATGTTAAAGATGTTCTGTGTCTTCTTGGACTCACACATCATCTCTCACTCATCTAAGGAGCTTATTAGGATGTTAACATTGACATGTTTGACTTCACTATGTGTGTAAATGTTATCAGTACATCATGAGAACTGAGTTCTGAGCTGAAACTTGGAGGAGGATTGAGAAATGCTATTCCATGACAGATCATTTCATGAGTTCTAGGCATCAAAGATAGTCAGTATGCTAGTAAGCCTATGAAGACATCTGGGGGAAACAGGACAATATGAAAACAGACTCATGTTCAGTATCATAGCTATGCAATGGTACCACAGGATGTATTCACCCTCTGGGACAAATGGGTTACTAAATTCTTGCCTGTTGCAAGGTTTGTCTTGACAGGATTATTGACAGAAGGGAGAGGCTAGTGCAAAGGACACTGTATGACGGTCAAGGTGTGAGCTCTGCACCTTCCACCTGGCAGAAACAAGAGAAGTTTAAATTGCTGACTTTGAAGTTTGATCTGATTTACTAGCCTTCTAAGTTTATCTCTTTGAAAGTCAAGTGTGAGAAGAGACCTTATCTGGTGCTGCAATTTCGCTCCCACTTGAGTCACACCAGAGCACAGTGGCATGTGGTTTGCCCAGAGAGGCCTGGTGAAGGCTGCCAGGAAAAGGAGTCTGGGCTGGATGGGGAGGGTGGGCTGAGTCTAGATGCTGTACCTGGAGAAGAGGTAAGGAATTCTCCAGGTGCAGTGATGATCCCCAGAGCAGGGTGTCTGTTTTCACATGGGTCTGGGGAGCATGCACAGAAGGGTGAATTCCAAAGGGAGATGGGCACTAGTGCCCCTGCTGATTGTTGAGAAACCTTGCTCATTCCTTTTCAGAGTGAAAATGGAAATCATGCAGTTAACACCTCATCAGTCAAGTTGGCTGTTTTAAAAATATTTTTGTGTTCACATCCTTTATCTACCATTCTATTTGAATATCAGACATGAAGAAGGATTTCAGAGGAAGAGAAAGTAGTTTCCAGGGGATTTTCAGCAAGAATGTCATTGTAAGACAACTCCACAAAGGGAATTTTTTTAAAAGAGAAGTTAACTTCCTGACCTCCAGTGTAATTTGGAAAATCAACTCTCTAGCTCCTAGTAAGAAAGTGCAGCTGACAAACCTGTAAAAATGTACTATACTTTAAACAGGAGACCTGACATCTGAAAGATATTATCCATCAGTCTGTCCTTAACACCATGGCAGCATCTACAGGAGAAGCAGGACCAAACACAGGGTGACATATCTGGAATCCAGATTTGCTAATTATCTGTAACTGCCTGAGTGATTGTGGGCAAGCCTCTGCACTCCTGCCTGTTTTCCTCTCAGTCAAATGTGGTTTTCCTGCCAAATGCTATGATGTCTGCCTTTTCTTAGAAACCCCAGTATTTCCAGTCTGTTTAACAGTTCCTACCTCTGTTTTTTCAGGACCATTGTGTGACCTGTTTCCATACACTTGACAGTGATATCTGACAGCCACGACATAAGCTGCCTTCCCCTCCTAGATTTCCCTAAGGAGCCTAAAATGTCTCTCATTCCCCATATGGCTGTGGGGCACCTCCTGCATCACACAGACCTGTGTCCACCAGAGACGCATGTCTGAGAACAATAACCAAAACCTGCTGGGTCTGTGTTTCCAACCAGTGCATTGTCTCCTTGTTCTTCCTATCAATATCAATCTTAATGAAACAGCAGTTGTAACTTCTATAGAACATCTAGCTGGTGGGAATGAGCAGATTAAAGCAAGGCATCTTTGTGTACACTTGTGAGCCTGGTTCAGGGCAAAGCTTTTGCTACCATGGGTCATGAAATATAATGAAGGAGGTGGTAGTGATAACTGGATGTGTCAATCCATGACAACAGTTTCACTAAGTCCTTTCTTGGCTTCTTCATGGCAGATTTCCTTTGGAGGAATAATTCAGCGTCTTGCTTTCTCTTCTCCTTTAGTAGGCGCAGTAGGCTAGGTCTTGTGTAACCGGTTTTGTTTCCTTTTATTCCTCTGAACTTTCTGAAAGTACATTGTCTCCACTGGGATGATTATGAAGTGCAGTCAGTTTGTGGGAGTGTTGCTGTTGTCCAGAAATTGTGGTCAGAGCCCTGTTCAGCTGCAGGGCTCAGGCACATGAGTCACATGGCCTGCACGAAGTTCTCTTCTTATCAGAACAGGTGACCCTTATCTGCTGGTTGCTGCAGATGCTCAAATCTTTGGCAACTGTGTAATGGTCTTTGCCAGGATGCCTCTGTGCTGAGTGAACCTGTTTCTGTTCTTCATACCCATGCAGAGGTGGAAGGATTGCCCTCACTATCTATCAGAACAGCTATAAACAAAAGACAAGAGAAAGGGAAGATGCTTCTGCTCTTCAGGCCTGGACAGACGTATCAGGACAGATGGCCAGCCTCCCTGTTCTGCCCTTTCTCCCTGCCTGAAGATCCAGGATTTTCCCTAGACAGAAATCTCTCTATGCAGCTCTGCTGGAGCATATTTTTACTGGGAACTCAGACATGTAGCCATCCTCTGTGCAAACCTGCACATTCCTATCTTTTACATTACAAACAGAAAATGCCCCCAGTGCGGTATTTGTCTGGTCTGGACAATCCATCAATGAAGACACAGCATTACCTCTACCCTAGCTTGACAAGATTTGGCCATGTGACTGTGGGTGTGACAAAGAGTCAGAAAGAGAATGCAGATGGACACATACATGCAATCATTCATATGCTTATGTCATGTGTACCATAGTTTTGGTAGAAGCTCACTTTCCTGATTTACTTATCTTGCATGAGCAATAGAGGCATTTTCTCTAGTTGCTCATGGTGCTGTGTGTCCTTAAGTTTCTGAGGGTGGCGGTTCATAGAATAGTTGGAATTGAAAAAGACCTTAAAGATCATCTAATTCCAAACCCCCTTCCATAGGCAGGGACACCTTCTACTAAACCAAATTGCTCAGGGTCTCATCCAACCTGGCTTTGAACACTTAGAGTGGCTTGTGTTGGAAGAGATCTTTAAGACCATCAAGTTCAAATATTCACTGGGCTTGTTTCTAGCTATTGGAATTTTGGTTGCAACATGCAAAATTTGGATGTGCTTCTGAAAAGTAGTCTCTTGGCATTAAAAGACCACAAAGAAATCTAACATTTTATTTTTATTCCTTTTCAAAAACAACCAAACAGAAGAAGTATCTCAGTGTTTTGTTAAAAAAATGTTGAGGGCTGTATCCTGGGCTGCTGTTCTCACTTTCTCATGATACAGTAGATACAGTAATACATAATCATACATATCCAGCTAATCTTTCACTGTACATTGTACCTGGTGAATAATAATGTCTGTCTGTGGACCACAGCACAGAGAACATCAAGTTGGGCAATTTGCAGTAAAATTTGGATTTAGACACATTAGAGCTAGTTTCCATCATTCCCAGTATAACAGATGGTGGAAAAAAGGCATTAAAATAATAAATTGTCCACTGGAAAAGCTGTAAATCCAGACTCTACTATGAATGTAGCACTGCAGAACTGCCTTAATGAGCCATGGGCTGCCACCTACTGACATGCTGTTCAGCAGGAGACTGAAAGTAAGAAGGTTGTAGTGTTAAGAAATGTTATGGCAAGCCACAGTGGTATGAAGAAATAGGTAAGGAGGAAAATCATCAGTCTGTTCATGTTCAGGGCAAGAAATAACAGTTGTGGCTCAGGGAGGTGGTGTCATACTGTAACTGCTTCAGCATCACCTACCTTTGTGGTAAAGTCTCTTTTTAAAATTCGTTTGCCACTGCCCTTCATCTTGCAAAATGAGCACAATATTTGCTTAGTGCAGCTAAGGTATCACAAAGAAAGGAGGCAGACAGGCATTCATTTAGTCCAGCACAACTTGAAAGAGTTCAAATTGGACTCAATATGAAGAGCCAGCACTTTTCCTTCTCTGGCAAGACTCAAGACTGTGAGGCCTTAATTTAACCCTGTTGAAACCTTCAAATTATCTGTATTGTAACTAAGCAATTGTAATGCAACCAGAATTATTAAAGAAATTGTACTCAGAGCTTGAAATCAGAAGTGTATGTATCTACAACTACCTGAAGGTGGGTTGTAGTGAGGCAGAGGTTGGTCTCTTCTCCCAGGCAACCAGTACCAGAACAAGAGGACACAGTCTCAGGCTGCATCAGGGGAGGTTTAGGCTGGAGGTTAGGAGGAAGTTTTACACAGAGAGCGTGATTGCCCATTGGAATGGGCTGCCTGAGGAGGTGGTGGGGTCGCCATCACTGGGGGTGTTCAGGGCAAGGCTTGACAGGATGCTTGGTTGCATGGTTTAGTTGATTAGGTGGTGTTGGATGATAGGTTGGACATGATGATCTCAAAGGTCTCTTCCAACCTGGTGTATTGTATTGTATTGTATTGTATTGTATTGTATTGTATTCTATTCTATTCTATTCTATTCTATTCTATTCTATTCTATTCTATTCTATTCTATTCTACTATGGGAATTGTTGTTATTATTTAACATTATAGATACAAATACCTTGCATATTACCTACATAATATGCAATATAATTTTGTTATTAAGAAGCATTTAGATTTAAATATTTAGATATTGAAATAAATGCAAAATTCCCCTGTTGTATGGAGATTTTAAAGAATTACATTGGCTATACCACCAAGGAAGTTCAGCTTCTCCCTGGAATATCTGAGGCTTTAAATAACACAGCAAAGGGGTTTAAAATGAAAGCAAAGTTAAAAAAAAATTCTCTTCCATTTTGTGTCTGCTATTATGGGGGTTGCTGATGAATGTGTATGTCCCAAAACATCTGCACAGCATGTGCAGGAAAGGATTAGATCACTATCTCCGGACTTTGGACTGGGATTTATCTTGTGTAATTTCAGACACGTCATCTATATTTTCTGCTACATAGCAGAATTTTTGATCACCTCAAATAGATTCCTGGAAATGCAACTCACCTGTCCTGCTTTAAATGTATGCCTAAGGGTGAGATGAGTTGTGTTCCTCACCTTTGGCGGTGAAGGGAACTGACAGAGTTCAGGCAAGCCTATTCTATCTCTTGTCTGAGTCCCCAGAGAGCAGACATGGTTGGAAACAGCAGCAGGACATTTCCTAAGTATCCTATCACTTCCCATGATTTAGAAAAGCTACGCAGAAGGGGAAAAAGGGAGATAAAATGTCTCTGAACAGGTCTACATGATCGCTGAGAACCAGCTGTGAGACCATTTGCCAGCACAAGGTGCTCATTGATGCCTGCAAGATTTGCCTTCTTCTAGGCTACTTCTATCTTTCGGGCTGTCCTCTGGGGTGGTGGGGATCTTGTTTGCTGTCTTTGTGAGATGCCCTTCACTTGTAGCCAGGTAGTGCTGGCATCTCCTTCTTGTGCAGTGTTTGGCTGTTAGTTTAGCATGGCAATGGGCCAGCTCTCAAACATGGTGCAGACACATTTCTCCTTGTTTCAATTCTTGACTTTTCTATTGCCAGGAGGATCAAAAAAGCCCCATAGGGGTGATAGTTCTTGTGAGAAGGGCACACAATCACCAAGATACCAAATGAAACAAGCAATTATTTCCCAGGTGAGAACATTTCAATGACAAGCTGTCATTGGGCAAGAGAGCAACAGGAGTAGAGTGGGGAACACAGGCCATGTACATGAGAATATGCTTCAGAAACTTGCACATTTCAATGAAAAACTAATGAGAATTAAGCCTAAGTTTCTTTCCCTGCAACTGGCCCACTCACATCTTACAGCAGATCAATAATTTGCTTTGACATCTGAGTTGCAAAAAAGAAGGGGGAAAAAGGGAAACTCATGGCAATATGCCACCTAATTACATCTACAACACAAAATCACTCCAGCTGTATCTGACAAACATCAGGGAAGCTTTAAACCTAACTATGCATGAAATTCCTAACAGACTTACCACATGTGTGAAAATTGCCTGCAAAACATTAAAAGGGATAAATTGTACACTTTATTGTGTTCTAATTAAATAGACAATGAGGCACCATAGCTGGTTGCTGTTGAGCTTTTTATTTTTTTCTTTGAGACTTAGATTCTTGCATATCTCATTATAATAATTAACAATACCACTATAAGTGAAAGTCAGTTCTGAGAGAGCTGATGCCCAAGTTGTCATGAAAGAGAATAGTGCGGAGATTTGCTTTCTACTTGGAGAAAAGCAAGCTGTGAGATTTCAAAAATAATTATGACTGTGAAAAATCTTCTTGGCAGCTCATTTCATTTACGTCTCAGGGTTGCCATTCTTTCTTTTCAATGATTTCTTGCTAGGTCTAAATACAGACCACCAGTCTGAAGTTAATTCCTCACTTCAACTTTTAAACTCACTTTTGAAGAGAGCTGGGAAAGAATTATGTTTGGTGACTTCCACGATACTTGACATTTAACTGCAGTTAATTTTCACTCCTGGATCTAGACTTCAAAGTGCCACAGAGCTATTAATCCACCTTCCAGTGTTTACCATTTATTTCTACTATAATTTCTTATTTTACTGTGTTTGGCATCAAAAAATGCAGGCTAGATTTAGCAGGGGCATCAGAAGCATGCATCCAAGGACTTCACAGTCTAAGGTCTTGCTGTTGTGACTCTTTGTGCAAATCCTTAATTGTACTCTTTTTAGTAGTCCCAATGTATGATTTAAGGTATATTATTTTTTAATAAAGAGGGAAAAATGAGGAACTCTCATAAACAGTTTCAAGTGTCAAGCCTTGTTGTAAAGAATCCCTTGATACTTCACAATGTAGAAACAGCGCTCTGTTGACCACATACAGTGCTTGCCTAGTTTGTTTTTAATGTGCTGCTATGGGGAGTGTCAAGGGTATTCCTAGGAGGAGAAATGGAATGACAAGTACTGATTATGGGCTCCCGTTAAGACTACACATTTGAAACAAAATGAAACTATGCTCTATTAAATTTTGTCTTGGCTCTACCCCTTGGAAAAAAAACCCTCACCAAAACAAACAACAAACCCAAAAGCCATGGAGAGTTGTAATACCCCCAAAACAACAGGCTTGAATGGACATGTTGTTGGTATTTTTCTAATCTAATTGAAAACTTATTAATTTGTGAAATACATGGCATTAAGCAGTGTTTTCCTCCTGTGATGCCTGTTTTGTTTGCAAAGATTATCTTTAAAAAGGTGATCCTTGATGCCAAGTCTCTTCTGAACAACATGTACATGGCTAGGAGTGTGACAAAACATGGTCAAAGGGAAGCACAGGCAAATGGGGAAGAAAGTGTCCCTTCCCCAAGGGTGGAAGAAGGTCATAAAAGCATCTGCAAAGATGGGATTTGGGAACAAAAATTGTCTCTTTAAAGCTCTGGTTGCACAACATGACACTAGTCAAAAGAGAACCTCTGTGGTGGTTGTACTTGGTCCCACCTGGTTTTTTACCTCATTGGTCTTCCACTACCGTGGCAGTGATCTCTTGGAGACAAAGACTGTCTTCTTGCGCAGGTGTGGGGTTTTCATGTGCAAATGCAGAGAGGTATATATAAACCTCTTTGATTTATACCAGACTTGTTGCATCCTGCTCCATGAGATTTTAAAATATTTTTATTTTCACAGATTTATACTGTATACCTTGAGAGGCTTTTTTTTTTTTTAATAAGCAATATGACATTACTCCTTCTATAGCTGCTTCAGAGAAGTTCATACACATTAACATGAGTTAAGGTTCAGTTCTTACACAACTGACTGGGAAAATAGGGAATATACAACATTGCACTCTTTGGCCTGGATAAAAAATATTTCACATCTTGGGCAAGTGCTCAAGCTGCTAGGTAGTGATACAAAATGAGGGCACTTATCTTTCCTCCTTGCCTTGCTCCTAACAGACTCTGAGTAGCTAACATGATGTGGTGGTTCGAAAGGAAAGGCTCCGCTTTCCCTCCCCCACTGAGAAAGAGACCACAGCTAAACCCAGTCGGAGAAATGAGATTATATTTTACAAGGAAACAGATTCTGTGTAACACAACAAATACAGGTATTTTACAATATATACAGGAATATACAGCAAATGAACTCAACCAGAAACCAGACCCCCCACAGAGGGGGCTTCCCCCTGTGCCCCCTTCACCCCCCTACCTCCCTTCTCCCCCAAAAGAGGTAGAAGAAGAGACGAAAAGGGAGTTAGTACAGCAAGCGGAGGCCTATGCACAGGGAGTTAGTTCTTATCTTTTGGCAAGAAGCCCAGAAGCAGATCCAGCCGAGAGGGACAGCGAAGGAAGGAAGACTGAGAGAAAGTTCCCAACTCCCCTGGGTCCAATCTCTCCTCCCACAATCCTACCAATGAAATTCGTTTAGAATACCAAAATATTTTACAAACATTTAGCCAGTGTGCCCCTTCCTTAAAGGCACAGCGTCAAACGGTCACAGTCCACCCCTTCTAAACAATTTCATTGGTCGTTCGCACTGTCCATCCAATCGGAAACAATATTTACAGTTCGTGAGTAAAGTTCATAGTCCGTTCCGGCTACACTCAGATGTAGATGATTCAGAAGTCCAAAAAAGTCAGGAAATAAGAAAATGGAAACCAGCTTGTCTCTCCACAGACGAAGTGAAGAAAAGGCAAACAGGAACACAGGGACTCTCAGTTGACTCAGGGCTCTCAGGGTTCGTGCACTGTAGGTTCCTCAGGGATTCTTCCTTTGGGCGCGTTGTAGCTGTACGACAGTCTGAAATTAAACTCTTTCAGCTAAAGTTAAATTTCTTTGTGGAATACACTGAATTTGACCATTCTCCTGCATTACCCAATAAGTGTGACCCGGGCCTTCTGCTGAAACCACCCCTCGGACAGGTTTAGCCTCTCCTGAGGGCGGAAATACCCAAACAGTTTTACCTAACAGATTCTTTTCTCTAACAACAGGAACTCTATCACCTTCTACTCTCCGTAGCAGATCTGAATGTGCCGGTCCAGCTCGGTTCACTGAACCTCTACTATTCACCAGCCAGGTTGCTTGTGCTAAATGCTTTTCCCAGTTTTTCAAAGATCCACCTCCCATGGCTTTGAGAGTGGTCTTCAACAAACCGTTGTAGCGTTCAATCTTCCCTGCAGCCGGTCCATAGTAAGGAATGTGGAAAATCCACTCAATACCGTGCTCTTTTGCCCAGCTCTTTACAAGGTTGTTCTTGAAATGAGTTCCGTTGTCTGACTCAATCCTCTCTGGAGTTCCGTGTCTCCACAGGATCTGTCTCTCCAGACCGAGAATGGTGTTGCGTGCAGTTGCATGTGGAACTGCATAAGTTTCCAGCCATCCAGTGTTCGCCTCTACCATAGTAAGCACGTACTGCTTACCAGAACGAGAACGTGGTAGAGTGATGTAGTCAATCTGCCAGGCTTCACCATACCTGTACTTGGACCATCTGTCACCATACCACAAGGGCTTAATTCGCTTTGCCTGCTTAATAGCAGCACAAATGTCACAGTCATGGATGACTTGTGTGATAGCATCCATGGAAATGTCTATGGATCTGTCACGAGCCCACTGGTATGTTGCATCTCTGCCTTGATGTCCTGATGAATCGTGAGCCCACTGAGCTAAGAATATCTCACCTTGGTGTTTCCAGTCGAGATCAAGTTCAGAGTCCTTGTCTACTTGAGAAACTCTTGCAGCTAAATCTGCCTGATGGTTGTGCTGCTGTTCCTCAGTAGCTTTGCTCTTAGGAATGTGAGCATCAATGTGTCTCACTTTCACTGGAATTCTCTCGATTCGATCAGCAATGTCTTGCCACAGGTCGGCTGCCCAGATGGGTTTTCCTTTCCTCTGCCAGCCATTCTTTTTCCAGTTCTTTATCCAACCCCATAAAGGCACAGCGTCAAACGGTCACACATGAAATCTACGGTTTGCTTTCCTTAACTGTAGGGTCCCAATTCCTGGTGCACTGGGACTGTCCTGCACAAAGTTACGTGGGTGGTGACATGTGACAGCTGCTGTTTCAAAGCAAAACAGATTAATTTAAAAGAAAGCAAAATACTCATTAGAAAACTCTCTCTTTTTTTATTTTTTTTTTGCTCTGGTGAACACTTTCTAATTGCTTGTCAGTGGACATGATTGTATTAAAAGGAGACTTCACTTACAGCATCCAAGGAATGAGAACCATCCCTGGTGCTCAAACTGCACTGAAGTGTTGTTTTCTTGATTAGAGCTCTTAACTGCTTTCCTCTCCTGCAACTTTATTTATTGTTTAACTGAAACTAGTCCATTACTTAACAAAGCAACTTGGGGGGCAGTTTTTAATAGAAAGTACTGTAAGAAATATAGTTTATTGTATTTTAAAGCCTCATGTTTCACCTCGAATGTTGCTACTGGCAAATCAGCCACAAAACCCAAGTAAGGATTTGTACATTATGCTCTAACCATCAGAAAATGACATTTTCCCATTAAGTCCTACATACTAATTTCCCTCCTCATCACAGGCTAGTCAAAAGTAGTAGAGCATAAAAGCACTGCCATTTATTTCCCTGGATGTTAGAGAAAACTCCATGTACCTATGTACTTCTGTGAAAAGCATGCATTCAGGCATCATTGGCGATTGCATGATGACTGATCCCTCGATGACTGGCTCTCTCAATTTGTGGAAAGCAGTGTTCTCTGTCCCTCCATTTCTCCTGCTCTGACTCACTTCTTACTTAGATTCCTGTCACCCCAGTTACCAGCTCTGATCACAGGAGTCTGTCACTTCAGTAAGTCTGAAAAAACTCTGACATGATGGAAAAGATACTGCAAAGGATGTGTACAAAGCCAACAGTTCTGATTGTAGCTGTTTTGAACGTGTCCTCTATCAGCAAGAATAACATGGCATTTCTATGACTGCTTGCAATGACTATTGATACCGTAACAAAAAATTTTACAATGCTGTAAAAATTTGAAACATAAATATATTTATTATCTATGAATTTCACAAATAAATGTGCTTCTTAGGGAAGAGTAAAAAATTTTCTAATATACTGCCAGGAAAAATGAAAAAGAAGAATATATTTGGCCTTTTAACCACATGACTTTTATTTTCCTTTCAAGGACATAAAGACATTGTATCATCACTAAGTATCTGTCTATTACTTTTATTTCCCTTATTTTGATGCAGCCAGGTGAATATTGCCACCCCCAATTTTCTGCCTCAGCTACTGTTTGGTTGGCATAGAGTGCTGCTGAGCCCTGGGCTGGCTTTCAGCACAGTTATACTCACTGCATAGCTCCCCAGGGACCTCTGCAGGTCCTCTAGCTCTGCTACTTGGTTTCTAGTGTCTAGACTTTTAAGTATTCACTTTATAAATGCACTGTCTTCCAATTCTTATGGAAAGAGGACAGATACACAGTGTGGTTGATTCTGAAATACTTACAGCAGTCTAGGTTATAAATCCTTGGGCTGAATGAAGGGGGAGTTTATCAGGGAAAACGATTAAGTTTAAACTCAGTGTTCCCATGTCGATAACAGCATTATTATTGCCATCAAGTTCATGCACTGCATATCTTACTAGTAAGTAGCTCTATCCCATCATTCAGCTTCAAGACCTGTTCAAAGCATTTTTTCACTGTACTCTTGTTACCTTTGGATTGACCTTGCTTTCTTACCCTTAAATTTTTGTTTGTTTGAAGGACAAGTTTTAGAATAATTTTATAAGCATTTACAAAGATAAAGCTATGTTTACTCAGGCCATCTCATGTCATGATGCACAAATACTCTAGTTGAAATGTAAGGTATGTTACAGAGTTATATTTTAAGTATATATATTTACATATATACATTTCAGCAGGCTAATAATTAATATTTGTCTTGTGTTATATAGCTGTGACTGTTGCAAAGGGAAGAGCATTGATGCTCTTATTGACTGGAACTTCATTACAAGCAGATGCTCATACATTCATTCATACTTTCTCTTAGCCTGTGTACTTAATCTGATCCTGTTGCCCATGGTGCTTCTTGGTAGCTAGCCAAGAACCTGGGGTGTGGAGCTGGGCTTCTGTCCAATGCGTTTGGATGATTTGTGGGTGCATATAGAAACAATATCTGCAAAACCTCTTTTTTTCCTTCCCCCCACCCTCTTCCCCCCAGATCGTACTGTTGGTTTTCTTCAAGGATTTACATCATATCCTTATTTTTGGCCTCCAACAGTGCTCTTCTTCTCAACAGTGTCTCTCTCATCCTTATGAAGGATGACAGTCTTTCTTAGTCCTACCAGCACTGTCTCTGTTTAAGACCAGTGGTGCACTGCACCTGTTTCTGAGATAGGATCTCTACAAATGCATTGCTCTTTGGCCAGTTCCACACACTGTGCCTGTTCAATATCATCCACAAAAGATCTTCTTCCCACTTGTTCAATGTCTTGAACAATCTTCCATTCACCTTGTGGACAAAGACATTCACTTTCATCAGCTGCATAGTGGTCCTAACAAGTAGAACATGCTGGAGCATTTGTTGAATAACAAAGTTGTTTAAAACATAGTACCTATGTGGTGTTTTCGGTGTTCCTGAACATACAAGCCGAAACAGTGTTATACTTGTAAAAAGCAAATGAATGAATGACTTTGCAGTCCATCTTCTTAATTTCTTGGTATACTTGATTGGTCTTTATTGAGGGTTTGAACAATATTATTACAGATCTCTTCATGTGTTTTTTATAATCTGGCATCCTTAAGTGATGTGCTATATACTTTGGAATTATTGTTGTTCTTGCTTGTATGTAGCCCTCCAAACATTTATTCAGTATTCAGTATTACTAAGGTTGGAAGAGACCTCAAAGATTATTGCTTCTTCCAGTAAAACAAGGCAAATTGCTCATCCTTTGGGCTACCACTTTTAGATTTCATGTGGCAATGATGGCCAGTGACAACAAAGATTAAAGACAGAAACCTGATACTTTAACCTATAGAATCATGTTTTCTCGAAACACGGCCAAAAGCACATGCACCTGACCCTCTTGGACCCCAGGGCGTGTTCAGACAAGCCTGGGCAGTGTGGTCAATGTCCTGGAAAATCAGACCTACTGGTTCCTGCTCCTTTGTCTGGTTCAGGGCATATTTGAGGCTCTGTTTCTCCAGGACACTCTCTGAGTGTAATTTGTGTAACTATGGTAGTGTCAATAGGTGTAGAATAAAAAATGATGCAGAAATGTGGGGTTTGTACATATATGTATGTGATGGCTTCATGACTTCATATATGTTGGAAGTGGGTTTAGGCTAATAGTTTGACACATAAGGCATATATATAACTACATATACAGACATATATTGTTATAATGACAATGGCTGAGCCATCCTTTCATAACACATTAATGCTTCACTTAAGAATAAATAGAGTTCCTCACTCATGGCTTGCTCTTACTGTCAATTCTCCCACTCCTTGGCTCCCAGCTCAGCCATGAGTTCCACAGGCAACCAGCATCAGAACAAGAGGACACAGTCTCAAACTGCACCAGGGGAAGTTTAGGCTTGACATGAGGAGAAAGTTCTTCACAGAGAGTTGTTAGCCATTGGAATGGGCTGCCCAGGGAGATGGTGGAGTCACCGTCCCTGGAGATGTTCAAAAAGGGATTGGACATGGCACTTGAAGCCATGATTTAGTAGTCATGAGGTCTTGGGTTACAGGTTGGACTTGATGATCTTTGAGGTCTTTTCCAACCTTATTGATTCTATGATTCTATGATTCTATGCTGCTCTTCACTAGTCACTACGGCATTACCTCAGGGGCCCAGGCTCACCTTTTATGACTTTAGGCCTTACTTGAAGTGCACAGAAGTGGCTAAGGTGTGACTCCTGACTGCAGTTTGGGATTTTTCAGGATACCTGAGACACCTGCATGGATTCAGCAGATATGCCAATGGACTTAGGAGAGATACGTGCTCTTCCAAAGGGGCAGGTGCAAGCCAGGTGGGTACTCCAGGGTATTCAAAATAGTGCTGCCTACCAGTACTCAAGCAACTAAATCATAGTCTGAGACCCCCTCTATAATCAAGGAAGAGCAATAATGATTTTTAGAGGATGATTCAAGATACAAGGTAAGCTGAATCATGCTGCTATTTCTTTTTCTGCTGACTGGAGAAGACTCTTCAGATTATAATGCTCCCAGGGCTAAGCATCTTAGTTTGATTAGATCTGGATTTGTTCATTTAGCTGTTCCAAATGACACAGTAACTGTGCAGAAAAGCAGATGCTGATTCTAATTAGTTTCTGATTAGACCCAGGCAAAGTGCTTTTCTCAGAATAACATATTTACCAAAAAACCCTACTGTTTCAAGGTAACTGAAAATAATTCATGTTTGTCTCATACATAAAAGTGACAGGAAGCCTCTAAAGAAAATTTAGAGGAGTTTGATCTTTTTCAAAATGATTGTTATCACATTTGTCTGCTGGGTGACGTCCTTATACTGCCAGGAGCAAAAGGGGAGAGATACTACGTTGTCAGAAGAAAAGAAATGTGCTGCCTCTTCTTCATACCTCTTTGACTTGCAAGCTGAGGTTAATTCAAAGCCTTTCTCTCTTTTCTTCAAATCCTGGTTAGAAGCCTCTGGGTCTTTTATGATAGTGAGCTGGCTGGCAGACTGAGGTTGTTGTACATCGTGCCACTTAACAATGCTTCTTTTTGCTACTGGTTTGTTTTTAATTGCTCACTGTCTTGGAGATGTCAGCTTTCTGGAGTCAGGTCTGGCCTTTCCTCATTGGGGTGTCACCACTGCCTCACTCAGGGTGCTGCATACAAGGGTTCACCCTCTTCTCCTGTTTAAAGATTGATTCTTCTTGACCTTTCCAGGGACACAAGGTGAACATTAGGGTCCTCTGACAATGTTGCTTCAGCCTTTTCTGCTGATGCCACTAATATTGTAAACATAAGACAAGAAACCCTTGCTATAAATAGGGCATTGAGGCTTAAGTTTCCCTCTTACTGAGTAATTCTCATTCTGATTTGAGTATTTCAGAATATCACATAAAGCAGAGAGGTGTCAATGGGGTCAATTACACCATCAAGGAAAACCCACAGCTGTCCTGTGGAAGCTCACCCTGAGCAGTGCAATCCCTTAATTGAGACCCACATATCCCTGATGTGGGTGCTGTAACTGCTGGGCTGCTTACCACAAGACATGCCACCTGCTTCAGCAGGCATCCAAGCCTAGTCATTTGTTTTCATTCCCTTTCTCTTTTTTTTTTCCCTCCTGAGAGTAAATGTCAGCATGACAGCACATTTTTCATGGGTATTGTTTTGCTGGCTTGTTTTGACAAGGATTGGTGCATGGTAGGGTTTCATCCCCAGGAATCTGTCTGTATATGAAATAATGAGCAGCAGCCTTTGCAGAGATTTTCAACTTTGCACACAAAAGGCAGAGGTAACCCAAGATCCTTAGCCTTAGCAGGCAGGACCACTGAAGCTTTAAGAAGCACCTGATTCTTTCCATTATCTACACAGGGAATAAATATCAAATCTAAAGGGGAAGGACTGTCTCACTGCTACCTGGATGCAAAACAAATTTCTAAGGATGGAGGGACAGATGCTTTCCCCACCTTTGCTGTATGCATCGACAAATGCTAGAAAAAGCAAATGCAGTGACATTAAAATACAGTAATAAAGTATTAGTAAGAGACTTTGGAAATTTAAATAAATTGCCTTTTAAAGACTTTCTGTGTATCAACAGGGATTGCTACACAGAGGATGTTTATTTACTTGCTGTATAAAATTAGATAATTTACACAAATTATCAGCCATAAATTGGCCATGAAGGAAACCAGCCTGATCTATATGAATTAGTTTATCTGTGACATGTTTTAAGCTACCTGATAGGATTCTGATATGCAATTAATTAATTAAACAGGACAAATGTTGTCACTCTGAATAAGGGTCTTGCTTACTCATCTAATGAATCACAGAGGTAGGTGTTCATCTTATTGACCATGCATTACTGCATGATACACTCCTCATCTGAAAGACTGCTTGTGCTCTCAAAAAGAATCTATAAAATATTCTATTGGATACCCTTTGACCTAGTTGCTTATTTCTATACTGCCAATCTCATTTCCTCTAATTAACTGAGTCAATCAGTTTCTCATTATTTAGCTGATCTACTTTGGCATTTTAATAATTTCAATAATTTCTTATCTATCAGCTTCTAACTTTGATGTACCTATCTCTTTATTACCATATATTAACAATTTCCTTATTATTAATTGTTATGTCGTTGATATTTTATCACAAAGATACACCTAACCATTACTTGTGGTATTGCCCTGTGTTTTGAATTATTTTCATAATGGATTTATTATTAATATATATAAATAACCTGAAATGTGCAGTAGACATACAGAAGTTTATATACAAAGTCATGGACACTAAAGCTCTGGTCAAAATCTGAAATAAGTATTTGATGGATGTTACAGCTGAAGGATAGTCAGATATTTAAATGATGTTTTGAGGTATTACAATGGTGTCTCCAAAATTATTTGTAACTATTACCACATGTATTCTGCAACTAGAAGGAGGACAGGTACTTAATAGTAAGGAGATAAAATCATGATGTACAATACTGATTATAGATATAAATTACTAAGTGTTTGTAAGAATTTTGTGTGAAAGAAAGGAGTATAAAGAGAAAAACATTCCTACCATACACTATCCTCATTTTTCAAAATACTTTCTTTTTGTCAAGGAAGCTCTTTTTTCCCCCTCTCCATCCAACTGTGGAGAATTTCAGTGTGGAATCCTAGAAAATCCTTTTGCAAATCTGTGTAAAAAGTCCTTTACTTGCAGCAGATCTAGTTCCCTGGCTTTTTAACCCACTTATCTTCAAGGATGCAGCAAGGATAAACTAGCACTGAAAAGATAACTTTTAAGGCAACCTTGAGCTAGTGCCAGCTTGCTAACATGGGCCCTGAATCCATCTGTATATAGCTGGAGCTATACAGGGCTAGTGCACTTGCAAGTTGTTTCTTGGGGACTTGTTATATAAACATATCTTTATTAGAGCAGTTCGATCATGATACTGCCCCTAAGACACAATTATATATATCTTTGGTGTTATTGGTCAACTTGAATGTGTGTCGTGATTATAATCCTGATATCAGGCACGTGCAAACTAATGCTCCTTTACCATGACATGCTGGGAAAGCAAGTCCCTTCCTGTGCTTTAGCAAGCAGCATCCTCATCCCCACAATGTTCTGGAGACTAAGCCTTTTCCTGGTGTGACATAATCCTCAAGATGAGGGGTGTTACAGTACACACTGCCCAATAATGTTCTGCCTACACAGTTGGCCTTTGCTGCTGACCTGTAAGCATTTATTGACTTTTATTTGACAACCTTATGTTCCAGCTTTACCCTTTTGAGTGCTAAGATACTGCTTATGAATTTAATGTGAGGAGTGAGTTTGATGATGAAACCAGAAATGTGATGAAAAATACAGCTACAACATGAAAAACTAGAAAATCAAGGAGGTAATGGCAACAGGCCAGGCACAAGTCAAACCAGCTTCTAGGAGAGGTTAGTCCTAAATATACAAGAGGGGGAGAAACCTTGGCCTAATGAACTTACATGAATTAACTTCTGTCACTCTCTTCCCTCTGGACTTTAGGCAAATTGCAGGCAGAAGCTTCAGTTCATAGTCTCTTTGTTTTAAAAAAAGGGAATAAAAAATGAATGGAGAAAAAGGCCACCTGGAGTGTGTAAAAATGAAGACATAATGACTGCTCAGGTATACCTTCCTCTGTCTCACTTCACCCTTGTGTGTTGGAAATTATATCCCAGGAAGCTATGCCTGTCACAAGTCCAGTGACATCAAGCTTTCATGTCAAAACCCTTGAAGACAATAACGTAATAGAGTGCCTTGTGCAAAAAAAGAACATGTAGAAGTGGTGTTTAGGGACACAGTTTAGTGGTCAATTTGGCAGAGGTAGGTTAATGGTTGGATCTGATGATCTTGAAGTTATTTTTTAACCTAAATATTCTATGATTGTATATTAATAGGTTGGTTCTCATCTAGTACCAGTGGAACAGAGACAACACTCTGATTATTTGCTAGTATGAGAAAGTCCTTGAAATGCAATGTTGCATTTAAAAGTGACCTAAAAGCCATTCAGAGGAAATTTCTGATGGAATAAAAACACTGATGAATTGCATATAAATATTTACATGTTTGTTAAGGAGATGAAACTCAGTACTAACTTTAATGCTGTGGTAATACCAAAGAGAGCACATACAGTAAGCATCCCTGAGTTGCAGTCTTCCACTGTCCTTGGAGAGAAGTATTTGTAGGTATGAGACTTGTGATCCTGTAAAACACTCTGCACTGACATGCTGTGTCACTGGCAAATTGTCGCCAATTATCAACAATGAAAGGTCTTTCCAAATTGCCATTCTCTCTGTGCTTGCACAGTTTCAATAATAAGGTCTGTGAGAAGGCAAGAATGACAAATCAAAACACGCAGGGTAACGTACTCAATGTCATAAGGGGATCAGGTACACATGTAATGTGGACCATATCTGACAATATACCTGCTGACTACGCACTTGGGATGATTGCTTTGTATGTAGATTGTACATATGTGAAGTATCAGGAGAGGATGAATCGCACTACACCTCACCTTGGTTTTCAGAGTATGTACATTATGGCAAAGCCTACTGCTGTATGTGTTTTTGATCAGTCCCAAAAGGTACTTGCTTCCAAGTGCCGGGTGTTGCACTTTAATCACAGTATCACAGTATCACAGTATAACTAAGGTTGGAAGAGACCTCGAGGATCATCGAGGCCAACCTGTCACCACAGACCTCATGACTAGACCATGGCACCAAGCGCCACATCCAGTCCCCTCTTGAACACCTCCAGGGACGGTGACTCCACCACCTCCCTGGGCAGCCCATTCCAATGATGAACGACTCGCTCAGTGAAGAACTTTCTCCTCACCTCGAATCTAAACCTCCCCTGGCACAGCTTGAGACTGTGTCCTCTTGTTCTGGTGCTGGTTTCCTGGGAGAAGAGACCAACCCCTTCCTGGCTACAACCACTTTTCAGGTAGTTGTAGAGGGCAATGAGGTCACCCCTGAGCCTCCCCTTCTCCAGGCTAAACAATCCCAGCTCCCTCAGCCTCTCCTCATAGGCCTTGTACTCAAGGCCTCTCCCCAGCCTTGTTGCCCTTCTCTGGACACGTTCAAGTGTCTCGATGTTCTTCTTAAACTGAGGGGCCCAGAACTGGACACAGTACTCAAGGTGTGGCCTAACCAATGCAGAGTACAGGGGCACAATGACTTCCCTGCTACTGCTGGCCACACTATTTCTGATGCAGGCCAGGATGCCATTGGCCTTCTTGGCCACCTGGGCACACTGCTGGCTCATGTTTAGGCAGCAGTACCCCCAGGTCCCTCTCTGTTTGGCAGCTCTCCTGCCACTCTGACCCCAGCCTGTAGCTCTGCATGTGGTTGCCATGGCCAAAGTGCAGCACCCGGCACTTGGACTTGTTAAATGCCATCCCATTGGACTCTGCCCATCTGTCCAGTCGGTCAAGGTCCCTCTGCAGAGCCTTTCTACCCTCTAACTGACTAACATCTGCTCCTAACTTGGTGTCATCTGCAAACTTGCTGATGACTGACTCAATCCCCTCATCCAGCTCATCAATGAAGATGTTAAAGAGGATGGGGCCCAGCACTGATCCCTGGGGGATGCCACTGGTGACTGGCCGCCAGCCGGATGTGGCACCATTCACCACCACTCTCTGGGCTCGGCCCTCCAGCCAGTTCCTAACCCAGCACGGAGTGTTGTGGTCCAAGCCACGAGCTGACAGCTTAAACAGCAGTTTACTGTGGTGGACAGTGTCAAAGGCCTTGCTGAAGTCCAGGTAGACCACATCCACAGGCCTCCCCACATCCACCAGACGGGTCACCTGATCATAGAAGGAGATCAGGACCTGCCCTTCCTAAATCCATGTTGGCTGGACCTGAGCCCTTGGCCATCCTTCAGGTGCGCAGTTATTGCCGCCAGGATAATCTGTTCCATCACTTTCCCTGGCACTGAGGTCAGGCTGACTGGCCTGTAGTTTCCAGGTTCCTCCATCCGACTCTTCTTGTGGATGGGGACCACACTGACCAGTTTCCAGTCATCTGGGACCTCTCCAGTGAGCCAGGACTGGAGGAAAATGATGGAGAGTGGCCTGGCCAGCTCATCTGCCAGCTCTCTCAGTACCCTAGGATGGATCCCATCCGGTCTCATGGACTTGTGAATGTCCAAGTGGCTCAGCAGGTCCTGAACTAATTCCTCATGGATTTCCAGGGCATCACACTGCTCCCCGACCCCATTGCAGAGCTCAGGAGCCCACTCGTCCTGAACTCCTGCCTTGCTGTTAAACATTGAGGCAAAGAAGGTGTTCAGGACCTCAGCCTTTTCCTCGTCTTCAATCACTGTGTTCCCCTCCAGGTCCAATAAGGAGGGCAGGTTCTTCTTGCCCTTCTTTTTAGTGTTAATATATTTGTAAAAATGCTTTTTATTGTCTTTCACAGAGATGACCAGTTCAGTTCCAACTGGGCCTTTGCCTCTCTAACTTTATTCCTACATAATCTAACAACTTCCTTGAACACACCTCCAGAAGCCTTTCCCTCCTTCCAAAGGTGATACAGCCTCTTTTTTTCCCCTTAACTCCTCCAGGAGCTGCTTGCTCATCCAGGCCGGTTGCCTTCCCCACCGGCTCATCTTTTGGCACGTGGGAACCGCCAGTTCCTGTGCCTTCAAGAGCTCCTGTTTGAAGTAGGTCCAACCCTCCTGGACCCCTCGGTTCATGAGGATTGGTACCCAGGGAACTTTAGAAATAAGTTTCTTAAACAAGCTGAAGTTTGCCCTCCGGAAGTCCAAGGTGAAGGTTCTGTTGGTACTCCTCCCTGTCTCCCTGCATATTGAAAACTTCACTTTGGTCACAACAACCCCATGAAATGCTACAGGGTGGGGTCAGAGTGGCTGGAGAGCAGACAGGCAGAAAGGGACCTGGGGGTACTGGTTTATTGTAGGCTGAACATGAGCCAGCAGTGTGCCCAGGTGGCCAAGAAGGTCAATGGCATTTTGGTCTGCATCAGAAATAGTGTGGCCAGCAGGAGCAGGGAAGTCATTGTGCTCCTGTACTCGGCTCTGGTTAGGCAGTGTCCAGTTCTGGGCTCCTCAATTTAAGAAGCATATTGAGACACTTGAACGTGTCCAGAGAAGGGCAACGAGGCTGGGGAGAGGTCTTGAGCACAAACCCTATGAGGAGAGGCTGAGGGAGCTGGGGTTGTTTAGCCTGGAGAAGAGGAGGCTCAAGGGAGGCCTTATTGCTGTCTACAGCTACGTGAAGGGAGGTTGTAGCCAGGAGGGTGTTGGTCCCTTCTCCCAGGCAACCAGCACCAGAACAAGAGGACACAATCTCAAACTGTGCCAGGGGATGTTTAGGCTTGAGGTGAGGAGAAAGTTCATCACAGAAAGAGTGATTTGCCATTGGAATGTGTTGCCCAGGAAGGCGGTGGAGTCACCATCCCTGGAGGTGTTCAAAAAAGATTGGACATGGCACTTGAAGCCATGGTTTAGTTAGTCATGAGGTATTTGGTGATAGGTTGGACTTGATGATCTCTGAGGTCTTTTCCAACCTTGTTGATTCAGTGATTCTGTGATTCCTGTCTTTTCTGCTGAGGTAAGCATATGTGGCTTTTCTGTTTTGAGTCTACTTTAAGTGGGTAAATATTGCACCATTCCAGTGTTGTCCCTTCTTGAATTAAAATTTGTCATTCTCCTTGAGGAGACAACTGAGCATACAGTGTAGAATTTAATTTCATTTCACTTTTAGATGTGTGTATCAGCAAAAAGCGTACTTTATGCAGAATTGAGGGTCATGATATATGAGATGATTTAGCCTTTCAGTGAAAGCCGTATACCACAGTTGCTGTGTCATTATGCTGCTGAAGGAGAATACGATAAATTATTTCACCTATTTGCTGTTTATCAGGTACATAAATGCTGTAGAGTTTACTGCTTTTCTGAGCTAGATCTAAAGATGATTCTACATCATTACAGGAAAAAAAGGATTGAATCGTACTGAAGCTTCTTATTTCTCAAGTCAGATGAAATGTGGGCTTGTGGCAAGCTGCAAAAAAATTAATTAGAAGAGGCAATATACAACCCTACTAAGAAGTTTATATCCTCCTACAAAGACATACATTTTTGTTAAGAGACAAATCTTTTTGTAATGAAAGTAGAATACTCTCAAAGAAACTCAGATGCACTTCTCTAGCAATGATAGAAAGATCAAGAGGCCCAGTTAATTTTTGTTGCCTACAAGACATCAGGGAATACACCCAAGAGGAAATAATTTTGTTTCATGCTTTTTGTCATCAGTGTCTTGCAATCTATCAGTCTCAGTGTTTCATATTTTGAGCACCAGCTATCTAAGGACTCCAGAGCTCAAGTTTCCAGTATTTCCTCTAAGCAAGAAGCCTGGGGAGAAACAAAAAGATCCATCATATGCCTACACAGCTCACTCCTGCATTATCCTACACTTAAACAGAGGCCTTGAACTCCTCATAGTATCATGAAGCCATGTTCATCAGTTCTTTGCTCTAAGCAGCAGTTGTTTCACTTGTTAACTTGAATCACCTCAAGCCTAAGTGCCTGAACTCACTTTCCAGTTAATAAAGAGAAATCCCCACCTTTATGGCATGATTCATCTCCGCAAGGGACATCTTATCTGGAGTTTGCCCTCCACCCACCTGTTTCTAAAGAATCTTGTGGCTAAACAGAAGAAATCAGTGCATGCATGTATGGGTGACTTCATTGCAGCCTTTCATGAAGAATAAATGCTCACAAAAAATTAGAGAAATTGAGCGCTTCGGAGTCTGCCCATGACTGATGTCAGGACTGAAGTGGGCTTGTCTTCTGCAAATTACCTTGATTATGCCTCATATCTTTCTGCTGTTGACCCCTCCTTCCCTCTAAAAAGTGTTGCTCTCTACTCCTCTACTCCTGTTTATCTTGGTTTTGATTTTGCAGTCACCCTTCTTGTGTATTTGGGAGGATGTCCTGCCTACCTGTTGTTCTTTGTGTTTATCCTGTCCATTGCCTAGAAGCTTTTTATCATGTATTCATCCTACATAAAACAACCCAGATCTTCTTGTCCCCATGTTGATAATTTCTTGCATACTTGAATTAAAATCGTTACACATGGTATCTGTCTATGCCATCACCATGTTACAAAACACTTAAATAATGTTGTCAGTTATACTATTTTAGTGCTTGTATTCACGGTCAAGGCAAGTTAACATTCACTATACCCAGATTAGTACATTTATAATTTGTAAGGGACACAGACCTTTGTATTAGTTACCAATGAACGTCTGTTAGGCATCAGTTGCAGTCAGGTGTTCCTACTGTGATAATAAAAAACTACAGGGATGAAAGATGAGTCAATGCTCAAGCACGGAGATATCTGTTTTGTTATCCCAAAATACTGCCTAAGCATCTGGGTTAAAAGTAAGTCAAGAAAGTCACAAGAACGAATATTAAGATCCTACAGGAAAAGATGGTTTGACATACACTAAGGCTGTTCCTTATCCCAGTCCAGATGATAACTTGGAGTGATGAATCCTCAGAAAGTCAGAGCTGGGTTGGACACTCTCTTTGGCTTTCTGTAAAATCTGAGTTCTAACCCAAAGTTTGATTCAGTTTCTATTTTGAAGGACATTTGAAGCTTGCTTCTAGAGCTAGGAACTTCTCAGTTAAGGATATTGTTCAATAGGCAGAAGGATGATTCCCTAGAAACTTGAGATCATCTCATATAAGCCTTATGCAACAGTGACCTTTTATTCTTACTAATTTGGAAATACCATAATAAATAATACATATTCCTTGTTAGTTCTATCATCATATACTGCAAGAACACCCAGAACCATGGTTACTGTGGAACATGGAGTCTGTTTCCTCTTCCTTTGTTCTGCTCCAAGCTGACCCTGGCATCATCTGTTTCTAAATGAATCCACACAGCAAAATGTTAGTTTTCATCCCAGGGACTGGTGCATTAAGTTTCAGATCACATGGGTATCAAAGCCAACAAATCAGGTAGGACTTTTCTTTATAAGTAGCTCATTTAAAGCATTTTTTTATGAGGTTAGGAGACTGAGATGCTGTGTTCATAATTTCCTGACATGCAGTGAAGCTAAATTAAGATTCTCATGCTTTATAACTACTCACCACTGTGAAAAGTACAAACTGATGCAGTCCCTAAGTGCTTTATTTGGATCAAAGGCAACTCTCGTGATATATCTGAGAATGTAAACCTTGGGCAGTTCTGACCTCTAAATTCTCTAAATTCCAATGAATGGTAGCCATAGTACTACTTCATTTCACGGTACATACTCATTTAACACTGATTATCTTGAACTTTATCCCTTTTTGATTTTATAGAGTTAACAGTTAATGAAATCAGAATAGTACAATGCAGGCAGTATTGCTGGAACTTGTGTAATAATTATCTTGACAACATATCCTTAAAGTGAACAGCAGAAACTTGCTCCAAAATGTATTCCTTTCCCCCCTCCTTTTTTTTTTTCTCCATGCATCCATGAGATGAAGAAGTAAAAATAATTCTGTGAAATAAAGCTTCAAATGAATTCTATACTTTTCCTATAATTTCTGAGTGGGCTCTGAAAATCTCTCTTGAAAGTCAGGGATAGTTCACACTGCATAACTTTGGGTACCCAAACTTCAGGTACTAAGCTTAACTTTGGAAGTAGTCTCCCTCTCAGTCTATGTATAAACTCTGTTTAGAGAGAAAGAGAATACTTTAGCAGATGGTTTAAAGCAGAAATATAATTTGAGTGCTCTAAGTTTATGTATAGGAATACAGTTGTTTCATGGTAATTCACTATGACTTATCCCCTCAGAAAGGGGACATACTTGGCACATACAAAAGCAAAACCTTTCACAGTCAGTAATGCAGATATTGTTTCCACTAACTAGAGCTCTGGAGTGAAACTGGGCAAGCTTCAATATGCCAATGCTTTTGTTGCATTTGGCCCTGGCTGGGGGCCAAATACCCACCAAAGCTGCTCTATCACTTCCCTCCTTAGATGGACAGGGCAAAGGAGAAAACACAACAAAAGCCCTGTTGTGCATATGGGGAGCTTAAGCAAACCAGGCTTGTTTGGAAATGCTGAGTGCCTAAAAACAGGTGGTGGGAAAGCCGTCTGCCACATGCATTGTTGGCCAATGATTTTCCAGAATGACAAGGAAAAGTGTTTATATCATACCTGTTTTGCTAGTATCTAATGCTTCAAGCATCCCTGTACAAATTTTAAAAGGAGTTAAAATACTAAATGAAACTGCAGATTTTGAAAAAATTTTCTTTTTTTGATTGAAAAATGGATGGCTCCATCCTAAGAGCAATCTTTGTCATCACATGGAATATTTTTTGCGATAACATAAACTGTTACAATTACTGCAAGATAAAGGTATAGCAGCTGAAGGTTTCAGTTTCAACATAGTCATACAGGCTACTGTTTAATACCAGTAGGAGATCAAGATTAAATCTGGAAAGATTAGGGGAGAGTGGGAATGAAAAGCAGCAAAAAAAAATCATATTAAGTAGGCCAGGAGCATACCAGTTTACCCACATGCAGTTCATCCTCTTGGCTGAGAGGTGGGAAACAGGCAATTGATGCATTTACCTCTTTCAAAATGTCACTGCACCATGAAAAAGCAATTATTTGCTTTCCTAGCTATTAAAAACCATAAAAGGTGATACTTGCACTTGAGAGGTTGACTCAGAAATACCTGATACATTCTTGTGTGACAGCAGGCTCTGGAGGCATAGCTTGCTCATTGTGCTGGGAAGTTGGGTCTAACTCTCTGTGTTAAAGTCCCTGGGGCTTTCCTGTCTGGTTTTTCATATGTTGCTGGGCAATCTGATCATGCAGAGGTTCAACATGAATACCTGCTGTAATCCAACATCTCTAAATGGGATAGAGGAAGGCACAGAGTCTCCAAGAACCACACACACCTATCTCAGTCTGGGAGTTGGGAAGGAGACACAGTTCTTTTTGAACATTTCTTTGAGTGAAATTAGACACAAATGAGGTCATATTTCAATATGAGACTATTTATTAAAGAGAGAGAATGGAACAGAGAAAGAAAGAAAAGGGAGAAAAAGAGAGAGAGACAGCATGAAGAAAGAGAGAGCAACAGAGATAGTACCGCCCCATGGTCCTTCTTTGGTGGTGGGGCAGGAGAAGAGACATCCTGTCTCCAGCCTGAGATGTCCCTGGTGGTGTTTCCCCCAGTAAGCTGGCATAGCCCCGGGCTTTTAGTATGCTCTTGGTTCATTCATCGTAGCTACACCTGGTTCACATCAACAATGCATAAGTAGATTTCCAGGAGGGTCTTCCATGTGTCTGCAAAGGTTGGCACTGAACAGCCTCCACCCCTCTTTGCCATCCACTGTCTGCCACACTCCCTGGGCAGTTGCTGTCTCATGGGCAGAGATGACACATCAGTTGGATCATTCAGGACAATCTTATCTTTGTTGAGATACTTCTCAGTTCTTAATGTAATCATCATAATCACCAGGTGATTTACATGTTCAACAGAGGATTCTCCCAACGTGCCATTTGGCTGCCACGGGGCAGCTGTCCAGCAGCTTGCTCTGTCTCTGCCCAGAACTGGTACACAGCCTTTATCCCATCTTTGCAGGAAGGTCATGATGACCTGTCTGTCAGAAAAAATCCTTCACTCTGATAACAGCAAGTAATGGACCTCCCCTTTTTAACTGTCTTCCCCCACATACTTTTATCTCTTTCCTCTGCCTCTCTTATTCTGGTAATGTTTTTCAGAATTACAGCCAGAAATTTCAAATCTGTTAAGTAAATTACAGAAATTGATATTTCTATTTTTTGCTGTTTAAGCATTCAACTTGCATTTGCATGAGTAAATGCCTATCTATCTATGATCAGCATAATTTGAAAAATTACTGGATGCTTTCATGGTGACAATGCACCATGTTAGTAGTCAAGTGGTAAAGGTATTTAGTGACAGAAGAACAGCAGAGTTAGATTTGAATAATTTATTGGAATTATTTTGATGGTTGGTTTTGTTTCTGCAGGGTTTTTTAAGGGCTCATTTTTAAGTTTCATTTTCATTTTAAACAACTCAGATTGTCCCAACCAATAAAAAAATATCTCCAAACCTTCTAAGCTTCTTGAAATGGTTATTTTATTACATAAGAATTGCAGATTGAACACAGTAGACAGAATTTTAGGTACCTGCTACCAGTAGAACTCCAGCACTCTGAAAACATGATTTGAAGAAAGTAATTCACAATTCATATTAGTTTCAATAAATGATTTTGAACATTTTCAACTTGAAATGAAAAATAAACTCATTGTGTGAGACCGCAAGAGCATTATCCAGACAAAAGACTAGCTGAAACATCCCCATAATTTCCAAACTCAACAACTTTTTTTGGACTACATGTCTAAAATTAGGAGAGGATTCTGTAGAGAACGTCAAGCATGTAGTTAGAAAATATATGTGTAACTCCCGTTTTCATCTGAAGAAAAGGACAAAGATATTTTACTCTTGCAACATATGAATGATTCTAATCAAGCTGGAAGTTTTGTGGTGGTGTTTTGTTTTCGGGTTTGGTTTTGTTTTGTGTTGTTGTGTTGTGTTTTTTTTTACAGGTAAAACAACAAAAAATAAAAGAATGAAATAATTTAGGAATTTTATTTTTTCCTAGTTCAAGTCTGGTGCAGATTACTTGCAGAGTCTTATAGAATTAAAAGCTTGCCAATGCACTGAAGACTGAGTGCTTGCACACTGCACATTGCATTGTGCTTGGTAGGAAGTCTGTGGTGAATTTCTAACAAATAACTATGAAACTAATTATGGAGATAATTTTAAAATATCATTTGGACTCATTGTTTCAAGGGTACAAGTACAAAAAGCTAAACTAGTTATTAAACTATTAAGTAAAATGAACTTGACTTGAAAAAATGCCCTGGAAGTTCCACAAGAACTATAGATAGCATTGCAGAAGTACTATAGCACAGTTCAGGATGATTTATTAGGATCAGTAGTTCTAAGGCTTGTGGGCGGAAAGATAAAAATTTCAGTACTAGCACCTTGAAAGCCTTCTGAGACAGAGACAATTAGCCTGTAGAAGTTATAAAAAGAAGCATGGGTCAGAATAATGCTTTGATTAGAATACTGTCACGTCATCTTTTGAAGAAAGAGAAAATATAAGCTTTGAAAAAGAATGTGGCATTTTCTAAGAAAAGAATACAGTTTTCTTTACCTTAAGGTTACACAATTTAGCCTTGCTATAGAGGAAGGAATGGGACACTTGCAGCAGGAAGTGGAAACAGCTAAACAAAACCAGCAAGGACAATGTCTTTTTTCTCGAGGTCAAAATAAATGTTTTGGCAAAGATAACAAACTGTCCATCTGATTGCTGAAAATGCAGCATCCAGGAAGCACCAGAGCATCTCTGTGTGGAAACATGCAAGAGGAACTTGGAAGAGGTCAAAAAGAGGATGGATGTAAGAAAGACACAGTGTTTCAGGGGCAAGTGATGCTAAACTTCTTGACAACCAATGGAACACAAAATTCTTACTGAAAACTTTTAAAGAATACCGTGTTCATTTTTTTGTTTTCTCCATCTTGGTTGCTGATTCCTTTAATTTCCATTTAAAAACCCCACCAAAAACAACCTCCAAAATGTAATGGCCATCATAGCCAAAGAGTGATGATGTCTTCCATATATGATTTATTTTGGAATTTGGTTCAGGTCAAAAAGGAGTCTGCCGTGTGAAATGGTTATAGGACAAGTTATCGTTATCAGAAAGAAAGCAGAAGGAATCCCTTTACAGTGGGCACTTGTATTATCACTATTTATACTCTGCAGACTATTAGCAATATGCTAGAAATAGTACTATTTACCTGTGAATGGTGGTTTTGTTATCTCAGGGGAAAAGAGTATGCTTTTAAGTATAAGTGGCCTGATTTTCAGATATGGTTAACTTGTGCACCATGCACCAAAATCAGTGGTAAATGCATAACTTCTGGAAACTGGGTACTCAGTATCTGTGAAAAACCGGGTCACTTCTTCAAGGAGGCTTGCATGTTCATGTGGGCTCTTGATTCCAGAAATGCAGGCTTCAAAATTTTGACATTAGTACAGATTTATAAAACAGAGCAGCCCGTGAAGAATTTATCTCTTGTGCTTTTTGTTGCTGTTGCTAAGAGAAAGCTGTGACAACTGTCTCTATAAGCAGATAAGATTATGATGAGCTGCAGTAGTTTAGTAAATTCTTTGTCACTCATTTTATAACACACAATAAACTATGTCTGGCCATATTGTACTGTTTTTTTGGTGGTGTTTTATTTTTTTTTTTCCTCAGGAATTTCCTTACGTGATTTGTGAGCTAGTTTTATTGGGATTGTTAAAGATCAAGGATCATAATTAAAATTGGCGGAAAGCAATGGACAACATTCATCATAACAGGACATATGCAAGCTTGCTAGGTACAGTGATATTGTAGGGATGTACCTAAGATGAAAGTGTGCCCTTTCTTCTAACAGTTGCTTTAGAGAGATTAAGAGAAAAAGATGTCTATTATGTATACGATCAGCTGTAGGTGATTTTGAAAAAGCTCAGAGCTCTTAGTGTCTCTGCTGATAGACCTTCAGACACAGACCTACGCTAGCTTACATTATTTTTCACATGTTGTTTGGGCTAAACTAAAGATCATGTATCTGCAATTGAAGAAAAAAAATAAACACTCTCTAAAACGTAAAAAGTGACTTATCATTTAAACAGCCCTGGTTTTGAATACATATTCAGTTGTTTGAAAGATAGTCCTTAAGATGCTCCTAGGCGCTCACACAGATACTTGGGAGTCATTGATATCACACACACACACAGATAATGCGTTTGATTGCAAGAGACCTCAGCCCTTGACCCAGCGCTGAAAGGTCAACACTAAACCATGTCTCTATTATGTAAGCTCTCCACCTCCCATTCCCCAGTCTTTCCATCAATAAAACTGAAGCAGTAACAATTATACATAGTTGGAGTCAAACTTGGGATTTGACTGAGCACAAGAGAGAATGAGGCCAGTATTTCTGACAGGTGAGGCACGGGGAGACAAAATTTCCTTGCAAGTGTCTGTATGAGACAATCTTCATCTGCTGGAAGCTCTGCATTGAGTCCTGACACTTGCCGTGTATCGAGTTAACCAGGTAGAAAATACCTTCCGTTTCAATACTTGTCTGTTTTAGAGACTGGCAATTCGAGCAGACTGTGGGAATAAAGGCTCACTGAACCTGCAGGGAGGACAAAGTCACTGTAAGAAATATAGGACAGAGTAGGCGCTAGCAGCTGAACACAAAACCAAAAGTGAATTCAGTGGATTTGGAGTCATGTTAATTCTGTTGTGCACAAAACCAACCAAACAAACAAAAAAGGGAAAAGAATCTGTAGTGAATGACGTGTTATAATATTAAAATATTTACACTATGGCAATGTCTCCTGAAACAACTTCCTTGTCCTGACAGCATTGTCAGCTGCCTCTTGCATGGTTTTGAAAGCTCAGCCTCTTAGTAGAGGGTAAATCAAAGCCATGGAGCCTATATATATATATATATTTCAAATAGTACTAGTTTAATTGCATAAGACCTTCAGCTACTCCACTGAAAATCTAACACCAGCACTGCAGCAGGAGGTTGGCTACAAAAACTGTCTGGTCACAGACAAGTAAGGTGGAGTGTGAAATTTCCCAAATCTCACCCAGGTGTCACAATAGAAACACAGAGTCCTGAAAAACCCCAAAGCTGCTAAATCATTTAATTGTGAATGTGTGGTGGTGTTTGTTTTGTTTTGTTTTGTTTTGTTTTGTTTTGTTTTTTTAATTAAGAAAAAAGAATTAAGGCTCAGGGTGGGTTCCAGGAAAACAGAATTAAGGCTCAGGGAGAGTTATACTATGTTATGTGCTGAAATCCCTCAGTTGTCCTGTATAAGAAGTGGGAGCATAAGAGCATCACCCCCCCCACCCCCCTCACACTCCCCTCACCCCCCCCCCCCCAGCATTTTAGATTAAGAAGAAAAAAATATTAAACCAAAAACCTTCCTGGAATCATGCTTCAGGCTGCCTCTCTATGACTTTACAGAGACAACACAAGTGAAATAGCCTCATCTCAGGTACCAGTATCACTTCCTCTCCAACAGTTTTGTTGTTCAGACTGAGATAGTACTCTTCTCTGTTTAATCAGTAAGTCCACTGGACTTGCTCCATTATGTTCTTCTCAGACTAGATACAATATCCTAACTGTGGCTTCACATGTCCTAAATATCTTAATCTGTTTTCTGCACTTTTATAACCAGGATGACAATGGCCTTTGCTGCAGGTCATGATGTATGTTCCTGTGCTGTCCCCAAGCACTTTTTCTGCAGAACGGCTTCCTAAATGGATGTCACCTAACCCATACTACCTCATTAGGTTGTTTCCATCTGAGATGCAGGACTTTTCATTAGCATTTCATAGAATCATAGAATATCTCAAGTTAGAAGGAACCCATGAGGATCATGGAATCCAATTCCCTGCTCCTCAAAGAATAGAATAGAATAGAATAGACTAGAATAGACTAGACTAGACTAGACTAGACTAGAATAGAATAGACCAGGTTGGAAGAGACCTTCGAGATCATCGAGTGCAACCTATCATCCAATACTATCTAATCAACTAAACAATGGCACCAAGCACCCCATCAAGTCTCCTAAACACCTCCAGTGATGGTGACTCTGCTACCTCCCTGGGCAGCCCATTCCAATTGGCAATCACTCTCTATGAAGAATTTCCCCTCCTAACATCCAGCCTAAACCTCCCCTGGCAAAGCTTGAGACTGTGTCCTCTTGTTCTGGTGCTGGTTGCATGGAAGAAGAGATCAACCCCTACCTAGCTACAACCTCACTTCAGGTAGTTGGAGACAGCAATAAAGTCTCCCCTGAGCCTTCTCTTCTCCACGCTAAGCAACACAGCTCCCTCAGCCTCTCCTCATAGGGCTTGTGTTCCAAACCCCTCCCCAGCTTTATTGCCTTTCTCTGTTCATGTTCCAGCAACTCAACATCTTTCCTAAACTGAGGGGCTCAGAACAGGGCACAGTACTCAAGGTGTGGCTTAACCAGTGCTGAGTACAGATGGAGGAAGACTTCCCTGTTCCTGCTGGCCACACTCTTCCTGATACAGGCCAGGATGCCATTGGCCTTCTTGGCCACCTGGGCACACTGCTGGCTCGTGTTCAGCCTACTATCAACCAGTACCCCCAGGTCCCTTTCTGCCTGGCTGCTCTCCAGGCACTCTGACCCCAGCCTGCAGCACTGCATGGGGTTGTTGTGGCCAACGTGTAGAACCTGGCACTTGGATGTGTTAAATCTCATGCTTTTGGACTCTACCCGTCTGTCCAGCCTGTCAAGGAACCTCTGCAGTGCTTTCCTACCCTCTAACAGATCAACACCTGCCCCCAGCTTGGTGTCATTTGCAAACTTACTGATGATAGGCTCAATACTCTCATCCAGATCATCAATAAAGATATTAAAGGACTAACACTAAACCATATGACTAAATGCATCATCCAGATGCACCCTGAGTTCTGACAGACTTGATGTTGTGACTGCTTCCCTAGGAAACCTTTTATGGTGACTGACCACCATCTCAGAGAAGAACTTTTTCCTGATGTTCAATTGGAACTTTTCCTGATGCAGCTTCTTTTAATTTCCTTGTGTCCTGCTGCTGGTCACTGGAGAGAAGAGATCTGCACCTTCCCCTCCACTGCCCTCCTTGAGGAAGCTGTACTCTGTGATGAGGTCACCTCCCAGCCATCTGTCCTCAAAGTAGAACTAACCAAGTGACCTCATCTGCTCCTTGTAAATCTTGCACTTGAGACCTTTCACCATCTTGGTTGACCTCCTCTGGACATACTCTAATATTTTGATGTCATTCTTATAGTGAGGTGCCCAAAACTGCACACAGTACTCAATGTGGAATTGCAGCATCATGGTGTAGAGTGGGACCATCACCTATCTCATCTGCCTAGCTAGGCTGTGCTTGACATACCCCAGGACAGAGTTAGTCCTTTTGGCTGCCAGACAAAAAATGTTGACTCATATTCAACTTGTCATTGACTCAAAATCCCCAGATCTCTTTCTATACAGCTGTTTCCCAGCATCTCATCTCCCAGTTTGCAGGTATTAACAGAAGTACTCTGTCCCAGGCAGAGACTTAATGTTGTTAAATTTCCTGTGGTTGGTGTTTGCCCAGGCCTCTAGCCTATCCAGGCCTCTCTGTAAGGCCTTTCTAGCCTGCATGGAGTTCACAGATGGTCCTAGTTTAGCATCTTAGGCATACTATATGTACATTCAACTCTTGCATTCAGATTATTTTAAAAACCATATTTTTTCCACCTAAACTTCACAAGATTCCTTTCAACTTATTTCTTTGCCTTATTTAGGCCCTTCTGAATTACAATATATTGACTACTCCTCCACATTTGGTGTCATCTGCAAACTTGCAGAGAGTACATTGCTGATCATGTTGTTGATGAAGGTGGCAGACAATGTTGGTTCTGCTGTTCACCCCTAAAGGGTGCCCCTATTAATGGGCTGCCAGCTGGACTTTTTACCACTGATGACAACTTTTTGAGCCCTGCAGTCCAGCAAATTTCCCACCCACACTGTTGTTCACACATCCAGTTTATATCTTAATATTTTGTTGTTATGGAGACTCATGAAGACTATGTCAAAGGCATTGCTAAAATCAAGGAACACCCAAAATCTGTGGTAGAATTTCATAAAGGTGGTTATTTGTATGCTAGAATTTATTCTGAAAACATTTGTGTACTTCATAAATTCTCATAATATCAAAAGGTTGAAACTCCTGTAAATAAAATTTTAAGTGCCATGCAAGATGAGAGTGTTCTCTCTGCAAAGTTGTCCTTCAGATAGTAACCTTTTGGTCAGGGTTTATGGGATAATAAATGCCAGGCCTTGTATTTACAGAGATATATAGACAACCAGCATTACACTTTGCAATTTTTGTAGTTACATCTGCAGCAGCCTTGTAAGGTGATGCAGATTCCATGTCATGTGGTGCCAATGAGTCAAGTCCCTATGTCTCAAAGGTTGTCCCTACCCAGAATTTGCTTCTTGTGTTCACCACTGCTTGAGTTTAGCCCTGGGTATTCAGTGGGGTCTGTGTGGTCTTGTGACATCAATATCATATAATCTATATATTTTTTTCCATTTAGCCAGTTCAGTCTGAGTTCAGTCAGTTCAGTACAGACATTTCAGCCTGAAATAATGTAAGTCGTGTTGCAGCCCATTAGAGTAGTGATTTTATACCACACCATGGAATATCTATCTTTCATAAGCACATGGAAAATTACAGGTGAAAGCAATTCTGCAAGCTGTACAACAGAGGACAGCTAGGATGAAACCAGTATGAAAATATAGTTCCTTACTTTTAAATACCATTTTTTTAAAAGTTTGAACTAAAATTTGACTTTAATCAGCGATAATTACAGGATCCTTCTATCTTCCACCTGACTCCAGTTCTAGTTTCATTTTAAATGTAGTTTTATGGAATCCTTTTATAGCTCTTACTAGTGATAATGGTTTTCCAAGCCCATCAGATGCTTAATGTTTAACGTGCTTTCTGATGTCCTTCACCTTAGAGGTTATCAGATTAGATGTTCATTCCCTACCAGGGGAAAAAAGAAAAGAGACATTTACTTGGTTGATGTTAAAAGTATATTCTGTGACTAGAGAGGTTTACATTAAAACATTAGGAAACTTCAAGGTACTGTTAGCTGTTACTTCTATATTATTACTAGTGAGACTGTTTCTAGTTAGATGAGTAGCATGATGCAGACATTATGGAATAGAATAAAGGGGTGGAATATTATGGTTTTAGGCTGCATGCCTTTAAGAACCGCAGAGGTGAAGAGCTCCAGGAGGTCCAGAAAGTTCCAGGAATGGATTGGAAAAGTGTAAATTGTTTATTCTATCTCATAAGTCTGTCATCTCTTTATAAGCAGATTGCCTGGGTAGCTCTTGCTCTTTTATCTCTCCTCCTGGGAAAGCATGCGTTCTTATCAGGGGAGGATTTGGGGTCTCACTGTGGCCTTGAGAGGCCTGGGTAATTTTCCATATGCAATTTTGGCCTGTTTGGGCCTAATGTAGGGGGTGTATGGGTTTGTGGGGGAAAAAAAGAGCATTAAGGCCTGAGTGTTAAGGCATGGATGAGGGGCAATGTTGCCACTCCTGCCACTCCAGCTGTCCAGGAGTGGGTGGTGGCTGCACTGACATTGGAGGAAGAGGTGCCTGAAATATTGCCAGGGGTGGTGCTACCAAGAGGGTGGCTGCTGTACTTTCCTGGGGGTAACTCCACTCATCCAGCAGAGGGCTCTGGCAGTGACACTTCGAATTAGAGGTGCTCTGTCTCCAACCAGATGGAGGAAAGGGACAACTGAGTTTCTTGGACTGTATGGAACTGATGATTTGGCATATTGAAGAGATGGAACTCACCTGTATTTCTGATTTGACAGAGGAATCATCACTCCTACAGATGTTGGAAACTGAGAATCTTAAGAAAGCCACAGTTTACACTCACCTGGAGGGGTGGAAAGAGTCACTGAACTTAACTGCCTTACTTGATTGTCCCAGGGGTGGAAACACACCACTTGGATCCCTTTGGGATCATGGACTGGGACTGATTCATGGTGTCCATGGTTTTGATGTTGATTGTCGTTAGGCACGATGCCGACTGTGACTTAAACTGGAAACACCAAGATGAACTGTTCCTAAACTGGTAGGCCAACAATTTCTGATCACCCAGGAAATCCCGATCCATCTCATTTTATGAGGGGAAGCACTGTTTCCTGATCCTGTGTGGTAGGCTGTTCTGAAGGACACCGGGATGAAGAATTATTTACTACTTGGACTTTGCTACATATCATCTAGAGATTGCTTCTAGTTTGATGAATATCTTGATGCAGAAATTATGGAATGGAATAAAGGGGTAGAATGTTATGGTTTGAGTCTGGGTGCCTTTAAGAACCATAAAGTTGAGGGCCAGAGAGTCCAGCCCAGTGGGTGGACAGGAGCAATTACGTTATTCCATTCCCATAAGTTCTGCATCTCCAATATAGAAATGGCTGCATGGGCAGTTTCACCTCCCTTCTCTCCCTGTTCCCTTCCTGATGTAGCTCCCATATCTCCTGTTTGGTATGGGGGAGGGCTTCAGCTTTGAGCAGCTTGCTAGCAGACTGGGCAAAGCCATATTTCTAGCTGCGTCATTTTGGGCCTGGTGTGTGTGGGTAGTAGCAGGGACATATGGCGGGTGGGGAGGGGTGGGGGAAGGAGGGGAAAGACAGGCATTTATGGGCTGGATTTTTGGCCTGGTTTGACAGAGGTTGGGGAAGGCTCTAGCGTAATGGACTTCTGTGTTAAGCCCAAATGACAGATTTTGTGTATTTTATGTGCTTTGCACTGTGGCATATAGTTTATGAATAGCACTTCCAGTTAAACTTCCAGCAATATTCTGTATTTCTGTCCAATCCTGTGTGAAGTTTTTTCTTTAACTACTTTGAGAAGAGTGGGAGAGCCTGTCTCACTCCTACGACCAAGACATTCACGAATATTTGAAAAACACTATTTCTTTCAGAAAATCCAAACAATGTTCATAAAAGTACTGCCTTATCACTCACAACCTGAAGACACAAAGGTCTTCAGGTTTTGCTGAAGGCAGAAAACTTCTCTGTCTGTACAATGCTTTGGGAAAAGTGGATGTACAACAATATATTGATACTTATAGCATGTTGACATGTTCCTGGGTCAACTGCAAACTGCAAACTGCATGAAACCAGAACCTACTTTCTATCTGGAAGCTGTATAAAGCCTGTTGATTTCTTTTAAGGTATATAAAAGAATCTCTGATCTTGGAATTAGTGCCCCTAAAGATTTGATTACAGTTTTCCCTCTAACTTCCTTTGTAAGTATTTTACTGCAATATACTTTTAAATGAAGTGTTTCTACAGTAATAAGCCCATCAGTACTGACTTGGTGTCTTTCTGTTAAGAAGGCAGAATGGTGCACAAATTCTGTGGGAATCTCCCATGAGGACCTTGCCAAGCAATGGGAACAGATAGTTTAGGTTCTGTTTTATTTTTAATGTATTCACAGAAAGTTGAAACCATCCAAGTACATTGTTGACAGAAAGAGATTTCCAGAAGATGCTTTCCTTTGATCTCCTGCTGTACTATGCTATGGAAGTTATCAAGTGCTCTTTGAGCTGCTAGAGCAAAATTTGCCCTCTGAATGCTCTTATCCATCAGAGCTGTGTCTCATATCTAACAGCTGTCACAGTTTTCTCACAGAGTTATCTCCTTCTGAAGGAGAGCAGGTGTTATTTCTAGCACTCCTTCGTGGCCTGGCATCAGCAGTCTCTCACTGTCACCACAGGACAATGGCAGTGATCCAAGCTGTGTGTTTCCCACAAACACCGGATGGTGGGGATCTAGGGATTAACAAGAAAGCCCACACCTAATTTTTGATATAAAACTATAATACTCAGGCTCTTTTTTTCACCCACCTATATTCTTTTGCCTCCAGACATATTAGAGTTCAAATGATCATCATCCCAAGAACAGTGGGTCTCATTTTCACTTGCTGTGGGTATGCACTCTGGTCTCATGGAAGTCATGTTCTTAGATCAATGAAAAAATGCTTCCTTTTCAACACCTCTTTCAAATACAGGAAACAGATGGCTCTCTCTGTGCTTCATGACTGTTGCCTCTTGATGTGAAGTATCTTCAGAATTTTAATTTGACGCATGGAAGGGCAGTGATCTCTGCTTCAACAGGATTTTCATATCTTGAAGATATTTAGGGATGCTACAAGACACCAGTTCTCAGCAGTTCCTTAAGCTATGGTAACCCTATATGTAGTTCCTATAAGAGAAAAAAAAATGTCCAGTCACTACTGTGGAGAACACTGTGCCTCAGTGTATTGCCTGGTTGGCCATTCACAAAAAGTGGCCATCAAAAAGGAAGAGCCATCACTATTTTATCTCTCTTACTCAGCTGAATAGATCAGAGCATCCCCCTATATTCATGACCCCTTTCTGCTAGACAGAGCAAAATCAGGTAGGAGAATCTAGACAGCTCCAGATAACTTAGCTTGCCTATTTGAGGTTCCTATTTACCTGTGTTTGATGAATGAGGTAGGAGAATAATTTGATCTGAAAGAAAAATTCTTGCAGGATTTGAAGCAATCAGTGTTGAGCTCATGAGCCTAAGATACTCCACAGCAGTTTTTACTTTTGGATTTGCCATTTCTTTACAACCTACTCATGGTCAAAATTGGCTTACTGATTTTGGAGCTTCTTAATGAATGAGGGACATTCATTAAAAGATATTGAGCAATGTAAGTTATATTTTACATGCCTTTTTATTTTCAGCAATGAGGTATTTAGCCTGGAGAAGAGGAGACTCAGGGGTGACCTTATTACTCTCTACAACTACCTGAAGGGAGGTTGTAGACAGAAGGATGTTGGTCTCTTCTCCCAGGCAAGCAGTACCAGAACAAGAGGACACAGTCTCAGGCTGCACCAGGGGAGGTTCAGGCTGGATGTTAGAAAAAAGTTCTATACAGAAAGAGTGATTGCCCATTGGAACGGGCTGCCTGGGGAGGTGGTGGAGTCGCCATCACTGGAGGTTTTCAGGAGAAGACTTGATGGGGTGCTTGGTGCTGTGGGTTAGTTGTTTGGGCGGTGTTGGATTGGTTGATGGGTTGGACGCGATGATCTTGAAGGTCTCTTCCAACCTGGTTTATTCTATGTATGTATTCTATGTATGTATTCTATGTATGTATTTGTTTTTCAAAGAGTACAGAGTAAGATTTTTTTCTTAAAAAAAATAAAAGAGATGCATAGTAAAATTTCCTGGTTTACGTTAGCATAGTATAGTAAAATTTCCCCAACGCTTTTTAAGGAAGCTTATGCTACTGTCTTTACACACTTACTCTACATACAGCTCTTTTACAAAGTATTAATGGCTTTGGGATGGTGGTGACTGCACATCCATCCACTAGAGACACTATGTGTTCTTCTTTGAAATACACACTTGCCTTTGAATTACTGTGCATTAGGTTGTGTACTAAAATGATCCACCTAAACAAATGATTGATATCTGAAGCTTCCTGTAATTGGGCATTATTCTGATAGTAAGGATTGAACATAATGATATGGACAATGCAATAAAACATGATGAAAGGTAATAAAATCCTGCACTTTGTCTTAACAGATTTACTCCCTTACTTTCTTTCTATGTCTTCAACAAGGCTAGAAGCTAAAGTTATCCAGTCTAGCATGTTTGTAGATTATGATATCACCTTAAAATGACATGCCTTTCAAACAGGTAGAAGAATACTACTGTAGTCCTAAAACATGCCACTGATACTGTGAAATGCAGAAAGCCCTTCTTGAGATGATGCTTTCATAGTTCATTTTGAAGAGCACAACAGTTAAATAAATGTGATTAAAAGGGGAGCAAATAGTGAGGCAGCTCATTTAAAAGGAGGTTCTTTTACAGCTTGCAGTAGCGTCACCAACCTGTAATCTGCCTTCTCACTTCAAAGTTCTTGTTGGAAGAAAGCAGGAAAGTGAAATTGAACTTTCTAATCTGACATAAAATAAAGTAATAGCCCATGCTGGGAATGAACAGTTATGAGACCAGAGGTGCTCATACAGTTTCTTGATTCTCCCAGAAGACACATACTTCTCAGTCCTTCAAACTATTTCTGCTTTCCCGGTTCTGCCTTCATTGAAATCAATGCAAAACAAACATACCAAATTTTTTTCTTTCCTTTGCATTATCTGAAAAACATGACTGTCAGGAGAGAAAAGTACTCCTTTAGAAATCAGATGGCTGAAGTGCTTTAATTTCAGTTCTCATGATTAAGGATGCACAGCTTAAAATTTGAGAGTAAATGAGGGTGGCATTCTAGAAAAAATCAATACAGAATAATTCAGATCCAATTATTTGCTTATTGCTATCCTAGAGAAGAACACCTGGGTTACCAAAATAGCAAATAGTAGTGGAGGTTAGTCACATGCCACAGCGAAAATTAAGAGATAAGCTAAGAAAGAAAGAGATTCTGTTTTCACTCACGCCTGTGCTAGAGATAGATTTACTAAGAAAGATTTAATTCCATCAGCCTTTTTTAGCCCTCAGCCATTTGAATTTGGTTACTGTGATGGAGAACAGCTGGATATTGCCCATTTTAGTCCCATAAGATCACAGTATCACAGTATCACAGTATCACCAAGGTTGGAAGAGACCTCGAGGATCATTGAGTCCAACCTGTCACCACAAACCTCATGACTAGACCATGGCACCAAGTGCCACGTCCAATCTCCTCTTGAAGACCTCTAGGGATGGTGACTCCAGCAACTCCCCGGGCAGCCCATTCCAATGACCAATGACTCTCTCGGTGAAGAACTTTCTCCTCACCTTGAGCCGAAACCTCCCCTGGCGCAGCTTGAGACTGTGTCCTCTTGTTCTGGTGCTGGTTTCCTGGGAGAAGAGACCAACCCCTTCCTGGCTACAACCACTTTTCAGGTAGTTGTAGAGGGCAATGAGGTCACCCCTGAGCCTTCTCTTCTCCAGGCTAAACAGTCCCAGCTCCCTCAGCCTCTCCTCATAGGGCTTGTGCTCAAGGCCTCTCCCCAGCCTTGTTGCCCTTCTCTGGACACATTCAAGTGTCTCGATGTCCTTCTTAAACTGAGGGGCCCAGAACTGGACACAGTACTCAAGGTGCAGCCTAACCAATGCAGAGTACAGGGGCACAATGACCTCCCTGCTCCTGCTGGCCACACTATTACTAATGCAGGCCAGGATGTCATTGGCCTTCTTGGCCACCTGGGCACACTGCTGGCTCATGTTCAGCCAGCTGTCAATCAGCACCCCCAGGTCCCTCTCTGTTTGGCAGCTCTCCAACCACTCTGACCCCACCCTGTAGCTCTTCATGGGGTTGTTGTGGCCAAAGTGCAGCACCCGGCACTTGGACTTGGTCATTCCATTGGACTCCACCCATTTGTCCAGTCTGTCAAGGTCCCTCTGCAGAGCCCTTCTGCCCTCTAACTGACCAACATCTTCTAACTCGGTGTCATCTGCAAATTTGCTGATGACTGACTCAATCCCCTCATCCAGATCATCAATGAAGATGTTAAAGAGGATGGGGCCCAGAACTGATCCCTGGGGGAGGACTCATCCAATCTGTAACACACTTCCATCAACCCGTAATGGAGATATCAAGAAAAGGACTATCACTGGAAACCAAACTCTCTATATTTAGTGGTTTATTTGATCTTTGAGTGGACAAACCCAAAAGAATTACCAGATAACAAAAGTAAGAAGTCAAACTGGACAGGATCTCTTTCTAGAAGCCTTCATTGCACCTCTCCCTCTCCCTAGACTATCTGAGGTATTAGGAACTTGCATGAAGAAAACTATTGCACTCATAACTGAAAAACAAGTATAGGTTATGTACCAGAAGTAGGAAAATTTTACCTATCCCATGGGAATTTTCAGTGACATCTAACAGATGCGTGTACTTTATGTGTGTGTTTCTATATATGAATATTATGTACATGCATATGGCAATATCTAATTAACATGACGAAAAAAAATCCTCTTTAGGAAAGATGTTAAGCCATAAAAAAGGTGCCATATATATATCAAGAGCCAAGTCAGAAAGACTTTTGCCATTTAAATTGCCAAGTTAAATACAGCACAATTGAAACAAACCTATCCCTCCAGGCTTTCATAAGCCTGCACTTGGGAGCTCTTGGAAGCTAACTTAGCACCAATTGTATCTTATTTAACTTGGCCATTTAAAGGGCTAAGTCTTTAGCAACTTGGCTCACACTGACCATATCACACCTTTATGTGACTGACCTTCCCCTCTCAACTTTCCCTCATTTACTGCATGCTGAATGGTTTTGATCAGATCTCATTTGCGTGATTTTTGGCCAATTAGTTTAAAAGACAAAACCAAAATCTTTAAAGGATACATCTGAGAACATAAAATATAATTGGATGAAAACAGACCTGTTCACATGCTTTTTGCCTTAGCTCAGAGTGCAAGTGTTAAGCTCTAGCTGCCTGTTTTTGCCTGCTGACTGTGCCACCCTGTGAGGAGCTTTCCCCAAAATCCGAGAGATGAACCTTCTGTGTTCATGTGTAGAATTCATACACTATGCTAAAAGAAGTGCTTTTCCTTGCTCTGGAAGAAGATCTGGTTTGAACACCACTTTTAACAGGAAATGGAAAGAGCAGCCAGTATTCTACTGAAGACTTCTGTCTTCATGCATGTGGTAGAGCCAGATGGTACGGTTAAAAGTGCAAAAAGGTGGAGATCTTGAGTTTTCTGGAAAATACATGCCTGAATGAGACTAAATAAGAGTATGGGTATCCTGTGGAACAGTGTCAGTTTTGACTATCACAGTGAAGAAAGAAGAATTTGCTTTGACATTAAAATCCTATTGCTATATAAGGCACAGGAAATGGAACTTCAGATCTCAGATGATGCATCACACCATCAAGACACTCCCACTCAGGTAGACTTGTGGGATGTGAATCAGCAAAATGAGAATCAATAACAATGGGTCTGATAGAAACATTGTGTTGCAATCTTTGCAGGTTGTTACCTATCATAATTAAATGCTTAGAAGTCATAGTAATGACAGCAATATAAAGGCTTATAGAGATTAGATAGAACAAAAATTACTTCCCTAATGTGCATACATCATCCCATACATGGTCTTGAACCACCTTCTGATATATTATGAAATTCTAGTCTGTGCAATAAAATCTGTCCATTCAAGAGGATGCATGGATGGAGCTGCAGGAGGAGAAAATTAAGAAGGGTCAAATATGACACCCATGAATGCTAACTTGGATAAAGATGGATTTATTGATGACAGGAGAAGGGAATGAGTGTCACCCATGTCTTTGGTGGGAGTGACAGTGTAACACATACAGTACACAGCATTATTTATGCTGTTTTGTCAGCACCTAGCTCTCCCATAAAACAATTTGTATATGATTGAGGGGTAAAAGAAATGCACAATAAGATTTCCTAGTCAGGAGATGCAATTTAGAATAAACTGAAGTGGTGTTTCAAATTCCTGCCTTCTCCAAGCCTCTCATATTAATTTAGGCTTTGATTACATGTAACTTGTCCTGCTGGTCCTGCTGTGAAGCAAACCAGGGAGCTAAAGTCTCAAGTGTTATTACTGCTTCTTAAACATCTGTGGAACCTGTGGTAATTTTTTTTTTTTTTTAATCTAAAAGGTATATAATGACTAATTAGAGTTCAAAACATTATTAAAATTAATGGGTAATATATTAGGTAAAAAGCACTTAATAATGCTCTGGTATTAATTCACCTCTATCTTCTCTTATCTCCTTCTGCTTTCGTTCCTGACATCACACAAGTATTTGTTGGCTGACAAGTTATAAGAGAGTAGGACTGGAAGCAACTATCATTTGATTAACACTGGCCTTGCATTCTAAAAATAAGTGCTTTGTGAATCTCTTAGAAAACATCAACATGAAAAGTCATTATGCTTTATTACACATATCATACATCACAGACAGTAAGCAGAAGAGATGAGAACATTGCTAATGGTGTAAGTCTCTGTAATAGAGAAAATTTATCTAATCAAAGTGCCAGAGGTACCTAGCAGATGGTCCCAATATTGGGATATGAGTTAGCACACCAAAAAAAAATTAAAAAATTCCAAAGAATCTGTCCAGAGAAGAAAGAAATACTTCTCCTGTCACCAAATCTTTAGCCCTGAAAATATTAATGTGAGGTGCCAAACATGTAAATGAGATCAGTAACTCCAGAAATTTACAGTTCTACATCACATTTCTATTACCAACCTCCAGTGATAAGGAGGTAAATAACAAAAAAACCCCCAAACCCCAAGCCATCCAAACAACAACAACAAAACCTAACAAAAAACACAAAACAAACTAAACCCCCCCCCCAAAAAAAAAAACAAACCAAAAAACTCCCAAAACCTAAACCCAACTTCACCAACAAAACAAAAAAACCCAAACCCAAATCAAACCAAACCAAAATGCAGGAGACATAATTTACACAGCTGTTATTAAATTGGTTGGAGATGAATGGACAAGAATCATAGAAACATTGCACCTCTTGATCTAACAGAATCTACAAACCTCATAATTGGTCAAATGAGAATGTCTATCATGCAAGCTTTTAGACTCCAGATTAGTTTTGCGTGTCTCTGGTATAAATGGGAGGAATAGGGATCCCACTATTCTTAAGTTCAAGATGCATGTAATAGATCAGATAAACTATGCTTTAATTGTTGTAATTTATTTCTCTTGATTAGAAAGGGAGGTCTAAGGAAAGTAGGATAAATACAGACCATAATAGTTAGGTAAGGTAAATGTCAGTCTAAGGAATCAGGCTATACCTTTCTCAGAAGGGTAACAATGAAGATTTATTCTTGCTTCTGCCCTCTGCCAAACTATTCAAACATTGTAATGAAAATGAAAAACATAATTGTGGAGAAATTTCAGAAAATACCAACAGAAATATTGCTTGAAATGACCAGAATCAATGTTCCAATTTTCTCCAAGATGTAGCTGCATTATAATAACTTTAGTCAACAACATCCTCTCTCTTACATAGAGTCCTTTTCTATGAGTTCCCCCTGGTAATCCGAGTATGCAAGAATGTTTTTAGGGAATCACTATGTACAACTTAGGCTTTGAAAAAAACTCATGTCTGAAACTTTAACCATCAGTTTAGCAAATGTATCTACATTATAAATGCATTCTGGCTTGGTCTGTTTTTGTATGAAAATGTGACTAAGGACACAGCCTGGAGACACTCTTTATTAGAACAATTTACTGAAGCCACAGTGATTAGAAGCAGGAGTCTAGACTCCTTTTTGCCTTAAGAGATTGACAGTGGAAATGTCAGACTGTGGAATAGGCTTATTGTTGAAAAGAATTGAAGAATATTTACAGCAGTGGAAAAATGACACAAAATCCAACACACTGAAGTAGAAGACAGAGTAAACAGCATTTGAGTTAAATACACTGAATTTTGTGCAAATGTGCTCTTTCTTTTCAAGATTGTCCAATAATTAATTGTTTAATAACACACACTGCTTTCTGCCTTTCAAGAGCTGTGGCCTGCACAGGTCTCTCAGAAGTGAGAAGAGAATGATGAGAAGAGAATGATGAGAAGGCTGGATGGCCAAATGCTGTTGAGAATGAAGAGCAAGTGCAGAGAATGGGGAAGGTATCCCTTTCCTGGACAAGACTCCACAGCACATCAAGGAAGGTGGTTCCCACCTGCAAGATGAGTGGGAGAGGACTGGGCATCTGTGGCCTAAGCAAAAAAACTGGGCTTCAGTTTTGAAATAGAAGTCTTTAAGTGAACAGACAGATATTTAGGACCTGGCTACTGTGTTTCAGAAGCAAAAATGTTATCGGTGTGAGCACGAGCTGTGATGTGCTAAATATAGTGGTCTGAAATTTGGCTCTGCACCAACTTATTTAATATTACATAGCTGGGCTATGGTCCTGTTTTCAGCTAAGCCCAGGGAAATGGAATCTCCCACAAGAAGAATGAGAAGGACCTTATCTAGTGCTTAGGATTTAGCAGCTCTGTAGGACTCTTGGCCATCTGGGGTAAGCATTCCACGGGCTCTGAGAACAAGCAGGGTAACGATACACAATGTGTGAAAAGGTAGTGATTCAAGAGCATTTTTTTGCAGATGAGTCAAAGGGCTGAGGCAAACTGTTCAATGACATGTCCAGGAACCTAGTAACATGCAGAGTATTTGTTTCCTCTTAGTCTCTGGGTTGTTTTTTTAATTTAGTTAGGTAAATACAGATCCTTTTTAGTAGATACATATGATAGTACCCCATTAGTATACTCATGTGTTGTTCAGAGCTAAAAATTAAACCAATTAAGGTCTGGTTTTATATTCCATCTTAGTATCTCATATATCTGATGTCAGTTTTCAAGAACAAGATATAAAAGGAGGCAATAACTTTTCACACATTTTGCAGCAGATAATATTTATGGTCCTCCATTCTTTTTAGTTGAACATGCTGTGCTGGCATGTGGTGCTGTGCAGTAAACCCATTTGATCTCAGAAACTCATTATGCAAAACGAAACTTTGGAGTTCAGCCCTCCTGCTCTCATCGTATGTCACCTTAAATGCTATCATTTTCACATTTCTGTGTAAATATTTCACATTATTTCAGAAGTCTAGCTTCAGAAAACAGAGTGAAAAACAAGACAAGACAAATTTTAGGCTAGTTGAGGGGAAGAATAAGTGCAACAGAATGGATTTTTTTTTTTTCCAGTTGAAATTCTAAGTTACAGATCTGAAGTGACCTGTGAGTTTAAGTACACAGTTCACTGGTCTTTTTAAGACTACTGATTTCCTTTAATTTGGTGGTATAGCATGACATGGAATTCATCCCATAATTTTTGCAGCCAAAATCTGCTGCCGTTCTGAATAAAATGTAAGCTTTTGTTATAGTGCTTCAAGAGATGGAGTACTTGACAGACTCGCCAGACCAATACATTAATGTATTGAATGAAGTCAATATAAAGTACAATAAGGGATTTCAGTTATCTAAAATAAGCCTGAAATCTGAATCAAAAAATTTCAATCATCTATGCAAAACTTTTCTCCACAAAGAAGTAAGACCTTCCTGTGAAAGTTCCATATCAGAGCTGTGGATGAGAAAGGGAATCAGTTTGTGCAGGCTACTACTTAAGGAGAGCACAGTCAAGTGGTGTTAAAATATTCTAAATATCTGTAGGCTGCTTCCTTAGCTTTGCACTAAGAATACACAGATTTGCAGCAATTACAGTGCACTACTACTTAGTGACACAAAGATGGTGGAGAACAATACTACTCACCTATTTTGTTAAGTGGATTTCTATAACAGCTGTTTGTGGCATAAATTCAGTGAAAGAATGCATGATCTTAAACTTTCATGCATATTTTCACTTTGTTTCTGAATCAAACTAACCAATCAAATTAATGAAGGCTAAGAAGGAAAGGTCTCTATTGCAACCAGTAAAACAAAAGTATTTTTGAAGGTTACAGAGGAAACCTGACTGAAGTGTCTGTTTGAAGGAACATAATGAAGCAAATCTTTGTATATTCAGCAGGGTACAGGTTGAAAGGGAGAATGAGTTGTTTTCTTTTGATTTTTTTTTTTCTTTTCAGTTTACTAGCCATCCAGTGCTCACTTGCTAAGCCAAAGGGCATATCTTTTAATTGAACTCCTGTCTCATACCTCCTGAAGTTTATCTGATAAGAAAACTTATTTTTATCTTTGACGTTGTAAAGATGAGACTCACTGGTAAAACTGTATGACACACCCTGTTTAATTCAGCATGTAGCTAAAGACAGAAGAATGGTAAACTTAGTGTTTTAATGGAAAATCTTAAGAGCTGTTACTTAGTCAACTGTTTCTGATCTCTAAACTTTCAGAAAGAAAAAGAGGAATAATGAAAAATGTTCTTTCTTTGATTATTCATGATGTCAGTAAGAAAGACATTGCAAGATCTTTATCCAATACCTTTTCCAACTAATTCTGATCCTTCTCAGTTTTATTTCAGACCTCTTAATAGGATTATGTTGGAAATCAGCATTTTTGGTTCTACTTGTATTATTCCCACTTGTGTTTCTATTCGATCCAGCTTTTTCTCCAGTCAATAGTCAATGTAGTTGCTCAGATATTTACCCAACCTTGTTTCATTATCTTCTTAATTTCTTTCCTTTCCTTGTACTATCCACTGTACATATACTTACCTGTGCATTCATATACATATTCCTGGAATAGATAAAATCTTTTTTCTCCATCTCTCTGCAAGTGATCTAGCTAGTCTTAATGTAGCAGGACAGAGAAGCTCTCCTGTGAGAAATATGCACCTCTCTGTCCATCTTTAGACTTATTATCACCTGTTGTAAAATGTCATTATCTACCAAATGCTGGCAAAGGACTGATGAGTATAATGGTGTCTTTCCGGATGCCTCCTGCAGAAGCCAAAACAAGTACTGTCTATGATGGGACTAGCACATGCTGAGGCACATCTCAACCTGAGTCAGAAGTGCCTCTTGACAGCCAGAAGGAAGGCTACCTTGCTGTATGTATACTGCTAAAGGAAAGAGCACCAGGACCTGGTTCATATCCATACCACTGTGGGCTGGCCTCTGCTGTTACCAATGGGAACTGCAGAAACGAACAGCAGCACGGATGAACTGCAATCCTGTGCTCAGCCTTGCTTCCTGAGCACCTTGCCATTCATCAACATACTCCTGTGCACAGAGTGACTTTCACCAAAAAAATGGTGCATGTTGTGAGTTAACTGTCAGGGCTGACGCTGCTTGTTGCTGACAAACATTGCTCTGGGATGCAGTTGTGCTGGTCACTCTTTGCCTCTGTGCTCCTGTCCTTCATCTATCAGTTAAACTGTACTCATGTTTACCTTCCCTCTGGCCTAAGAGCTTCTCCTGTGGGCAGCCCCAGGGATGGGGGATGGAGACTGTTTTGTCTCTTGGGAGTCTAACAATCCTGTGATACTGCGTTGTTGATGATAAAATGCTCTTTTAATGAGATAAACCACATGACTCTATACTAAATTTCGTGATTAAAGCAGAATATACATATTCTGCTGGCTCATTTCAGTTATTTTGGTGGGAAGTCTGGAAGCTGCACTCTGCTGTATGGTGGTACTCTGTACACTCCTGCTCATGTCTAAACATTATTCTCTGTACTCTTGGATAATTTTTATTTCAACCTGTAAGCAGTTATATTATCTCCAGGGAAAGTTGTTATGCTGTTTGGAGGACAGGACTTTTGCTCTTGAGAATGTCCAGTCCCTCAAAGACATGGTGAAAACCAGTCAGGAGCAAATCTACAAGGACAGCTTGGTGCACAGGCTGTGCGGTAAGAGTGTTGAGATATGCTGAGCACAAGTGTAATAAAAATAATTAACTGGTTGAGTTTTCATTATGGAATTGGGAAATGTTATTTAAATCTCCTTAGATAGAAGAGGAAATTGAACTCTTTTTCCTCCAACGCCCACAAACAAAGGTGATTTGGCTAACGTACACTGAGAAGGAGAGGACAAGGGAATATAAAATGTGTCATCAATGAGAGCTACACATAAAAAAAAAAAGCAGCAGAAACCCCCTGTTGCTCTAGGACTCAAGTAGATTTGCTTAGAACATGACCTTTAGACTGAGTCCCTGTGGAGAAGCTCGTGTGAAAGCTCCTTATTTCTAGGGCCTGGATAGGCTTTGGAGGAAACTTTTACTGATCTGAATGGTGCTATAAGACACTTTCAGAGTCTGCATGCATGTGTTATTTAAATTGTCTGAGAACTCCTAGATAAAACTGTAAGGTGTTTCTGGATTTCAGGCACATTTGCTGAGTAGTTTAAGTACTGGAAACAACTATGTGCATTTGCAAAGCTGTTTATGGATCTGACTGAATAGCCTTGGAGCACTAATACTTATCCTCTGTCAAGATGTTCTTCCTTATCATGCAGAAAATGCAGAAGTGACTGTATGACCATACACATTTGAGTCACAGATTTTTGAACAGCATGCCTAAAGGCAGCACAACACCTCTGACCCTGGCCCTGCAGTTAAGCACCAATAACTCATGCAATGCAATTAGCCTTCATAACATAGTAAAAAGCAGAAATTCTCCTTTGAAAACTTAATTCCAGGGATTACTTTCATTGCCTCTCATAGCCATTAACTGATGGAACAATAAAAATATGTAATGTTCAAAGTGCAGTATAAATGGTACCCAGATCAAACTGTAAAAAAGAACATTACATCAAAGATAGAACATTCTTTTTGGGATGAACATGCTCAGTTTTTGTACAAATGGAGGATTTGTTCCACCAAAGTAGAAATTGTTCTAACTGAAGTATCTACTTCGTTAAAGCTTAATTTATCATTAACAGAATGAGTCAGAGCTGCCATAACTCTACAAGGAAACAATAGGGGAAAATACACGGTCCTTATCCTGAATTCTCTGATCCTACTTAAGCTGTGTGGTTTTGAGTTATTAAAAAAATAAATGGGGTTGAGCACAAATTGTTAAATCTATACCAGTAAATAAGCCAAGAGGAGGATGTGTGTGGCAATGCCAGCGACGAGCAGTGTGAGCAATCTGGCAGTGCAGGCCTAGAGCCTGACATGGTGGTAGGCCATGCTCAGCATAAGTGCAGAGCCAGCTAGCAGTGTACCAAAACAGTGCTGTCTTGCAGCATGTAACTAAAACAAGGCACGGGTAGCGATAAACACAGCAAGTTATCTTGGGACAACAGGACATGAACCTGCATCAACAAACCTCGCGTGTCATTAGTAGTTGGACCAATAATCTATAATAGTGTGATGTGTGGTCACTCATAGGGAACCAATGAGTCCATGCCAACAAGGCACTCCGAGTTTATATAAGTTGTAGAAGTTCCCTTGCTAGGCACTTCTGCCTTTCCTATCCCTTCTCCTTCCATGCTTTACTTCACTATACTCTCACCATAGGCCTGTGCCATAAGCCTGCAATACTGGAACAATAAAGGAACGATACTAGATCATACTGATCAGCTGTATCGATTCCAACCTCCGTCATCAGACGTGGGCTTGAGCACTGTCTCATGACTGTTTGCAGCCTCTGTAGCAAAGCCTTATGACCTGGCACTGTTGAGTGGCGCCAGGGTAGGACATGTGAGGGGGGCTGTTGCCAAAAGGGCTTCTGAAATGTGCCCCTCCTGCTCATGGGGAAAGAGCACTGAGCTTTGTGCATGCAAGATGGACAATGCTGCTTGGCATTGGGTCAGAGTCTGCTTTCTGGTTTATTTTATTTATTAGCAAAGGTGTAGCCTAATCTTGCATCTCTGCTGTCGTGTCAGTTTGGGCTTGCGTCTGAGCCCAGCCCATTCACTTATCCATAGGAGTGTAAGAGATGGCTTGTGGTCTAGCTTTAGGGGGAATCAAGTAGGGAAAAATAAACACAGAGAATGAGACTGGCTCGTCCTCCTGCTCTGCCCTCATGGATGGTACAAACAAAGCTGGTATGGTTCAGTTGGCTGGAGAACAAGGGGTGAAATGGTGATCTCTGTTCACCACTGCTTGACCACAGCTTCCTTACCCAGCAATCCCTGACACCTCACCAACCAACTCATGCAGTGGAATCCCCTACACATTTAGAAGGACCACAGTGTTTCTGGGGAGGTGCCTGCAAAGACCTCAAGGAAGATTTGTTATTTCTGAGTGACTGTGTTGCAATGGCCAGCCTGACTGTATTCCAGGGATACCAGAAGTGATTTTGATGTTGTAAGCAGCTCAACTTTTTTATATTTTCTAATTCTGGAAGGTTTCTGTTTTGTGTACCAACTGGTTTCTGTAGAAAAATTTTGAAAGGCACAAAAGAATGGGTGAAGCAGTACAAAACAGAAAGGTAATCAATGTGATGACTGGTTCCTCTGTGGACAATTATGTATGTCTTCATCATATAATTTTATCTGAATTTTCTCCTGTCCTCCCTATCACTAAATGGTTAATATCAGTATATACTGTTCTGTCCTTCCACTTGGATATTATTTCCCTTTAAATAGGCAAAATATTGGAAAGAGGCTTATATTTTTTCTTGAGCTTTAATGATTATTGGAAGTGACTGCACAGACACAAAGCCCTCAGAGCTTCATTTAGCTTGACAATGACAGAAGTAGGTGCTTAAGGAAAGGACAGACATGGGCACATATCTCTGCAGCTTCCAGCAAACAACTATTAAAGGATTTTCTGAGCCAAACTTGTACCTTGAACATTGTAATAAATTGCCAGCAACAAGTTTATGGTCCATGAATTAGTTTGTGGGTTTGTTTTTTTTTTCTTTTCCCACCTTCTTAAGCCCACTTTGTACATGTTGTACATTAATTTTATCTTCTTAAAAAAAAAATATCACTGGGTATCTTAAATGTGTAGTATGTGTTAATCTATGTAAGCTAAATGTTTCTTTCTGTTTCCTCAGTGGGTGTACTTTTATGGAAAATTGGTCCTTATCAGTTGTGGGTTATTTTATAGGTTCAGGGCATACTTCTAAAGGAAGGGCCTTATGTGGAAAGAATTTGTGTTCTACCTACAGCAGATTTATTACTGACATTAGAAACACATCACTAACACAACGTGGAGCCCTGACATTTTCATTAATCCCTCGCAGTTAATTCCACTTGTGGAGAATTAATTGTGCCACCAAATTATTTAAACAGGGCCTTACCATTACAATATGACCTCTTTACATATATTTTAAATTCAAATGGGGGAAAGTGTTTTTTTAAATATATGATGAAATCTCCCAGATGAGTAATACATAAACTCATTGCAGAAGGAGACAGAAGGTCTCCAGTTATGTTTAAAAGAATGCATTGGATTATCTTTAAGATACCTGATCAGCGTGTCTAAGCATATCTGTAGCAATTAAGTTATATCTATAAAATATGAAGCAATGTTAAATTTGTGTGAGATGGAAACTCTAGGTCTGTAATTGCTAATGTTTTTCATGGTCAGGAAAAATTGCAGTAAATGAGAAACTGTAAGAGTTTTGTGTGCTTGAAGGAAAAAAACAGCTACAACCTATTTGTCTGGAACAGAAGTTATTCCTATCCATAACAATATCTAAGATATGTAGTAACTACTTAAATGTTAACTGATAAACTCTCTGTTGTGGTTAGTAAGAGTTTTCTTCAGTGTTGAGGTTTCTTTCCCTTTTCCTTTGAGCTTAAAAATATTTGTTGTGATTGCAAAAGATATCTCCTTGAGTGGGTTAGAATAGAATAAACCAGGTTAGAAGAGACACTCAAGATCATCGTGTCCAACCTATCATCCAACACCACCTAATAAACTAAACCATGGCACCAAGCACCCCATCAAGTCTCCTCCTGAACACCTTCAGTGATGGCGACTCCACCACCTCCTTGGGCAGCCCATTCCAATGGGCAATCACTCTCTCTGTATAGAACTTCCTCCTAACCTCCAGCCTAAACCTCCCCTGGTGCAGCCTGAGACTGTGTCCTCTTGTTCTGGTGCTGGTTGCCTGGGAGAAGACACCAACCTCTGCCTGTCTACAACCTCCCTTAAGTTAGTTGTAGAGAGCAATAAGGTCACCCCTGAGTCTCCTCTTCTCCAGGCTAAGCAACCCCAGCTCCCTCAGTCTTTCCTCAGAGAGCTTGTGTTCCAAGCCCCTCACCCACTTTGTTGCCCTTCTCTGGACACGTTCCAGCAAGTCAACATCCTTCCTAAACCGAAGGGCCCAGAACTGGACACGGTACTCGAGGTGCGGCCTAACCCGTGCAGTGTACAGGGGCAGAATGACCTCCCTGCTCCTGCTGGCCATATTGTTCCTTTATGAAAAAATATCTAAAGACTAGCAGTTGTGCCTAAATCCCCAAATAATTGAAGACCAAAAATGAAGACCTTTATTTAAGCTTATTTTTTCTAAAGTCTCACATTTTCTTAAATCAGTTCTTATCTGAGGGAGGAAGCAGATTTATGATCTCTTAAGTGAAATATTTTGCAATATATTGTAAAGGGTCTTCTTACGAGCTTGGAATCACCCTTTGCAAAATGCTGTTGCTTCATCTGACTGTGGAGGGATTTGTGCAGACCGGGGGAAATCCTGCAAATGAGGATGACTTGCAGAGAAGTCACAAGGAGGACATAGCTGCCTAGACAAGTGTCTGGTGCCATTTTAGATGCTGTAGGGCTGTGGTAGGTGCAGGCAGAACACGAGACCTACAGAATATCTGTGACTTTCTGGAATGGAAGCAGAAAGTCAAGAAGGATACCCTGGTGTGTCTAGATGCTTACACTAGATGCTTATGCTTAGGAAACTGAATTTTGTACTCAATTCTGTGTGATGTCTTTGTCTCCTTTCAGAATTCCTCATCTCCTAAACCAGGTGTCTGAGGGGTGTGATGGCTTGCTCTCCAGAGAGGTTTCTCTTTTCCTACTGACAATACTGACTGCTTGTTTTCAGGGCAGGGTGAAGGCCAGTGCTGGAAACTTACTTGTAGATGGCTAAATGCAATGGAAATTAAATTGAGACAGTGATATAATTCTACAGCATATCTATTAATGAATACATATTGGCACACTTTCAGGGCTTTCAATTATCCATCTTCTGAAATTCCAGTTCGAAGACTGCCAAATACCCTGGCTAAGATATCAGTTATTTTAACATGTGATATTTTAAGTTAATTTAGTGCTCAGTTTAACTGAGATATTAGTAGTTTTGGAGCAAAATGAATATTCCTTTGGAAAAAGAATCTGAGATCAATTTAGGAAGGACAATGAGACTCTTCAACATGTCCAGGGAAGGGCAACGAGGCTGTGGAGAGGTCTCGCGCACAAGTCCTATGAGGAGAGGCTGAGGGAGCTGGGGTTGCTTAGCCTAGAGAAGAGGAGGCTCAGGGCAGACCGTATTGCTGTCTAGAACTACCTGAAGGGAGGTTGTAGCCAGGAGGGGGTTGGTCTCTTCTCCCAGGCAACCAGCACCAGAACAAGAGGACACAGTCTCAAGCTGCACCAGGGGAAGTTTAGGCTTGAGGTGAGGAGAAAGTTCTTCACAGAGAGAGTTGTTAGCCATTGGAATGGGCTGCCCAGGGAGGTGGTGGAGTCACTGTGCCTGGTGGTGTTCAAGAGGGGATTGGACATGGCACTTGGTGCCATGGTTTAGTACTCATGTGGTCTTGGGTGACAGGTTGGACTTGATCTTTGAGGTCTTTTCCAACCTTATTGATTCTATGATTCTATGATCTGTAGTCCTTCTTTTCTGGCTTGGAAAATCCAGCTGGGCTTGGACTGCCATTTGCTTGTGGTACTATGATACTATATTTGGTTTAATTCTGGACATGAGCAAGCAACACAGTTTATCTGGGGAGAGCAGGAACATCCTAGTCAAATACTCAACAATGAAGCTTTGTGCCTTGGGAGATAGGGAATACTGATCGTTGGTTTAGTTTTGCAATAAGTTATGTTAATTGTATGGGCCGTAAAAAACAAAAGTTCGTTTCATAGAACAGAATAGAATAGAATAGAAAAGAATAAACCAGGTTGGAAGAGACCTTCAAGATCATCGCGTCCAACCCATCAACCAATCCAACCCACCTAATCAACTAAACCATGGCACCAAGCACCCCATCAAGTCTCCTCCTGAACACCTTCAATGATGGCAACTCCATCACCTCCCCAGGCAGCCCATTCCAATGGCCAATCACTCTCTCTGTATAGAACTTCTTCCTAACATCCAACCTAAACCTCCCCTGGCGCAGCCTGAGACTGTGTCCTCTTGTTCTGGTGCTGGTTGCCTGGGAGAAGAGACCAACCTCTGCCTGTCTACAATCTCCCTTCAGGTAGTTGTAGAGAGTAATAAGGTCACCCCTGAGTCTCCTCTTCTCCAGGCTAAGCAACCCCAGCTCCCTCAGTCTCTCCTCACAGGGCTTGTGTTCCAAACCCCTCACCAACTTCGTTGCCCTTCTTTGGACTCGTTCCAGCAACTCAACATCCTTCCTAAACTGAGGGGCCCAGAACTGGACGCCGTACTCGAGGTGCAGCCTAACCAGTACAGTGTACAGGGGCAGAATGACCTCTCTGCTCCTGCTGGCCACACTGTTCTTGATGCTTTTTTCTGAAGCTGCCAAAAATAATACTGATTGGCAGAGATTATAATAGCAGGTTTTGAACATTATAACCAGATTAGTCTGAAACAAGGTAATTTAAACATAATCTGTAAGTCGATTTGTTAGTTCTGTACAAATTGCACTCTCTTCTGACCAACACAGCAAACTATATGGCACAATCAATTCCTTTACCTGTGTTTTGGTCATCTGAGAAATTAGTTACATTTTCATAAGAGATTAGAATCACCATACAGACTTTTTAGCTTAATTTTGTTTTACTCAGTTATAAAGACCTATCTTCCTGGTTGAAGGGAACATACTGGGTGCTAAGAGTCCCTATGCATAAAATAGATTAAGACAAAAAGAAGTCTTTCACTTCAACTAGTTGCTTGTTGTTTTGCTAGAATTTTGGGGTTTTTTTGGTGGTTTTAGCATTTTTTCTGTTCAAGAGCAAAAATAAAATAAAATAAAATAAAATAAAATAAAATAAAATAAATTAGGTGTTTGGTCTAAGTCAGCCCATCTAAATCTACTTTGTAGAGACACACAATTCCAGTGGACAGCTCATCCTGTAACAGGAGTCTGAGACAGCGAGCATGATTAACTCCGTAGTTGTGCATCTCTCTCTCTTTCTTGACTAGGGAAGACACATCTTTATACCCAGATTTATGGTTACAGACTTCAGTTTGACAAATGTGATTGTCACATCCTTGCAGCCCTTATACTACAGACCTTGGGATGAGCTGGGCATTAATTCATCTGCCATTCCAGTTTTTAGGGTATGTCTATCCTTAGACATACTTCTGCTCATCTTACCTGCAATGGCTTGAGAACCAGCAGTGCAGCAGAGTTAAGACTGAAGGACTACCCAGGCTCTCTGAACATGAATGGCTATCTAAAAGTTGACTAGCTGTGTTAACCTAGAACATGCTAAAGCATCTGTATGACTTCTTATCTTCAACTGATTACCAGTATGTGTAAGAGTTAATTAGGTATCTGTTAGCCTGATTATCACTGCATGATGCTTTTAAATTGCACATCCAGAAACATCCCATGCACAGGTTGTTTCAGTAGATAGAAGATTGCTTAAAAAGTAAGGGTGATATTGCCTTTCTTTGAAAGGATTCTCATGGTGAAGGATGTGAGAGGAGGTGATGCTGAGTAGGCTAAACAAGTGGACTTTGGTGAACTGAGGTTTTTCTATTGACAATACCAAGAAAACAGCAAATGCAAGACTAGGATCTATCGGCCTCCTTCAACAGAGAAGCCTATATCTCACCATTTATATAGCTGACAGCCTAAGTCACACAACACCTTTCTGGATACCTTTAGGGAAAGCCCATAACCTCCCCAAAAGTCCCTTACACTGCTGTGAAGTAGTCCACTCCAGCTTCACTGGTGATGAATGGACATTGATGTTGCCCAGACCTCAACAGCTGGAGATTTAACGGCTGTCACATTATCATAAAGCTGCTTCTGGCAACATTAACAAGCTCTGGGGTTTACGTTTTGGTTTAATGTGCTCTAGTGGTGCTTTACTTCATGTAAAGCTTGGAACATAAGATCCTTACTATATGTAATTGTAATGGCTGCAGAAACTGCAGCTTCCATTATTCACCTGTGGCACATATACATTAAAAAATGTATATCAAATATGGCATCAGATGTTTCATGTTCATTTAGTCTTCATCAGGTAGCCCAGAGAGGTGGTAGATGTCCCATGTGTGGAAAAATAGAAGGTCAGGGTGGACAGAGCTCTGAGCAACCTGATCTAGTTGAAGATGGCCCTCTCTCCTGCAGGGATGATTATACTAGATCACCTGTTCAGTGATTCTGGAATTATTAAATATATTCATTTTATACATAATCAGAGTTGGTTTTGTCACATCTCAAAGCCAGAAACTTAGTCTGCATGTTAGATTTCAGTCTCAGTTTTTTCCACCTTAAATTACTCCAGTGAGCCAAATTATAAATAGTTTCTCACTTTATTCAGTTCAGTGTTTATACAGTTGCTTTAAATACACACACACATAGTATAAGCAAGACAAACTATTATTCTTCAATACTTTTAAAAATCTGCTTAAAATATGCATGGAAGCATTGAAATTTAACATGGGGAAAGAGTAGCAGCTTGGTGTGTAGTAAAAATAAGATTCTAACTAACTTTTCCTGCCCATTTTTTGACAGACATGGGGTAAAGACAGTAGTCTTTTTACTACAAATATTGCAAATATCAGCTTATCTTTTTCTCAGGTAAGGTGCTTTTTCACAGTTATTATTCCTTCATGACAGACTTCACTACATTTTTCTTTTTCATCTTCATTTTATAAAACACAACATGCCTCATTATATGCTACCTCCTCTTAATTGTTAAACTCCTCTTCAGATGTTATGACCACTCTGAACTCCCCCTGAAAGCCTCCCAGAATTCAGGAACATTTTGAGATTCTTTACCCCATATATGGTAGGTAGAAATAATTTATTCCTTGTTTAATACTGGGAACATTTCTGCAGCAGTGGAAAGCTACGTGTCAGGAACTTACATTCCACAATTTCATTTGTGTTTGTACAAAACCTGCCACATTAACTCACAACACCTTGGAAGGTCTGGGCGAATATGACAAAGGAGTGTATAGTTTCCGTGTTTAGATAGTTGGCTCATTCTTGAATTATTTGGTCAGCCAACATATCACTCATTTAATCTGAAGTTGTCTGGGTATTTTCTTTATGTAAGAGTTACAGGACTAATGTATCCATAAAAAATTACAGATGAAAAATTTACTGCACTGTTTTCCTTAGAATTATACTAATTTTCTCCATACACTTCAGACAGCTTTCCACAGGTACCCTTGAATTTCCAGAGACAAATAATGTATGTGCACATACAATTATTCCTGTCTGTGGTTCATATAATTAAAATCTTGAAGTTATTAGCCACATCAGTGTCTACACATCAAGGCATCTGGTATGTTCAAATTTATTGACTTCATAAAATAACAAAAATATGTAACTGTCTACCAGCACTATTGTCTCATGTTAACAGTGATGAAAGTAGTCCTGAATGAATCAAGGTCAATTTTGTTCCACTTTCAGATGTTGATTAGTTCTTACACTTTCAAAACCTCTGCCTGTTCCTTTGTATGCCTATGCACGCTAAAATCGTTCTGGGCTTACACTCCAAACTTTGTCTGTCTGTTCATGTTTCCAGCACCTAAAAGACCCAAACATCCAGACTGAAGATGCAAAGATGTTTACTTATTCCTTTGGGCAAAAAAAGTAGAGTCATCATATATCTTGCACTTGTTAAAATTATAACTTTAGAATAAAATAATGTTTCAAGCAATTAGTATAATACAATGACTCATCTGCCCAGACTGACCTAAATGAAAATCTATTTCATTATCAGCTTGTTCCAATTTTGTCATTGATTCATGGTCTGTGAAAGTCCTCCATCCCTATCAGATCTTCCACATCAACTCCTGCTGCTGCTTGGGCACTTTTACAGGAATTCTTTATGTTTTCTGTAAGGGCTGAGACTAGCAGATGAATCTGTAAAATCACAGACTGGAGTCGATAATGTAAATATCTGCTTGTTGTTTTAGCAATAGCCAACCTTTACTCTGTCTGCATTTAAATAAGCCATAATAAAACATTCAGTATCTTTAGGGAATTAGCTCTCAAACCAGATTCTACAATTGAAGCCATGTTGAAATCAAGGTAGAAATCTTTCATAAGTTAATCATTTTGAAGTCTTACTGTACAATATCAGAAAAACTTCTCTCTTTGTTAAATGTTTCCATAAAGCAATGGCATATGAAAAAAGTAAACATATATCTTTTATCTCTTCAGCTGGTGGGAATGGAAGTAATTGTCTATTTGGTCTCATTTGATACAAATCCTCCATTTATTTTAGCATGTGATGATGTTGATTTTGAATCCTCTTTTTCCTCTGTTTTCTCAACATCTGTCTTTGTTTTGATCCGGTGTCTTCTGTAAACACGATAGCCTGGGAATTGGTATATGTTTAGCATTAAATAAAGAAATGGCAACAATTACCTGAAAAAGACATTGTAATAATATGTAGCTATGTAGCATTTTCTTTCCTTATATTGTTAAATCCTTCCAGTGCCTCCAGAGAGTTTCTTTAAAGTTGTGTTTAATTATTTGTTAATTAACTGTGCTCATCAATGGACAAGTACATTTAGAAAATAGAAAATATTCTAAATTCTGCATTTGATGTTTAACTGCTTTGTCTTTCTCTTGTGTGCAGTGACCTTTACAAGTACTGTCTGTCTCCCTTGGGAAGTCTTTGGAATCTTGGCTGTGTCTGTGGGATTGACCCTTACTTCTGAGTGAGTCCTGCTTGGCAATGTGACAAAGTAGTTTGTCTGTTCCCATGCTATTTCCTTGTGCCTTTCAGGCTGTGTCCCTGGAGAAGTGATCTGGTGTTGCATAAAATGGCTAGTTTGGAAGTGGGAGCTCAAATGAGCTCAAATGCCATAGCTGGTCTTAGGTGTGAGCAAGAGGAATAAGATTCCTATCGTAGGTAGGTTTGTTGTAGTAGCAGTAACATAACTCCTGAGAGGTGTATGTTACCTCTAGTGGAAGATATTTTCTCCCATTAGCCATGAAACTAATGCCTGTTCTCTCAAAAGCGGCTAGCAGGACTTTGTTCATTGGCATCCTGGAGTTGTGGAATAAGATGCATTTGCTCTTCCTCAGCCAAGGTAATGAAATCCCTGTGCTCAATGTATTCTTCTGCACTCAGTTGAAGGTGATGGAGATTACAGAATCACAGAATTGTTTGAAAAAGGCCTTAAGATTACTGAGTCCAACCATAACCTAACATCTCCCTGCACAAAACTGTTAGACTGTGTCCCTAAGCACCTCATCTAAACATCTTCAGGGATGATGACTCCATCACCTCCCGCACCCTGTTCCAGAGCCTGATGACCCTTTTGGCGAAGTAATTTTTCCTAATATCTAATCTAAACATGCCGTAGTGCAGCTTGGGGCCATTACCTCTTGTCTTATCACTTGTTACCTGGAATAAGAGGTTGCTGCAACCTCGATTCAGGTAGTTGAGAGAGCAATGAAGTCTATCCTCAGCCTCCACTTCTCCAGGCTGAACTATGCCAGCTCCCTCAGCTACTCTTCATAGGGCTTGTGTTCAAGACCCCTTGCTAGCTTTGTTCCACTTGTCTGGACACACTCCAGCCCTTCAGTGTCCTTGTATTGAGGAGCCCAAAACTGAACACAGTACTTGAGGTGAGGCCTCAGCTGTGCTGAATTTTAGGTGTAAAATCACTTCCCTGGTCTTCCTAGCCATGTTATTTCTAATGCAGGCCAGGATGCTGTTGGCCTTTTTGGCTGACCGAGCACATTGCTGGCTTGTATTCTGTTGACTGTTGACCAGTACCCTCAGACGACTCTCTGCCAAACAACTGTCATCTCCTTTGTGCTGAAAAAAGAGGTCTTTCAGATCTTGAACTGAGCTTTGTATATTCCTAGTTATGTACAGTGGTGATACTAAGCTATCATTTGGGACATTATGTACTTAACTATTTCCTATTTCATTATTTTTGTCCCTTTCTATTTTCTCCATATACATGAAATATGAGTTTGATAATAATGATGATTATTCTCATACTATAATAGAAAATACATATACTTTACCTATTAAAATTAGTAGTGCAAACAAGAGCTGGAAAATACTGTAGATGAGTGGGAAAGTAAACATCAATTCAAGTTCTTCAGGAGTGAATGAGAGCTGTACTATAGTTGAACATAGCTGAGTGTTTTGCATGCCTGTTTCTAGAGACACTGTACGACATCTAAAGGGAATAATGCAAAGACAATGGTGAAATAGCAGCCTATAGGTCCTCATGCTTTTTTAACAATATGGATAAGCAAGAAGCATACAGTAATGAATAGCTAAGAAAATGGTATCCTTCAGCTCACATAGTCAACAAACCACTCCACAATCAGAACACATACAGTTCATGGCAGTTCAGCAATTGCAAAAGACTGTGCTCTACCTTGAAACCACCCATGTGGCACTCACTATCTCCCTGTCTTGTAATGATGTTCTAAATTGTAGGCTGCTGCATTTTAATGAGAAAATTTACCAGTCCCAATGTACTTAACAGTCAGGTCTGTTTCATTCATTTGAAGTGAAGAACATGGGAACACAAGGGGAAGACATGAAAGACTGGAGGAAACTATATAGTGAGATAGTTTTATCTGCACACAGTACCCAAGAAACAAGGTTGGGAAATGAGTGACTGTTGTGCAGCTAATATTTAGGAAGCATTCTCAACATTGATTAATCTTTTAATAAAACCTGGTTTTGCCACTTGAAAAAAGGCTACATGTCTTTGATACAAAGAATTTGATACCTGTGCCAAGACAGACCAGCTACACGGGCCAGAATGAATCCTAGAGAATAGCCAGCTGCTGGAAATATGGTGCCAATGATCCATAACTTCGGTGAGATAATCCAGGAACCTTTGTAGAGTATTCCCCCAACCACAGCAATGAGCACAATGAGGACTGCTCCTGCAATGGAACCAACCTGTGAGGGAAAGAGGAAGGACTGTGTAAATAAGAGGCTTTGATGAAGCGTAATGGCATCAAACATAACATCAAAAATGCTCATACATGTCTCTGAGTCACTGAAACATCATATTAAACATAAAACATAAAGTTTATGGCAATATAATTCACAGCAGTAGACAGATTAGATAGCTGCTGTTCTTCCCAAGCAGGAAATGTATAATATACTTTAACATGTGCATGCAGGTACAAATCAAGGCCTAGCTGTAATAGATATCTATAGCAGATACCTGTAAAACCAGACTCTCGAAGCCTTGGCTATAATTGTACTTAGAACTGGAGATTAAAAATAATGTCACAGGTGTCACGTGAGCAGGGAATAGTGCAGACAGTAAAAAAAATTTCCCCAGAGTTTTTGGGAAACTGACAGCCTAATAGCTAGAATGATGCACTTTTCCTCTCCACTTCTTGGGCAGTCTCACCATGGGGATTAGTATAGTGTATGCTAGATAGAGACTAGATTATTATTGATAGGAAACTATTTGCCAAGTGGAGGAGTAAGTCTTTAATGTGGCTGAAAATTTGTGCATGAAAACTGACTGTGAGGTTGTATAGCATTTCTACATAGACAGGGTCACTGAGTTGATCTTATTTCCTATGGCAGAGATCTTCACTGCTGCTTGCCAAAAAAATAGAAAAAAAGTGACAACTCACTCTTCTCTTGACAACCAAATGGAGTATCTGACCTTATGGCTTGTGTCACCAGGGATCTCCCTGGCAGACTTTGGAGGCTAAGCTTAGGAGAATCCATTTCTCAGGTAAAACATGTATTTCCTTTCAACAGGCCTCATCCCTCTTGCACTGAAGCATTTTTAAGAACTGAGTAAACAAGTACTTTTGTTTGGCTGAGCTAATAACCACAGGCACATGGTCTGGCCATGACAAGCTCTTCTATTTCACCCGACATACTCTTTGTGTTCTTATCTCCATTTCTCAAGCTATGTTCCTCAATCTGACAGCTATGGCTCAATCTTCACTTGATGCTTCATTGTACTACATGAACCAGATTGTCAATGGATGCTACTGTGAGCTGCTCACCCACTCACTAAGAAACAAAATTAAACAGTTTTGTTGACAGAGCAAGTAGAGTTTCTTTTCACATGAGTTCAAATCCATGCTTTCCCCTTAAATGATTAAAGAATAGTATAGTTTTGAAACTAGGACTCTAGTATTCAAGTTCATAAACTGAATGCATTTAAATACACAACACACTAAGGTAACAAATTACATGAATTTACTTATAAAGACCTTGTTTGTGCTCTGTGATTCCTGAGATGATAGCAGAGAAATGATAAGGAAGTATAGGTGGAACAACAAATTGCCAGGCTAGTTTTCTGTCAGAAAAATCGGAACATAAATGCATAACTAGGAATGGCTAATGAAGGCCAAGGGTGCTCAACATGTATGACAACCACTTTAAACCTAAACCTCATGTTCAGAATGATCAATTTGCTGTTAATATTAAATGATGATGATGGTGATGATTATTTTGTTGAGAATAGTTTTTGCCAAAAAATCCCAGCTATTTGATGCATCTGAAATCATCTTGCAAAGGTAGTTGAAATTTATTTTACAGTTTTGTTGAATTTTTTTTTTTAACAGTTGGGAAATTCTCAAAATGTTTTTTAATAAAAATTGCCTTCACACTCAGTATTGCTCCCCAAAATTAATGAAGTGTTTTAAAAGTAGAAAAGCTTTTCTTTGATCCAGGATTTTTTTTTTATTATTGTTGTTGTTTAGTATTTTTCAGGGAAAAACTGCTTCCAGTTGACTTGAACGATTTTCCTTCCAGTTACAGTTTACATTGTAAACTGAACTCAATTACTAACATAGTTGTAGCCAAAGACAAAAGTAGGCTGTGTGGATAATGATGGTTTCTAATAATGTATGCAGATCACATACGTTTGTACAGAGGGAAAGCAATACATTTCTGCACTGACTCATTTATTTTCTGATGAAAACTTCTTGAGTCTTATGAAGTCAAATACTAATACTATGAATAGCAATGTACTGCTTCAGTGATGCCATTGATTCCACAGTTTATTCATAATTGCTTCAGCCTTCTATGTCCTACCTTCAGTATGATTTTTGCTTTGGTAGGCCATTTGTGATTAACATACATTCCAAATGAGATAGGAATTACAAGAGCTACCAGTGAAATTCCTGTAAAAAAGAAGAGAGAAGGGAAATTAAGCACATGTATGGTGCAGAAGTTTGCTGTGTAGAAAAGCCAGGGTTAGGGAGAAATCCTTCAGAGGATATTTCTGATGTGCACAATCCAGAGCATGCATATACACTCTACCCACACCTGCCTATTTGCTTTTCTATGGAGGCTGCTACCTTTGGCAGCCTTTTGAAGTAACTGCCATTCTGCTGAGCTACATGCTCATTCGCCTGCATCAGAAAGGCAGGCAGAAATTTGAGTGTGCTAATCATCACTATGCTGTGATGTGAGTAGCTATATTCAATGTTCATTTTGTCTGCAGGTGTTTTGCTACTGTACCATATCAAAAACAAGTTTAGGGCTTCCTTTGTTTTGACCTCCCTCCTTTGGTATTTATTTTGAAAGCTCAAGCAATGTATGTGATTTCCCTCTAACCCAAGACAATGGGAAATGAAACTGAAGAATATGAAAGTGACTCTGCTGGCTTTTAAGATTATCACAACATGGAACCATGCTTGATAAGCACTAGGGCCACAGCTTTGCAAAGAACTGGAGAGTGTTTTTCCAAATCCTATGACTATATGCTCTTTGTATCTGGATGAGATTTTTGACAGGAAGTCAAATGAAGCCACTCCTGCTGGTGCAGATTGCAGCTTTTCAAAGAGACTCAGCAGTTTTAATCACTCACTTAATTATCCATGTGTGTTTGCGTACTTTGCCAGATTATGGCCTCAGCATTTAGCACTTTATAGAATTGTGCCTCAAAGCTGTTACAAACACTTTCATCCAGGGGTGATAGCTATCCCTTTATGAATTATTCTATATTCTTACCCCAGTACCATGCAAGTCTCCAAACTATTTGGCAAAAATAACTTATGAACAATCTCCTCATGTATATCTGTACAATATATCTTTGCTCTGCAGAGCTGGGAGTGATGTGATCTGGGTACCTAATTACCATGAAGGTTAGCAAGTAGAAGGATGAAATGGTTGTTACTAAAGGGAGGATGACAGAGTCAGCAGGAAAGTGGTAGTTCACCAGACTTACCAATGCTGTCGTAGGGGAGTACAATTGCATTGGAATCCGTCCACATCTTGGTGTAAAGAAAGAGGCAAAGTGGCATCATTCCCATTGCAAACAATGTGGAGCAAGTTGTCATGCTGATGCTGAAAGGAAATTGCTTGGAATGTCAGTTCATCTCATGATAGCTTATAGTCTTTCTCATTTTCTTATTAGAACTTCACATCTTATGAAACATTGGGCAAGAAATGCTGCTGGCTACAGTCATTTTATCCTGTATATTAGGTTAGAACAAAGCAAAATGGAGGGAATGTCTTCTGCTGAAAAGAAAGGAATATGAAATATCAATGTGTTCTGCAGCCACAGAACAATAACTCTTAGTGCAAATGAGGCAGTCAAGCAGGCATCCATCAGGAAGGGCTGTTGACAAGTCTGTCCGCATGATGTCTGTCTGGCTTTTGAGTGGGTGGCAAGCTGGACAGGGTTGGATGGACATTAAATGGACATTCCATTATATTGACACTTCCACTGTGTTAAAATTTGACATCCAAAGTCAACAGCACAAACCAAAAGTATTTCATTGTCCAGGATGTGTGATGTAATAAAATTCGCTTTCTGTATTGTTTTGCTCTAGGCCAAAGAGAAGGTGCTGAGAATTACTTAGTGAAGCTGAGCATGATATTGCTCCTTCCTTGGTCTGTGCAAAGATATTTCTGTTTTAAAATATAAAGTTGTGAAACCATCAGGTCTGATATATCTTGTACTAAAAGGCCCATTCTATGACAGGAGTGAAGGAGGGAAATAAGTAGAATAGATACATTTACCTCTACAAATCACACTCCTCTGACAAAAATAATGAGAGTTCCAATCAAAGGACTTTGGAAACTTCCTTATGAGCCTTACTTCTGATTTCACTTTTGTGTTGCTTGCCCTCGGAAAGATAACTATTGACCCCATCCAATGAACTGGACATATCCAAAGAAATATAGAATAATTAACATAGAAATCATAGGAACATCTTCATTAATTTGGGTTCCTGTCACTCTCTACTTCAGAATCATTAAACAGAATTTTGTAGGAGCCTCTGGCAAGAGAGACCTACAGAAAGAGAAAAAAGAACCATGGTCTGAAAATAAGGTCAAGTTAAGCCCCAGATGGATAAAATAGTTTATTTTTCCTTCCTCCATATTTCCTACATCTTCAAACTGTCCCTGTACCTACAGCCTGCTGCAAAAATCTACATATTCTCTGACCCCATTCCTTGTGCTCACAGAAGCTCCCAATGGAGCTGGAAAGAGAGGACATGGTGTTTCAGAAGTAGTTGTGTTTGTGAAATATCAGAATATGTCAAAAGCAGATGTCCCCATGGAAAGATTTGGAGGATCTGAGTCTGAGTTACTAAGAAAAATGTAAACCCTCATACTTCACCTCCTTGTGATTATATGAGCAGTAGGGAATTAATTCCTGGTCTAACTTGTGGTTGGTTTGTATTGGGATATTTTGAAGCAGAACTACAGGCAATGGTGATGAGTTGTTACATTTAAACATAAAATATTATCAGTTAAAAACTACCACCTTGTCTGACATGATGGGCAGACTTTCTGTATATAATACTGTACTGGCTCCAGAAACCAGACAAGATACTCATACTGTTATTCTTCTGTCAAGAACTGAAGATGCTTGCATTGCCATCTCTATTGTACCTCCCATATCCTCTGGTTCCTTCATTATTGTCCCAAGGATACTGACCAAAAGCCTTTGGCTCCTCAAAGTCTTTAACTGAAGAACAACCTTTTACAGGTATTTTCAATTTACTTCACTCTCATCCAACATCATGGAATATAAATCCTATTCTTATTCATAGCATCCTCAATTTGGATTTTTACCACTGTTTTAAGGGACACAATTCTGAACATATGGAACTGAAAAGGCATAGCTTAGCTCAATGTATTCTTCCAAGAATAGATTAGGACAGAATTTCAGACTTGTGCTGGTTATCTTTCCATCTGTGCTTTCTTAGACCTGTATTTATTGAAATTACATGTCTTATTGTTGCTAATATAATATCATAGGCCTTTCCTCCACAGCAGAGAAGTTGGTGATTAGCAGAGCTGACTTCATACATAATTTGAAAGCTGGTATTACATTAACACCTGCATGTGGCAGAAAAGTTCACTATTTTAAAGGATGGAAAAAATGTTTTATTAAAGCTACAAGTATGAACATTTTTAGTCTATTTGCCCTAACTCCACATCTTTCTTACTTCTATTATTTTTTCCATTTGCAGTTCAGACTGGCATATGATAAATTGGATGAATGCTCCAATTTATGTTACTCTGTGGGAAACAGAGAAACGATCCTGTTTATTTTAAAGCAAAGTCATCAGGATTGCTCATTTTTAAAGGCTGAGTTAATGAACACTCCACGGAATTTGCATAGAGAGTAGGGTTCACTTATCCTTCATATTTGGTGTCCTAGACCATGCCAGGTGCCTTACATATCTGTATTTGAGTTCAGAGCTCCTGTCACAGACTCTGTCACACTTCATCACAAAGGATTTTTTGTCATTGCCCTTAATATGCTGATCTGCCTTAGTCAGTGTCTTCAAGTCTGTAAGCCTTTCCCTCAGTTTGAACACTTTACAGAAGGTTCCAGGAGCAGATAAAACTACCAAGAGTGATTTTCAGTTGTATTTGTTTCCAAAGATAAAAACCTATGCCTGTCTATTCATTGTATAGAAAGCAAAAGAGGAGGAAAATAAATTTCCACAGGTGGTCTTTTTCAAGAAGCATTACTTCAAGAGCTATTTCATAGCCACTACTTTATACAGAGGATTCAAATCCTAAGATCCATTGTTATTTTTTATTTATACTGCCCAAGATCTTGGAAGAAACAGAATCACAAAAGTAGTTCTATCTTGGACAAAGATTTCATAATCCTTAGAGTACCTCAGTGGCCTTCACAAATGCTATTTCCTTCAAGGTCTGAAGATTTACAATAAAGGCATTTTATAATATACACAATTTTGGTGTGCTATCTTCCTCATGAATTCTCAATGAACCTACTATTAGAGTAACTAAACATCTTTACGAGAAGGAATCTCAACCATGTATAGGCCAGGATGCAAAGAAAAAAAACAACAGACTGTCCTTTTAAATATAAAATTTACAATGTAAAAAGCCACATGAACTACTTAGAAAATGATTGATCTTACCTTAGGTCCATGTCTCCCTCCACCCAGTAAGCAATGACATTAGAGGCTGTGCCTCCTGGACAGCATCCCATGATCAACACCACAACAGCTTGAATAGGAAGCACATCAAAGGCCAGGGACAGCAAGAATGCTGTGAGAGGCATAATTCCAAACTGGCAAAGGAAACCCACAAAAATACCCCAAGGCCTTTTTATGTGGCCCCAGAATTTCTGAAGTTCCACATTGCAACCCATGGAGAACATCACCAATGCCAGCATGATTGTTAGAACAGTACTTAAAATTATGCTCAAAATTTCATTAAAATTATCTTCTGGTAACACACAAGATGTGCCATTGCAAATAGTAGCATTTGCTGGACAAGCTGTAGAGTTTTCTGCCAAAGGCCTAGAGTTAAATTGCTGGGAAAGAAGGTACGTCTGCATTTTGCAGTACAGAACTGCTCAGCACATCCAAGGCAGAATTTCAGGTCTGTGTAAATGGTTGTTTGTCAGTGATTCCTTTTAAATGATCCGGGAAGTAATGAAGTGCAATAAATGCTTAAGCTTTTTTTTTTTTTTTTTTTTTTTTGAAGGGTTTGGCACAGTGCTGATTCATATAGTTATAAAAGCTGCACTTGCTCGTTACAGTGACAATTAATCATTTATCCATATGATAATGAGGAATCCCACATTAAGAGAATACCTTTGTTAATATTTAAGGGTGTAAAGAAGGCTTGTGATGCAACTGAGCACGTGAAATGAGAATCACAGGACGAAGAGAAAGTTTAGACTTCATTCTTTGGATGTTTTACATGCATTTGGGAGTGCCACTCAACGTGGGCACTGTCAGTGGTACTACAGGGTTCTGTGGGATGAATGACTGAGACACAAGAAATTATGACTAGAGGTCCTGAGCTAGGATTTGAAGCTCCAAGCCTTGCTAAGTGATGCAGCATTCACTGCTGTCACGAACGCATAGACTCATTTCCATGTGGTGTGGTCCTCATTTGATTTTATTTCTATTGTGTTAACTTTACCACAGGACTGCATGTGTGTTTGTGTCACTTCTGTCTTCTTACTGTAACTTGCAGGTAATCCTTCTGATTTGTTCTCATCTTCTACATAGTCTTGAAGACAGTGAAGATCCTTGGCTGCAAAGTTTCCCATGACGCAGTCTGTTAAAATGTCACCAGTACTGTTTGCTTTAGCACATGGGAAAGTGCCACTGCCCTGATATCTCCACATCTCTCCAGGCTGGGCACTGGATGTCCACTTGGTGGCTGTTCTTCCCTGCTCGTGTCTCACATTGCTTTCAGCCAAGGAAAGGGAGGAAGAAGGAAGGAAATGAGTGGGGCAGGAGCCAGGGACTGTGCATATTGGGTGCAGATTTGGGGTTCTGGCACCTTCTACCAAGCACAGCTAGCAGAGTCATGCTTCTCTTAGACTTAGACTAGAAATGGAGGATGGTGAGAGGAGGAGTGTGGGGTGATGAGGAGGAAGGAGAAAAGAACTGCATTTTCTGAGCCAAGTGTGAGGAGTGAGGAGCAGGGCGGTAGAGTTGGTGTGCTAATGTGGAGCCATGATACCCAGCCAAAGCTGACCATACCCTGTTCAGCACTGCATCATGTTTGGCACCCACAACAAAGGTGAAGCTGAATACCACCTTTATTGCCTGGTGTGGCATGAAGGTTAGGAGATAGGTTTCTTGTGTCTGGCTCTAGTGTGGCTCATTCTTCATCATCCCCATGGCTTAAAAGGAATGAGAGACTGAGGCAGGACAGCTTCCCTGGGACCCATTTTGGGTCTTACAGCTCTAGAATGGGCAGTGGACATGCTGTATGGTGTGGTTTACACCTTTGCTTTGTGTGTGGGACATCCTCATTTTATTTGGAGGCATCCTCAGTGTATTTGCCTCCTGCTGTGTGCCCTGTTTTCCTTCCCCTGCTTTGATCCACATTCTTCTGTCACATCTGCTTTCCTGTGGAAATACATCATGTCTCACTCAATGCTTAGATATCTTTACCATGCTTGCTGCCCTTGTAGAGGATGCAGTCTGAATATTACAGAATCACAGAATTACAGAACATTAAGGGCTGTAAGGGAACTTGAAAGATCATCTAGTCCAACCTCCCTGCCAGAGCAGGATCACCTATACCAGATCACACAGGCACTCATCCAGGGAGGTCTTGAATATCACCAGAGAGGGAGACTCCACAACCCCCCTGGGCAGCCTGTTCCAGTGTTCCATCACCCTTACAGTGAAATTTTTTTCCTCAGGTTTCCATGGAACTTCCTATGCCTCAACTTCTACCCATTGCCTCTTGTCCTGTCACTGGGCATTGCCAAAAAGAGCCCGATTCCATCCTCTTGGCACTCACCCTTTACATATTTATAAACAAACATTAATGAGGTCACCCCTTAGTCTCCTCCTCTCCAAGATAAAGAGCCCCAGCTCCCTCAGTCCCTCCTTGTAAGGGCGATGTTCCACTCCCTTCATCATTTTTGTGGCTCTGCAGTTGACTCTTTCAAGCAGTTCCCTATCCTTCTTGAACTGAGGGCCCAGAACTGGACACAATATTACAGATTTGGCCTCACCAGGGCAGAGTAGAGGAAGAAGAACCTCTCTTGACTTACTAACCACATCCCTTCTAATACAAGCTAGGATACCATTTGGCTTCTTGGCCACAAGAGCACATTGCTGGCTCATGGTCAACCTTCCATCCACTAGGACCCCCAGGTCCTTTTCCCCTTCACTGCTCTCCAACAGGTCAGTCCCCAACCTGTACTGGTACATGGGATTGTTCCTTCCCAGGTGCAAGACTCTACACTTGCCCTTGTTGAAGTTCATCAAATTTCTCCCTGCCCAGCTCTCCAGCCTGTCCAGGTCCTGCTGAATGGCAGCACAACCCTCTGGTGTGTCAGCCACTTCCCCAGTTTGTGCCATCACCCAACTTGGTAACAGCACATTCTGTGCCCTCATACATGTTGCTCACAAATATATTGAACAGCACTGGTCCCAGTACTGACCCCTGAGGGACTCCACTAGATACAGGCCTCCAACTAAACTCCATTGCATTGACCACGACACTCTGACTTCTTTCCTTCAATCAGCTCTCGATTCACTTCACTACCTGATCATCCAGACCACAATGCCTCAGCCTAGTTGCAAAGATGCAGTGGCATCCTGGCCTGCATCAGAAATAGTGTGGCCAGCAGGAGCAGGGAAGTCATTGTGGCCCTGTACTCAGCACTGGTTAGGCCACACCTTGAGTACTGTGTCCAGTTCTGGGCCACTCAATTTAAGAAGGACATTGAGACTCTTGAACATGTCCAGAGAAGGGCAACAAGGCTGGGGAGAGGTCTTGAGCACAAGCCCTATGAGGAGAGGCTGAGAGAGCTGGGGTTGTTTAGCCTGGAGAAGAGGAGGCTCAGGGGAGACCTTATTGCTGTCTAGAACTACCTGAAGGGAGGTTGTAGCCAGGAGGGAGTTGGTCTCTTCTTCCAGGCAGCCAGCACCAGAACAAGAGGACACAGTCCCAAGCTGTGCCAGGGGAAGTTTAAGCTGGATGTTAGGAAGAAGTTTTTCACAGAAAGAGTGATTGGCCATTGGAGGTGGTGGAGTCACCATCCCTGGAGGTGTTCAGGAGGGGACTGGATGTGGCACTTGGAGCCATGGCTTAGTTAGTCGTGAGGTGTTAGAACTTGATAATCTCTGAGGTCTTTTCCAACCTTATTGATTCTATGATTCTATGAAATACTTTACTGAAATCAAGATAAACCACATCCACTGCTCTACCATCATCTATCCACCTGTTTATGTCTTCATAAAAAGCTATCAGGTTGGTCAAACATGACTTCCCCTTAGTAAAGCCATGTTCACTGCCCCTAATATTAACCAACTATCCTGGGCCCCTTTGCCTTCTGGTACCCTGTCCCATGAGACTTCCCCTAGCAATTGCTTGAAAAAGCCAAAGTTGGCCCGGCTGAAGTCTGCAGTTGTGATCCTGTCTTGTTGGTGAGTATCAGGTGCAGCAATCCTCATCTCCTCGTTGGCTCACCCACCATCTGCATCAAGAAGTTATCGTCAGTGCACTGGAGGAACCTCCTGGACTATGGCTGGCTGGCTGAGGAGGCCTTCCAGCAAATATCTGGGTAGTGAAAATTCCCCATGAATCATAGAATCAATAAGATTGGAAGAGACCTCAAAGATCATCAAGTCCAACCTGTCACCCAAGACCCCATGACTACTAAACCATGAGAACCAGGGCCTGGGATGGTGAAGCTGCTGTCAGTTGCCTGTAGAAGGCCTCATCAAATTCTTCATCCTGATCAGTCTGTAATAAACACCCACAACAGTATCATTCACGATATTCATGGTATTCATACATTGAATACCAAAATAACTTTGTACCACTGACATTATATGAGAGCAAAAGAACGTATGAGAGCAGCCACACAAATTTTCAAGCCAAAACATCAGTTACAATGGCAACAACAGCAAAACACTAGAAAACTGGAAAAATTTTGACTCTACAGCATGTTTCAATCTCAGTCTAAAGTTTTAAGAAGTCTACCAATGTCACTGGGATTTTGATTAGTCGAAGGTTTACCCCTTTGGCATCGCCTAAAATTTGGAATGTTTTCAAGGGATGATCATAGAATCATAGAATCATAGAATCATAGAATCAATGACGTTGGAAAAGACCTCAAAGATCATCAAGTCCAACCTGTCACCCAAGACCTCATGAGTACTAAACCATGGCACCAAGTGCCATGTTCAATCCCTTTTTGAACACTTCCATGCACAGTGACTCCACCACTTCCCTGGGCAGCCCATTCCAATGGCTAACAACTCTGTCTGTGAACAACTTTCTCCTCACCTCAAGACTAAACTTCCCCTGGTGCAGCTTGAGACTGTGTCCTCTTGTTCTGGTGCTGATTGCCTGGAAGAAGAGACCAACCCCCTCCTGGCTACAACCTCCCTTCAGGTAGTTCTAGACAGCAATAAGGTCTCCTGAGTCTCCCCTTCTCCAGGCTAAACAATCCCAGCTCCTTTAACCTCTCCTCATAGGGCTTGTGCTCAAGGCCTCTCCCCAGCCTCATTGCCCTTCTCTGGACACATTCAAGAGTCTCAATGTCCTTCTTAAATTGAGTGGCCCAGAACTGGACACAGTACTCAAGGTGTGGCCTAAGCAGTGCTGAGCACAGGGCCACAATGACTTCCCTGCTCCTGCTGGCCACACTACTCCAGATACAGGCCAGGATGCCATTGGTCTCCTTGGCCACCTGGGCACACTGCTGGCTCATGTTCACCCTACTATCAACCAGAACTCCCATGTCCCTTTCTGCCTGGCCACTCTTCAGCCACTCTGACCCCAGCCTGTAGCACTGCATGGGGTTGTTGTGGCCAGTGTGTAGAACCCAGCACTTACATGTGTTAGATCTCATGCCATTGGATTCTGCCCATCTGTCCAGCCTGTCAAGGTCCCTCTGCAGAGCTCTCCTACCCTCCAACAAATCAACACCTTCCCCCAGCTTGGTGTCATCTGCAAATTTGGTCCATCTGGATGATGGACTCAATCCCCTCATCCAGATTATCAATAAAGATGTTGAACAGGGTGGGGCCCAGAACAGATCCCTTGGGCACACCACTGGTGACTGGCTGCCAGTTGGATGTGGCACCATTCATCACCACTCTCTGGGCATGGCCCTCCAGCCAGTTCCTAACCCAGCACAGAGTGCTGCTGTTTGATGCTTCTTTACCTATACCCAAACTTTGAACTTACAGTAAAATCAAGTCCAAAATATAAAATGGAACTGGTGCCCCAAATATCATTAGTTTTGGATATAGAATTTTTTTTTTACTAGTGCAACATGGTAAGCTGTCATTATCTTCATCAAGCAAGAATCCTACAGAAAATCTCAGCATTTTGTGCCTAACCTCAGTGTGCAAAATTATAGGCATTGTTATTTTTTTCATTTTTTTTCCACTTTAAAGTGTGAATTGTTTAGGGGGAGCTGACTGCACTAGAGAGGATTTCCCAGCATGTTCGGATGGCACCTGTGTCTTTATAAAGGGGTCAGCTAAATGGCTGTATCCCCTCAGTCACTGTTGGGTGCCTGATGGAATAATATCAGAGTAGCTTTATCCTACCAGGCAGCTGATGAATCCTACCCTGTGATTAGTGTCACACCTATGTGACTATGATATGTCTAATAGAACAATAAGCAAGGTAATTTGGAGTAGATGAAAAGAAGAGAAAGCTAAAAAGTTTGGCAGAAAACTTATTGTCTTTATTACATTTGCTTTCATACAGAGTGTTTTAGGATGTTTGCTCTTTCTATCCAAGTCTTTTAAAGGACTAAATGAGTTTTAAAAGCACAACTATATTAAGATTTTCTATAAAACCTATAACAGAGTCTGGACTTACACTTCAACTTGTTGAAACTAGAATGTTTGACTGGAACATTTTGAAATCTTCAGCAAGCCTTGGGGAGTGTAAATGTTTGTGGGGATATGGGACCCCAGAGAGAGTAGTTTGGGAGAGGAGGTGAGAGATCTCCAACTCACAGCAGCTATTTCTCATGGAAAAGCCTCATTCAGGGTCTTGTGTTTTCCTCCTCCTTTCCCCCACCAAGTTCTCATCTGAGCTCTTAAGGGGTGCTCAAAGCTGCCCCCCAGAAACATCACAGAGGAAGTGATCCTGCTGTTCTTCAGCCTCTGGTGAGATATCAGAGTGTACAGCTCTCATTTTGCAGTTTGACTGCTGGAAATGGAATGGAAGGGAAGACACAGGTTCTCAGCTCATCTGACAAAAGGGACATCTGCTACTCACCTGTGTAGCTTTGTGAGTCAGAAGGACTGCATAAACTTAATCTACACTTACTGCTAATTTTGTCTTACCTTTTTCTCCTCTATTGTGAAAGCTAGCTGTATAAAACCTTAAATCAGGAAAACATTTTTTTGATACTTAACTGAGCCCTTCTGAATTAAATTTATTATTAGGCTGACAATGCCCCAATTTAGTATAGATGATAATATCTGTTTCAAGAAATCCTCATATGTGTGAGAGACTAAATCTTAGAATCATAGAATCAATAAGGTTGGAAAAGACCTCAAATATCAGTGCCCCTAGGTCCCTTTCTGTCTGGCTGCTCTCCAGCCACTCTGACCCCAGCCTGTAGGCGCTGCATGGGGTTGTTATGACCAAGGTGCAGCACCCGGCACTAGGACCTGTTGAATGTCATCATGTTGGACTCTGCCCATCTGTCCAGCCTTTCAAGGTCCCTCTGGAGAGCCCTCCTGCCCTCTAACAGGTCAACACCTCCTCCCAACTTGGTGTTCTCTGCAAATTTACTGATGACGGACTCAATCCCCTGATCCAGATCATCAATAAAGATCATCATATCATCAACAAGATATTGATCTTGTCTCTCTTGATGTGTCTCAACAAAGATAAAATCGCTTTTGCTGCTTGCCCAGACAATAGGTGATGTGTATTGGGCAGACACCACTGGATAACAACTCTCTGGAATGTGCATAGACAAGATCGTCTCTACCTATCAGCTACCCTGGAAAGGGAGGATGGTGCAAAGGATAAAGATTGCTCACCAGACTGCAGCTGCCCTGGAAATAGTGGGCAGAGGCCTCTGATATCAATACTCTCTGGAATATGCATGTTCACCACCTGGACACATACCTAAAAACTGTATAAAAGATCTGAACAACTACTGGTTCGGGAGGAAGAAAAAACCTGGACAATGCCACACTGAAGAAAATACCAGGAGAGAAAAGGACAGAGACATCACCATGTAGCCTGGAAGAAGCAGACCAGGAAGAACCCTCTCTCCATGTCCTAAGTTCTGCCTGCTGCAACTCACAGGGCTGAAGAGGCTGCTCAGAGAAGGACTTGGAGTTGGACTTCGGGATCTCTCCCTCCCCCCCTCCCCTCCTCCAGTGGAGGACAGCACAGCCAGCAAGGCAGCACCCTTCCTCCACAAACCCAAACTGTCTTGGGTAGTGGGGCATGGTAATATAATTCCTTTCCTCTTCTCTTTCTCTCTCTCTTCTCCCTCTTTCTCTATTTTTTACCTCTCTCTCTCCCTTCTTCTGATCCATCCCCTTTATTCTGTTAATAAATAGCCTTGCTGTTGATATCTTGGCCTCGTTTGTGCCTCTAATTTCATAACATGGGAATATTCAAAATAATTAAGTCTCTTTCCCTCTCTGGACCGAGACAAAATGTTGATAGGGAACAAAAACATATCCAAGACATTAAAATATTTACAAATACAGTTAAAAGCTTGGTATGTTGCAGGAGGAACATTATTATCAAACAGGCAGGCACTCCCAGGAGAGCTGGATTTTGATAATTTCTCTGGTCTGTTTTGCTTTTTACAGTGTGCTTCTGGAATTTAACCCATATGCAGGCTAGTGGGAGAAAATAGATAAACACCCCCAAATTTGGCTGCTCTCTTTAAGTTTCTCTGACATCCTTAGGGAAAGCATAATTTCAGATACAGTTCTCAGAGGTACTAAGCTGTACCGCTTTTGTTTTATTGTCTGTTTTCCATCCAGGTTACAGTTCTCAGCTGGTGAGATGGACTCTGCACTGCCCTGTGAACTCAACTCACACCTTGCCTTTTCCTGTTATGCATGATATTCAGTGTAATTTTAAACATTTATCACTGATGTTTAGAGAAGTGGCAGAGGACCTAGTGGCACTGTGGTGATGATTAACATGTCTGGTTAGATTCTGGCCACTGTGTCAGCATATCTCATTGATTGGTGAAAACTACCAATATGTAAATAGAGAAATATCAACTTAAATATGTTTGTGTCCAAAAACTACAAAATTGTTGTATTCTAGGTTGTCTTCTTGAATTTTTGTGGTGATGAGTTTGCCAGTTTATGCAGGTGGGTTTAAACTTCACTTCAGTAAAAAAAAAATAAATAAAAGAATCCAGGCAGATGAAACCTGCAAGGATCTGTCCCTGTGCTAAGGATTAGATAATTGACTTCTCCGTTAACTCAAGCAGTTATAAAGCACAAATAGCAGTAAATGCATACAGAGCCCAACACTGAGAGAGACGATTTAATGGTTTTCTTTTATGGCTGGCTAGTGCTTATTCCTGTGATGTTTCTCCTTAATGAGACTTATGAATCTTCCTTGCCTCTTTAATTTAGACTCTAAGATGCTTCCTGGTATATTCATGTCTTGGTTAAAAGAATACATTTTTTTTTTTCCCCCCAGATAATTGATTTCCTAAAGGCAATTACCTGCTTTTTCCCACCATCTTTAAAATACAGAAATTATACCTAGTATTGGTGACCTTGTTTATAATTTAAAACTTCAACATAACTAAAGATGGAAGACTTGTTTGTTTGTAAAATTTCTACTCCAGGATTGGAAGTTTGTAGAGGGCATTAAGAAGATAAAATTTCCATGGGATAGTGAGAGAGAAATTTATGACATTAAAATATATATAGCTCAGGATAGCTTCCTAATGAATACTGAAAACATTCAGTATTCCTAATGAGAACTAAAAAATTTACAGCTGACTTTCATTTACATTTTTACATTTCACTGTCTGGTGCATACATCTACATTCTGCCTGTTAGACTCTGAGCTGAGTCTCCAATGAAATATTGAGAGCACGGGTGCTCTTGCACTTGGTGGTCGGTGAAGTCATCTGGGGAAAAAACTGATGTGTTACATACTTGAACTATGGCCTAATTTAGCTTGCTGTTGTTCTAGCCCTGAAAGGTGCAACTTACCCCCGTGTCTTAACTCCTGCACACACTAGGTAGATGGCTTAAAGGACATGGTTCTGCTATGATTTGTCAGATGGCTAAATACTGTGTGTGCAAGGAGAAATACATAGTGTACTTGTATTTTCTGATACATTTCTGCCTTACCTATCTAAATAATGACATTAGGTATAATCTTTCCGTATACCCACCTTCAGTAGCCAAATGCAAGAACTTTCAATCTCATCCCAGAAGTGCATTGTTACTGTGCAGCTGCAGGTAGGAACATGCAAACCCCACAGACTGTAAAGAACTTTGCTCACTTTTGATGTGTGTATGAGGGGATGTCTGCACTTCCATGCTGTTCAGCAAGGACCGTCTGCTGTGAGACAAATAACAAAAATCTGCCAGAAGTATGAGCCAGCCTTTTGGCTGCCAAATTGTAAAGATGACCTCTAATATCAGTTTAAAAGCTGTAAGATAGATAATGTCATACTCAATCAAAGAAATGAGTCATATAACCACCTATAAAAGTGTAAGTTGTTGAATGATTCTACTGGGTTGGAATTCCTTAACAAAAGCATGTTTTTCATATTTCTCAGCAAGCACTGACTTTGGACTTTGAGGCTTAAGACACTGTGCAAATATTTCAGTGCCTTTACCTGTCCCTTCAAAGTTGTAATTTTAATAAATAGTAAGGCTTAATTTGACATGTGTCAAAAAATAAATTAAAAATGTATGTGTTTAAATACTAGGTCAAAGGTCTGATTGATTTTAAGCCTACAAGGTTAATGAAAAATGAAGTTGTTATAGGGATTTTTATTCTCTTGGGACCAAACCAATTCCTCTAATTTCTATTAGAAGTGGAAATGACTTATGCTGTTTCTTGTTTGCTGTCATTATGGTTTATGACTTTCATCTTCTGGCAAATAGAAGGAAACTTGTGTTTTCACCTGCAGTTCAAATGCCCTTTCCCACCACTGTCTAAGCCTGGAGCCTGGCTATACCTTTTAAATGTTTTATTTTGATAGCTGATAAATGAATTTGATAATTTGTCTTTGAATTACTACTACTGCTAAAATTATTTAATCATTATATCTCATATTTTGAAGGATAAAGTTAGAGCATAGAAAGCACAGAATTAAAGCAAAATAAATCTGACAGCAAGTGACTAACGCCCATGCATTCATCTAATGGTCAGTGGATATGGCATAGCTTTTCCAAGAACTAAGTCAGCATGACATAGACTGATCAAAGCATCTGATGCTGAGGACTTGATAATTTTCCTACATGTAATTTTGGTATTTTAGAATAGATTTAATCTGGTCCCTAATCTAGGTGTCCCTATAATTTTTGTCTTGAAACTGAAGGATCAGTCAAGGGTTTGGATTTCTACGTCTGTATTACATATTGATGCTCATCTGCAATTGTGCTGTGGGCTTTTTGGCTTTGTTTGGCTTTCCTTTTGAAACAAACCAATTTGCACACACCAAAACTGAAGAACAACTTGACACCCAGCAAATGTAAACAGTTTTTTTGGGTTAACTTCAACAGTGTTGTAGCGCTCCAGGGCAAAAGAACATAGAAGATGCAGCCTTAGGGTATTCACCCTGTCTGCACTGGACTGACTGGTGTACCACAGGCTACAGTTTTGTGTTCTGCAGGGATGGTGGCCAGTCGAATATCCTAGGGCACTGAAAATGCCATTAGACACCTACATTTTGACGGCTAAATCCCAGTCTGGATGGCTGTACTGGAGAAGATGTATTCTGCTCTGCTGTGCCTGAGATTCTGCTGAGAATCAGGTAAATCTTGTGTGAACAACGTTGAAGCAGACAGCTACACTGGGGATGTTAGGGGGAGGTTTTATAAAGCACACCCTTTAGCAAACACAGAAACAAAAAATATAAGCAGAAATGTTACTAAGTTCCTGGTTTTAGTTGAATGGAAGCAGAAAGCCATGCAACTGGAATTGCTTCATGGAAGCATTGAGCAACACTGATGGGAATAGGAAAAATAAGTGAAGGAGAGATGATGAAAAGGTAAAGATGTGAGGTTTTATATGTTTTGTTTTGATTTTTTTTGTTTGTTTTGTTTTGTTAGTCCCCTCACTTTCAAAGAGAGGCTTTGTTTTGAATAAAGGTTTTATGAATGAAAGCAAACAGATTAGTTAACTGAGGAGGCTATGCCCCTTTCTCAAAACTGATCTGGTCTGTGAATATGGAAGAGACAGCTCCTTACCATTTCTTTTATGGATTTACAGCAGAGATGAACTCAGGCCTTCCACATAGCATGTTGGGATGTTGCTGTCTCTTATGTTTGTATCCTAATTGCCAGGGACTATTCTCACATCCTGCAGATGTATAGAAAATTCTGGGTCAGGTAGAAATAAATTTTTCTGATGAATAGGAAAGAATAGTATCTTCATTAAAACCATCTAAGAGCTGCCTAAGGCAAAATGTGGTAAGATTTTATTTAACACTAATTTGATTGAATACGAAGAGGTGTGAAGGAGGGGAATCTCATAATGTGGATCCTATTTATAATATATGAGGTACAGAGACATAGTAAATATGACTTCTCACCACTTCTGTGTTTATTTCTAATATTCCTCATCTTTCTTCAACATCTGGAAAACACCAAAACTACATGCAAAGAAATTAAGAAACTCAAAATACAGAAGAGTTCCCATTGCATATATAAATAACAAGATACCTGTACTGAAAAGCCAGTCTAAAATCACTGCTCTCCTCTGGGAAAATAACTATCTGCATGTCTATCTTCTAAACTGAATTTTAATTGGGAAATGTGTTCGTAATTCTTGAGCTATATAAACAGAATAGATGGCAGTAATGACTTTTTTAAAAAAAATAATTAATAGACTATAAGTAACATTTTGGGCCTTCAGTTAGCCATTCGGGTTCTTATTTGGGTGTACAATGCTGAAGATGCAAAAGCCTAACAATACTGAAGCTGTATGTTTTGGGACATGGATGCGTAGATGCTTGGTGTCTTTATGTAACATCAAGCAAAATGGACAATCCCACAGAGCAGTACAGCAGAGTGGAAGTCACGCGCAACAGTCAGTCAAAAATACTCAGGAATAGTCTGTGACCTGCCTCTGCTCCCCTTTTGCGCTGCCTTCTGAAATACAAGAGCTGGAATAGGACCTGGAGCCCATGTCCCTTTGCCTCAAGCCCTTTTTGTTCATGTCCTCTCTGTTTCCTAGTGAACATTTCATTTTATGGCATCATTCCTGAAGGTTGGTTGAGGAAGTGCTGACCTGGAACAGCCTAGTGGCTGTGCCTAGAGCACTTTGCTGATGACTCGCCTGGGTGGGTTCTGGCTAATGCAAGCTCAGGTCCCTCCAGGCAGAGATGGCAATTTTAATTCTGCTCCTCCTTCAGCACATCTGCTTTTTAACCAGTGTGCCTTTGGGTAGAAAAAAGAGTGGAGATGCCAGACATGCTTTCTGCATCTTAGTGCATCTTGCCTGTGTTTTATGCCTGTTGGTAATGTGGAGCTGAGGCACAGTCAGGCATAAATGACAGCTCAGTGAAAGCTTGAGGATATCACCTGGAGTCAGGTTCCTGCAGTGGTAGGCTGCTACTACAGTAACCACAGATCTTCCTGAAGTGTGCTTACTACTGTGGATATTTGTTTTGAAGATGCTTATTAAAATTATTTCCATGAAAATATAAACTGTGTCTTACTGCTTTCATTTCTGAGACAGCTAAGTGTCTCCTATTTGGAACCAAAAGGGTAGATTCATTCTATTCCTATAAGAAAAGTAATTTCTACATGAATACATGAAAATAAATTACTAGATGCATAAATTTATATGCACATATATATTAAATATTTGACATGAATAATGATTAAATATAGGTGGGAGGGTGTCTTTGGTACTGTTTTTAAGAAAACACCTGTACTTTTTAATGTGATTGATGTGAATCTTCCCAAAGCTTTCCTATCCTCCTTTAGTAAATTACAGCATACTTAAGAAATTACTTCATTTTTCTTTATCTTTTATTTTTTAACTTTTTTTTTTTTAAATTCCTTTATTCCTTTTATTATGAAATATGCATAGGCATTATTACATTTCTGCATATTGAGATCTTCTGTAGATTTTTCAGTAACGCTTATTTTCTCTTCATGATAATTTTGTGAACAGTCAAAAATCTGGTTACCTACTGTCAAGTGGCATTAATTAGGGGAAAATACCCTACATGTTGTTTTGAATGCATTTATTAGCAATGGGAACATAGAACCTCTAAACCATGTTTTTTATGCTCCTAAAGATTCTTGCATGACTCTGTGCAGTTTATCTATCCCTTTGCCTTCTGTGCTTTGGTTCGCAAATCTAAAAGTATGTTTATTCACATACAGTGTGTTCCAGTTCAGAATGCTTGAATACTTTTAAAAGCTTCATGTACTAACTGGAGGACCTTACTTTCCTTGTTGCCTGATTCCTGAACACATAGACTACGCTTTAGTGCTGTTTTTGAACTCTCCTTTATGATGTCTGGAAATGATCTTAAAAAGGGAATTAAGATGCTCATGCATGGAAAAAAATCATTACTGTGGGACTTCAATGAAAGCCATAAGTTGGTGACAAACCCCAGTTATCAGTTCACAGTATTATCTGTAAAAAACTTTTAACAGAGTTTTAAGTAAAAATGCATGGGCACTAATGTAGATATGGATTTTGCAACAGTCAGGAATATAAAATTGATGAGTGGAACTCATAAAAATATGGGACAGCACCATACTAACCAATGTATTAAAATGTAAAAAATTTATTAACCCTCTTTTAAAGCATGTACTTTATGTCAAATAACAAAGTTATGGTGCAAAAATGTTTCATCTCCATTTGTAAATGTGTGAGTTTAACTTTCCTCTCCTTTTCTTAAGCAGAGTGACCTGGAGGCTCCTTGCAGTGGAAATAATGGTATTGAAAAAGGAATGCTTAGGAGTACAAGATAGATCCTTAGAGACTGAAGTAATACCATTAGTGGACAAGCTGAAATAAAAAAAATGCAGCTCCATTTTAGACACACTGCCTGGTGTAGGCCATTTACATTATAAAATATTTGTCAGAAGTACATTTTTTTTTTTAATAGGAAAAAAGCCCCCTCACTGTATATGAAAGCAAAAAGTCTAAATTTTTTAGATCACTAAGGGGAAAAAAAAAAAAAGGAAAAAAGGAGTAACTCAGCTTGAGTGCCAGAATCTGAACTAATTCCTCTTATATTTCCTCTCTTTAGAAAAGCTGCTATTTTTGTAGCTTTTATGTGAAGGAACAGTCGTGTCAAGCAGCCAGTTTATTAATGTTATGAGTTTGTGATCCCTGAAGGAGATGTCCTGCCCCAGTCCTTCTAGGGGACAAATGCTCAAGGCCAGTTGCAGGTGGCACATTTTGAGACCACTGCAAGCTGAAATAGTGATGGCAAACTGAGCACTCTGAGAGGGGCAGTAACAAGATGATCACCAAAGTAATGCACAGATCTAAGCTGCTCGAAGATTTTATTTGGCATAGATTGGCTTTCTGCAAGTACTTTTCATTAGCTTATGTGTTGACCTTGAGATTTGATATTCTGGTGGTGAGAGAAGTTCAGTTCTCTCCAACCCAGAAACCATGGCTAACTCAGTTAGAGAAGCAAGAAATGAAAAAGAGCTATATTTTACAAGCAGGATGAAATGTGATGAATACATACACAATATACAGTATTTACAGTATATACAAAAATATACAGCAAAGAACGTAACACAGAAAACCTGCCCTCCTCTAGCGAGGAGGGTCCCCCCAAAACTCCCTTCTTTCCCTTTCTCCCTTTTTTCCCAAAAAGGGTTAGAGAGAGAGAAGTAATTATTAAGGAGGAAATTCTATTAGCTCAAAGCGTATGCTAAGGGAAGAAAAGAATTAGTTTCTTATTTTGTTAGCTCAAGGTCAGCTCGAGCCAGCACAGAAGAAAGACAGCAGCTGCTCAGGCAGACTGAAACAGACAGAGTGACTGAGAAAAACAGGCTGAACTAAAACTAAAATTTAAAGTTACATTGTCACTGATCTACCAATGAAATTTGTTTAGAACTATCTTTTGTTTTCCTTTTCACACCAAAACATTCAGCTAGAGTGTTTCATTAACTGTCCCTTTCTTAAAGGCGTAGCCTAAAATGGTCGCAGATATACATTGAGCATGTGGGGCGGACAGATCTTTATTTCTTTAATTTGCCTTACATGTTTCCTTTGATATGTAACTCCTTCTCTGATCACTAGCAATAAGAATCCTCCTTATCAGTTTTGTAACTTGCTAGAAATAATCTTTTAAAAGCATTTCCTGAAGCTGATGATAAATGCATGTTTGTAAGTACAGTACAAATAGTACCATGGGGAAAAAGAAGCTTTGTAAGCTGGTAAGTCCTCAGATGTTAATGTAGTTAGGCTTTAGATACACCTGGTTTTGTCAGACCTTGTGTATCCTGATAATATAAACTACAGGAGATGAAAATTTCAGGGTAAAACTGTTTCTGTGTGAATGTATCACTGATATTCAGCTCAGCCTGGGAAAGAGAGAGATGACATGCCAAATAACAGACCTGACAGTACAGACTTGCAATAGTGTTATGGGGAAACTGAGAAATAGTTATTCAATTGAAAGATAAAATATTCTCTTTCTAAGAAGGAAGACTCTTTTCTTCATGTCAGCAGTCTTCATAGGTTATCAATTGCTCATCAACAGTATTTCTCTTCTCCTGTGTGGTGGTTTGAAAGGAAAGGCTCTGCTTTCCCTCCCCCACTGAGAAAGAGACCACGGCTAAACCCAGTCGGAGAAATGAGAGTATATTTTACAAGGAAACAGATTCTATGTAACACAACAAATACAGGTATTTTACAATATATACAGGAATATACAGCAAATGAACTCAACCAGAAACCAGACCCCCCACAAAGGGGGCTTCCCCCTGTGCCCCCTTCACCCCCCTACCTCCCTTCTCCCCCAAAAGAGGTAGAAGAAGAGATGAGGACAGTTAACAGGGCAGGAAAAGAATAAAGGCCTTGCACAGGGAGTTAGTATCTTATCTTAGTTGGCCAGAATCCCAGAAGCAGATCCAGCCGAAAGGGACAGCGAAGGAAGGAAGACTGAGAGAAAGTTCCCAACTCCCCTGGGTCCAATCTCTCCTCCCACAATCCTACCAATGAAATTCGTTTAGAAAACCAAAATATTTTACAAACATTTAGCCAGTATGCCCCTTCCTTAAAGGCACAGCGTCAAACGGCCACAATCCACCCCTTCTAAACAATTTCATTGGTCATTGGCACTGTCCATCCAATCAGAAACAATATTTACAGTTTGTGAGTAAAGTTCATAGTCCGTTCCGGCTATACTTAGATGTAGATGATTCAGAAGTCCAAAAAGTCAGGAAATAAGAAAATGGAAACCGGCTTGTCTCTCCGCAGACGAAGTGAAGAAAAGGCAAACAGGAACACAGGGACTCTCAGTTGACTCAGGGCTCTCAGGGCTCTCAGGGTTCGTGCACTGTAGATTCTTCAGGGATTCTTCCTTTGGGCGCGTTGTAGCTGTACAACAGTCTGAAATTAAACTCTTTCAGCTAAAGTTAAATTTCTTTGTGGAATACACTGAATTTGACCATTCTCCTGCATTACCCAATAAGTGTGACCCGGACCTTCTGCTGAAACCACCCCTCGGACAGGTTTAGCCTCTCCTGAGGGCGAAAATACCCAAACAGTTTTACCTAACAGATTCTTTTCTCTAACAACAGGAACTCTATCACCTTCTACTCTCCGTAGCAAATCTGAATGTGCCGGTCCAGCGCGGTTCACTGAACCTCTACTATTCACCAGCCAGGTTGCTTGTGCTAAATGTTTCTCCCAGTTTTTCAAAGATCCACCTCCCATGGCTTTGAGAGTGGTCTTCAACAAACCGTTGTAGCGTTCAATCTTCCCTGCAGCTGGTGCATAGTAAGGAATATGGAAAATCCACTCAATACCGTGCTCTTTTGCCCAGCTCTTTACAAGGTTGTTCTTGAAATGAGTTCCGTTGTCTGACTCAATCCTCTCTGGAGTTCCGTGTCTCCACAGGATCTGTCTCTCCAGACCAAGAATGGTGTTGCGTGCAGTTGCATGTGGAACTGCATAAGTTTCCAGCCATCCAGTGTTCGCCTCTACCATAGTAAGCACGTACTGCTTACCAGAACGAGAACGTGGTAGAGTGATGTAGTCAATCTGCCAGGCTTCACCATACCTGTACTTGGACCATCTGTCACCATACCACAAGGGTTTAATTCGCTTTGCTTGCTTAATAGCAACACAAATGTCACAGTCATGGATAACTTGTGTGATAGCATCCATGGAAATGTCTATGGATCTGTCACGAGCCCACTGGTATGTTGCATCTCTGCCTTGATGTCCTGATGAATCGTGAGCCCACCGAGCTAAGAATATCTCACCTCGGTGTTTCCAGTCAAGATCAAGTTCAGAGTCCTTGTCTACTTGAGAAACTCTTGCAGCTAGATCTGCCTGATGGTTGTGCTGCTGTTCCTCAGTAGCTTTGCTCTTAGGAATGTGAGCATCAATGTGTCTCACTTTCACTGGAATTCTCTCGATTCGATCAGCAATGTCTTGCCACAGGTCGGCTGCCCAGATGGGTTTTCCTTTCCTCTGCCAACCATTCTTCTTCCAGTTCTTTAGCCAACCCCATAGAGCATTGGCTACCATCCATGAGTCGGTGTAGAGATAAAGCTTTGGCCATCTCTCACGTTCAGCTACGTCGAGAGCTAGCTGGACAGCTTTTACCTCTGCAAACTGACTGGATTCTCCTTCTCCATCCTTCGCCTCTGCAACTCGGCGTGTTGGACTCCACACTGCAGACTTCCACCTTCGCTTGTTCCCGATGAGACGACAGGAACCGTCTGTGAACAAAGCATACTTCTTCTCATCATCAGAAAGGTCATTGTAAGGAGGAGCTTCCTCAGCACGAGTTACTCTCTCCTCCGGAGGTTTAGTACAGTTGGTATCTTCAGGCCAACTTGAGATCACCTCCACCAGACCAGGTCTTTCAAGATTTCCCATTCGAGCTCTCTGTGTTATCAGAGCCATCCACTTAGACCAGGTGGAATCTGTAGCATGATGTGGTGTGGAACCCTTGCCTTTGAACATCCAATTCAAAACTGGCAATCTGGGAGCTAAGAGAAGTTGTGATTCAGTTCCAATCACTTCAGAAGCTGCTTTCACTCCTTCATAGGCAGCTAGAATCTCTTTCTCTGTTGGAGTGTAATTAGCCTCTGAACCTCTGTAACCTCGACTCCAGAAACCAAGAGGTCGTCCACGTGTCTCACCTGGAGCTTTTTGCCACAAGCACCAGGTTGGACCATTGTCACCTGCAGCCGTGTACAAAATGTTCTTAATGTCTGGACCATCTCGGACAGGTCCCAGACCCACTGCTTGAACTACTTCTTGCTTTATCTGGTCAAAGGCTGCTTGTTGTTCAGGTCCCCAGTGGAAACTGTTCCTCTTCCGAGTCACATCATACAGAGGTTTCACAATCTGACTGTATCCAGGAATGTGTAGTCTCCAAAATCCCACTATCCCCAAGAAACGTAGAGTTTCTTGCTTGTTGGTGGGATTTGCCATGGTAGAGACTCTATTTACCACATCCACTGGAATGTGTCGGCGTCCATCCTGCCACTGCACTCCCAGAAACTGGATCTCTGTGGTAGGACCTTTCACTTTGTCTCTCTTGATGGCAAAACCAGCATTCAGAAGAATGTCCATGATTTTGTTACCTTTCTCGAAGACTTCCTCAGCAGTTTTGCCCCAGACGATGATATCATCGATGAACTGGATGTGTTCTGGAGCACCACCTTCCTCCAGAGCATCATGGATTACTGCATGACAGATGCTGGAGCTGTGGATCCAGCCCATTGGCAGTCTGTTGAAAGTGTACTGGATTCCTCTCCAGGTGAAAGCAAACTGAGGCCTGCATTCCTCTGCTATGGGAATAGAGAAGAATGCATTAGCAATGTCTATGGTAGCATACCATTTGGCCTCTTTGGATTCCAGCTCATACTGGAGTTCCATCATGTCTGGTACTGCTGCACTCATAGGCGGAGTTACTTCATTCAGGGCTCGGTAGTCCACTGTCAGACGCCAGTCTCCATTTGGCTTTCGCACAGGCCACACTGGACTGTTGAAAGGTGAATGAGTTTTGCTGATGACTTTCTGACTCTCCAACTGACGAATCAGATTCTGAATGGGCAACAAAGAGTCACGGTTGGTTCTGTATTGTCTGTGATGCACAGTCTGAGAAGCAACCGGCAATTTAATGTCCTGAATCTTGTGTTGTCCCACAACTGCAGATTCATCAGAGAGTTCAGGTCTAGCAGACAGCTTCAGCTTTTGTCCATCAATTTCTACAGAAGCTACTCCAAAAGCCCATTTGTAACCTTTAGGGTCCTTGAAACGCCCTTCTCTCAGAAAATCAATTCCCAAAATACAAGGTGCATCAGGTCCGGTCACAACTGTATGCTTCTTCCACTGCTTACCAGTTAGACTTATATTAACCTCTACCTTACTTAACTCTTGAGATCCACCAGTGACTCCCAGAATAGTTATGGACTCCGATCCCTGATAATTTGATGGCAATATGGTGCACTGAGCTCCGGTGTCAACCAAGGCCCTGTACTTCCGAAAGTGTGAAGTGCCAGGCCACTGGATGTACACATCCCAATAGATTCTGTTATCTCCATTATCCCTCTCCTCCCCCTGGCGGGAGGCAGGGCATCCCTAATTATGGGGAATATTTCCACAGGTGCAACGAGCACACTGTGCAGTGTTAGAACTGGAGTCACTGTTGGAGCTGTCATTGTTGTCCTGGGGAACTGTGGAAGTAACAGCTACCCTTCTGGTATTGCTACCCTGGGTTCTGCCACTTTGCAGTTCCCTCAGTCTCCTGAAAAGATTAGAAGTTGGTTGGCCATCCCACCTGTTCATGTTCTCACCAAACTGATCACGTAGAGTTATCCAAATGGTCCTACGTGATTGCCTTGGTGGTCTGTTTTGGTTTGGCCTGTTTTGGAATGACCTCCTTGGAGGATGTCTATTCCTCACAGCTGAAACCTGCACCCACCTGGAGGAAGAATTGGAATCATCTCTTTGTGCCAATTGGCATATGGAATCTTTGATTTCATCCTTCAGCTCTCTCATGCAATCCTTTATCTCACTAGACAGAGCTTTAATGGCTGAAACCAAAGAAACACGTGTCATGCTATCATCCAATTGTCTTAGTTGATCAGTGAATTGGCCAACCGTAGGAGGATCTCCACCATAATTTCTTGCCACAATTCTACTTGCCAAAATGTTTGCATAATTGGAAGGAGCAAGCTTGATAAGCTTTTTAGCAAGACCAGCTGCCACAGGAATATCGTCAGGATTCAGAGTATCATGGTCACCATAGAGTATCTCTCTAATGGCAAACTCTCTCAGACGCTTAATTCCCTCATCTATGGTAGTCCAGGGCTTAGGATTCCATGGAAGATCATCTCGGGAAGGGTATCTCAGGGAAACCGCCATTAAAAGGCGTATCCACAGATTAACCTTACCGAGAATCCTGGCTAGATGTCTATCTATTCCATTATCCTTTGAGAGAGTTCCTAGCTGAGCTGCTGACTTGTCTCCAACTATTAGAGCTGGAGCACCTGTATCATAACACCTAGCAAGCCAAGATAGGATGGGTTCCTTATCTGCTCTGAGGTAATCTTTGCGGACATTGCGAATCTCCTCCCTCGGTGACGAGCATTCGGTGATGTCATCTTGCTCTCCATCTATCACATCTTCCTGAACCTTTTGTCCCCATAATCCTGCTGTCACTCTCCTAAGAACCTCTTTAAGCTGAAAAGCACCACTGCCAGCTGCTGTCTTAGCTGCATCTCCATCCTGTGATGATCTCAATAACTCAGCTATATCTCTAAGACAAATCTTCTCCTCATCTTCAGCAGGCACTTTCCTAGCAGAGGTTCCCTCACCAGGATCAGTCTCCTGCTCTTCTCCTCCATTAGCTCCGCTAGCTCCTGGATCAGCTTTGGCCTTTCCACCTCTGGTCTTTAAGACTGCTACTTGTTTAACTGGAGCTGTGTTTGAATTTACAGCCATCCTGATAGAAGCTGACAGGTCCTGATCTAAATCAGCCGCCGTGGGGGCCCCTTCCGGTCCTGTCATGGCGGACGGAAATGACCTTGCCTCACTACCGGTCGCCATCTTGGGAATGGGAGCCGCCCCTGGCTGCTTGCCAAAGTCGTAGAGTGGAGCATTTAAGGCTGCTTTGCCAATAGGTTTTGCTATTTTTCTAACTGACGCAGCCCCTTCCTCATCACTCGAGGACTCTGGGGCAGATTTAGAGGAACGCCTACGCTTTCTAGATTTTTGTTTAATCACAAAACATGGTCGAGAAACCTTTTTCTCTATATATAGAGCCCACAGCAGATAGACATTAATTATCAGCGACAGCAGGATTACACCCGTCAAATAAATCACCTTAAGATCCCAGCCAGCACTTAAAGTTACTCTTTGACCTCCTGAAGTGTTAAACTCCCTTATCTCGATCGGCAAAGTGGAAGACATTCTATTGCCGTAATTAGTGAGCCGAAAAAAACCCAAACAGTGTTTATACAACAGCTGGATCCTATGCATAAACCACAAATAGATTTTACGCATTAAATATTTACCTATCTGGTCTAACATCAACCCGATGCAGTACCGGTAGACCAACATGCCACAGACCGAGAAGAATAAACGTTCTAAAACCCAGAGCACCTTCATTTCATTTCTCCGGCTGAGACAAGCAATAAATCAACTTAATTACTTAATTGCCCGGCCCCACGTTGGTGAGCCAATAATAAGAGTGTGTGGTGGTTTGAAAGGAAAGGCTCTGCTTTCCCTCCCCCACTGAGAAAGAGACCACGGCTAAACCCAGTCGGAGAAATGAGAGTATATTTTACAAGGAAACAGATTCTATGTAACACAACAAATACAGGTATTTTACAATATATACAGGAATATACAGCAAATGAACTCAACCAGAAACCAGACCCCCCACAAAGGGGGCTTCCCCCTGTGCCCCCTTCACCCCCCTACCTCCCTTCTCCCCCAAAAGAGGTAGAAGAAGAGATGAGGACAGTTAACAGGGCAGGAAAAGAATAAAGGCCTTGCACAGGGAGTTAGTATCTTATCTTAGTTGGCCAGAATCCCAGAAGCAGATCCAGCCGAAAGGGACAGCGAAGGAAGGAAGACTGAGATCCAGCCGAAAGGGACAGCGAAGGAAGGAAGACTGAGAGAAAGTTCCCAACTCCCCTGGGTCCAATCTCTCCTCCCACAATCCTACCAATGAAATTCGTTTAGAAAACCAAAATATTTTACAAACATTTAGCCAGTATGCCCCTTCCTTAAAGGCACAGCGTCAAACGGCCACATCCTGATTTTGTGACTGAATGAATGACTAGTCTGAAGGTCTCCTTTTGTTTCCAGAGCTGCTTGCTTCCAGAGCTCCAGTGTTATCAGCACTGAACACTCCTGAGCAAATGGAGCTTGGTAAGATGTTTGATAGACAGAACTTTCCAGGAATCCAATGGTCCTACTGTTGTCCTTCCTGATTTGACCTTGGTGGGACAATATCAACAGAGAGACAATGATTAATGCCTCATCCCCTGGGCCTTTTCTCCCTCTGAAGTACCTTGCTGTCCCTGGCCCAGGGTATTTTTGCACATTGAAAAGAAAAAAAGGGGAAATAGAATGGGATGACTTCATATCAGATTGAGAAGTTTTCCCTTTCTGATCCCAAGAAATGAAACCTTTCTGAGTGGATGCTGATCCACATGCTGCTAACTTGGACTCAAAAGAACCATGAAGGAACCAGGATCTTTCTGAGCAAGTGGTTATCACTTCTCTATATGGTTTCCAATTCTTTGCTGGAAACTACTTAAACAGGAGAATTTAACACTTTGTTTTTTCCAGTTTGATGAGAAAGCTGGTGAGTCATCCTATTTTGTTTGTTTTTTAAATTACTTTTTACTTGTTTGCATAACAGGAGGGCCTCTGGCATTGACAGCAATGTGCTGTAAGTGGGCAAGATTCAGCTAGGGCTGAGGGCTAGGAGTGAATATGTGGGTTAAATTAACTGGATCAGGGGAAGGTAATTGTGGAAGAGTTTTCTGGAGAGTTGTGCAAGCTTTCCTGTTTGGGTTTGAGGAAGAGCATGAACAGTAAGCAAGATAAATAAATTGATGATGCTAAGGATTATTATTTTTTTTATTAATGCTTTTCACCCTACACATGTATAAGTAACAACATGGGCTTTCTTCTTTTTCTTTAAATAAAAAATCTGATTCAGTTAGCCATTTCTTCTGTTTCAAGAATGTCTTTTCCATCCCAGACACTTAAGTATGAACAACCAGTTCATATGGCATTCATTGATTCTTCAGCAGTTGAATTGAAATGAGAGTATCTCTTCATGCTGTCATTACTCAACAATATGCCACTATGGAGAGTCATTTTTACCTCAGGTGAAAAAATGGAATGTACTGAAAAGTCATCTATTAACCTGTCATCATCCATAACTTCTGATGCTTATTGTTTACTCCCATGCTTTATCCAGACCCATAAACCATATGTGTTTTTCTGATTCCTGCAGTAACATTGGTTCTTCTAATTAAGTTCAGACTTGAAACTCTTGCTTATTCAAAATTGTTGATATATTTCCAGAATTGAGATGCCCTCATGCCTTCAACCTAGCCTGATTAACATACAAGAAATAGACTTTCAGTTCCTCAGATTGCTACATAGAGCATGTGGAAAAGTAATAGCTGGGGAGAACTGTTAAGGACCCACTACTCTGCTCAGTTCAAATCATGGATATGCTCAGACATTCCCTGTGTGTGGAACAACTTAGATCAAAGCTGTGTTGAATGATATGGGGAGTAGAAACATTCATAAACTAGGGCAAGAAAATAAAAAGCATTTAGTAATATATTGGTACAGTCAAGATTAGAACACTCAAACTTGATCTCCTAAATTGTAGGTAAGGATAAATAAAAAGCATTCCCACAGGTAATTATCTATTACCTATTTAAAAACTGGGGGGCAATATAGTACTTAATTACTTCTAAGGCAGGACAAAGTAATAGCTTTGGTTTTAATATGTATTTGTCATTATTTGCCCCTGTAATCACTGTAAATGACACAAATGTCCTGACTAAATGATGTTTGTATTAAACTCTATGTTGTGCCTGCAACAGCCCATCAAGCTTAAAGGTGCAGGTGAGTACTAGCAATATTTTGACATTTGGTTTCCACGCTGAGCAATACTGGACAGCAAGAAGTGGTGGAAATGCAAAGAGCAGTCAAATAGCATGGTGATGAGAGAAATGATTCAATCCTAAAGTCTTCTTACTGTTCAAGAAAGCTTACACCCTGTGGGGCACAGGGGTGGACTTTGTTTCCATCCACACGAATGCTTCTAGCATGAACTAATTCCAGGTTTTAATTTAGTAACACCAAATCAGTTGGCAAGAAGTGTGGATGAAATATCCACAGGTATGACTTGCAGATTCTGTTCTGTGTTCTTAAAATAATATTTTGTTATGTCTGTATGGTAATTCTCCATCTTCTGTAACTGGGATAATTAGGCTGGAAGTCTGAATCACTTGAACATATCATATGCATAACTTGTGATAAAAGAGATGTGATTGACAGTAAAAGTAGCTTACAAGTTTTGCTTGTGATAAAATTCAGAAAGTTATAAGCAGTAGGAGGGAAGACATCATGCAGAATCAACAGCAAATACTTAGACTGGAAAAGATAAACTCTTGACAAACCTCCTTTCAGACTCACTTGTCATAAAAGGTAATAGTAACATTATCTCTGAGTTTATCTGGTTCAAAGTAGCTTCTCTGAATCTCTTCAGAGCAGTTCGTGGACTCTTTGGGAGTCCATGAGAACGGCAGATAGAAAACTGCTGCTCTGTAGCAAAGTCAATTTGGTCTCAAAGCATTTCCTAAGAGAAAGACAAATTCATGTTTCTGCAGCTGTGGATGATGAAGTTTCCCTCTGCACTACTCTGGCATGGTGGAGTGCAAAAAGATTTTTGCAAGGATTTACTTCACAAACGTGCAGTAAACTGTACAAATCTCCTGCTCATGAGGACAGAGTGGAATGCGCATGCTTTTATAGGAGGCTCTTGGCAGATAAACTTGAAAGATGCTGCCTAAGCAGTTTAATAAACAGAACATCTTCAATCATTTTGATGATTTTACTGAAAAGTAATAGAAAATGTAAGGCAGTAGAAGCAAATATGTATGTAGGTGTCACTGAATGTATCTTCTAGTGCATTTTACTAAACACCAAATTTATATCTTACATTATTTTTTATAATACAAACTTTGAATTTTGAAATTAATCCTTCTACAGAAATGTTTTTGTCCATTTCTGAGCCAGAGGCTCCCTGCCATCACAGACCTTGATCTGACAATAAATATTTCATGTGACCAAACTCTGGAGATGTATGCAGCCTTGAGAAATCTGTAAACAGACCACGTAGCTCAAGACAAGTGCTTTATGAAGAAGTAAAAGTATGATATGTAACAGGAATCTTGGTTAGGACTTTTGTTTTTTTCTTAGGAACTGTGGTCACTCCATGCAGTGTGAAGGCATTGGGCTGCTAGTGTCACTGAACTGTGGAGAAGAAGGAGAAAGCAGTCTAAGTAAACCTTGAGACTCATGCAGCATCTTGCCTGTTGATACAGCTGAATCAGTAGCTGTGCTAGTCATTGGGTTCCCTCCCAGGGGGGTGTTAATTTTTTTTTAACCTTGTTTGCATTAATGCTAGCTGTTAACCTAACAGTTTTTTAAGCACCTAACAGTTATTTTTTTAATCTGTGTGGAGTGGTATTTTTTTGTTTAACTTCTTGACTGTGTACTTAGCCCTCCCATCTGGTACAACAAGACTTCGAAGTTATTACATTGCATTACATTACATTACATTACATTGCATTACATTAATTTTAGCCAAGGATAGGGAAAGAGTGAATGAAATGGAACACCATTGGTCATATATTTTTGTTTGCTATAACAGTGTTTTGTATATAAAAGATGCTGCTAGCCAGAAATTGTGGTTTAATAAAAAATTAGTGGGAATTGCTCATCCCACTTCCCCATCTTGATACCACTTCTGTAGGGTTCAGCAACTGAGGAAGACGACTCATGTTAAAATCAGAAACAAGAATCCTCTCATCTGGGTTATATACCTTCACAGAAAATGGTTGTTGCTTATGTCATTTCTAATACCAAATAAGTGCTTATGAAGAGTAAAAGTGTGTGTCCAAAATTTGAGTAAAATATAGCATCGCAATCTTTCTAATTTTTTTCCCTACATTGTATTACTTCTCTTTAAAAACCTTTCCTTTTTTTTTTTAAAACTTCTGGTAAAGTCCAGAGTTACAGAAACATGCTTATTCTATGGGCACTGAGATGAAATAAAGATTGCTGGAGAACGTGTTTCAATTTAATTTCTGGTGATAGTTTCTGCATATAATAATTTTGATTCTTAATGCTATGAACAAATTTCAGGGAAATTATTCAGTAAGCTTTTCTTCTTATGAACCCCATCCTTTCTTCTGCTATGCTAATTTTGCAAAAATTTAGTTGTGGCCAAACCTATATGTTGACTAGCCAGTTGATCTTGGATTTTGTTATGCTGTGAATTATGTTACAGATTTTATTATTTTGCTACCTGATAGACAAGGAATCCTTGGCTCTAAAAAATATCCCACTGATACTTTCATGGTTCTTACAAATGAAAAATTAACATGATAATCCTACACATTTTAGTCCTTACTGAAATGGCTGAATTTAATTGAAGAGTTGAAGAACAAATGAACAACAATGTAGAGTTATGGAATATAGAGGTTTGAGTGCTTTTCAATTTCTGTTCTGTTATCCCACACTATGTTTAAAGATGGTTAAGCAATTGCCAGTCATTGCAAATAAAGAAACCAGCATTGCCCTCAAGGGCATCTCTTATAGTATAGATAGTAGTAGGAAATTAAAAAAAGAAAACATAAAGCAACATGGCATATAAAACTTTAGGTCTATTAATGATTCTGTTGGGCTTCATGAAGTATCATGTTTTTGGTAATGATGACAAGCACAAAAACTAATGCACCTTTATGTCAAGCCCTATCTGGAATTGCTGCATTGCTTTTGCCTTCTCAAAAACACAAGCCTAAGACCTTTTATCTGTATAAAATTTTGAAACAAGCAATCATGGAAACAACATCTGATTGCAGAAAATATGATTTCAAAATCAATTTGCCATGCTCCCATATGGATTTAGTGCCTTCCTTGTTTTGACATTTCTTATTTGCTAAATGCAGGAACACTACTATAATTTCTCTGTGTTGTTGTAAAAATCAGAAGGCTGGAATGCAAAAGACTTTCCTCTTTGTTTTTGAACTTGTCCTTAATATGGAATTATTTGGTCACTTATCCGCCACCCCCCCACCCCCCGATCATTGTTTTTGTGATGCCTTTGAAATTATACTGCCTGGTTTCCATCTGAAAATAATTTGTGATGCCCAGTTCCCACCACAAAAATCCTTGTGAATGGCTTTGACATGATCAGCTTTTAAAACCTGCTTGCTAAGAAGATGTACACTGATGTTTCTTCTAATGTCAAATTTCACAAAGGAGAGGATTGGATTTTGAAGCAACTCTCTGTGCAGTTACTATACATAAATACATGTTGATTTATGGTCCTTTTAAAAAAAATACCTATTTGGGGGGAAATTCTTTTATAATACAATGTATACAGTGACTTTGGAATGGTGAAAAATAGAAATCTGCTTGTCTTGAACAGCTTAAGCTTCTAAAACTGGGGTATCTAATGCTAGAAACTGAGACGTTCAGGTTTTCTTTTTCTTCATAGGTATGTGGACATTGTTTACTCCAACAGATTTTGCTATACTTCTGCCTAGAAAGCTGTTTAACGTCTGTGAACTCTATTGCAATGCCTATGAATAGTATTGAACTACTTCCTCTCAATCATGAGGTATGTCTGGCACTATTTCAAACAATATTACCATCTACATCACTCATCTACAATCTGGGGTCACATTCTTGAAGTTGGATTACTAAAGATGCTTTACATTCAGCACTGTACCAACCTAAATCTTTACAAAAAGTTGTTCATGACCATCTGCTTTTTTTTGATAGCAGTTTGCATGGTAAGAAATCCTCTGTTGTTTTGATTATTTACTATTTAGGAATCCCTCCAATGAACACTCCTCATTCTAGGTACTCTGTCAGGAATTGCACACAATCTATAGTCTGCTAAATCTTTTTAAGTCCTCTCTCTGTGGATGGGTGAGATAACTGATGACCAAAAGGACTGAGAAACATTTCTACCTCTCAAACTCTACTTTTCCTTCTTCCCTGAGTTAGTCTACTAACACACAGGCTATCAGGACTCCTTTCAGCTAACACAAGGAAGAGGTTCTGTTGCAGCATATGCTTAGAAAATTAATAAGGATGGCTTTATGTTTGATTTTTTGCTAACTTTTGCTTAGCTGCCTGCATGAATCAGCTAAATTTCTGAGTGAATTGAAACTCCAGGCAATCTGTTTTGGACTCCATCCCAGGCAGACCTATTCAGTTATCCACTTAATTGCTAGTGCATCTTCATTTATGTAACTCTATTGATTTTAATCTCAGATGATTTATACAACATCATAAGTAGGTAACAAGCCAAACCAATAGCATTTTACTGGCGATGAAGACACCCATAAACTACTTCAATTTTTCCCAAATTTGTTCATATATACAAGGCACTTTTTACTGTGGTTGTATGTTTAAAGTTTGCACTTATGTCTTCTCAGCTAAACTTTCATTCTCTTTCCCACTACAAGTTTGCTGGCAATTTTCCTGTATTTTAAAAGTACATTTCTGTTTGGCTCCAAACTACCTCATGGCCTACTGCCAGAGTTTCTTAATATTTGCTTTTCATTCTAGCTGTTTGTTATTGATATATTTATTCCTCAATGTGCGTAGAATTCATTTAGCATGCATTCAGATGCCAGCGAGATAAGGATGTTCACAAAGCTGTGAGTGATGAGCCACCACTGGCTTAATTCATAAACACAGAAAGAAATTAAGTAGTTTCAGAGTAAGATTGATTTCCCCTCTTCATATCTTTACTTCAGGGTGAAATAAGTCCTAGACAGTGCAGTTGCCTGGAAAAAGGCTTGTTCCTGTGTTCATTCTGTTACAGAATTAGGACTGAATATGCTCTGAGAAGGCCACAGCTGTGAGTTCCTTGGCTCTGCTGCTTGAATGTCCTGGAGCAGGGTTAGGTCTCAACTCAGGTGTTCTTGTGTATGCCTGTTGCAGTAGTCAAACAGCTATTTAAAACATCATTAAACTAATGCATGAAATATTTCTTATGCTTGAATATTAACATAACTAGGACTGTAATCAAAACTAGGGAGATTAACATTGCACAGATGAGCAGTCTGTCCTCTAGGTGTTTAGGCAGTCCATTAATGCAACACCTTGTGTTTTGTGACTTTACTGAAAAATATTACGTGATCTACAAGAAAAGTGCAAATGAAAAAAATAATCCTTGTTAAATGAATTCCATCTTATTTTCATTTTCCACTTCAAATCATGATTAATATGTATTATTCACACCTTTTATTTTTTACCTCCTATATTATATCACGTAGAACAGATGCTTTGTGCAGACTGTCCAAGACACAGGAATAGTTATTCATGTTTCTCAGTTGTCCTTCATTGTGGGCAATGATAATACAGCAGAAGGGACTCACATTTACTGAAAGCAAACTAAGTTAACTATTTTTGGAAGCTGTACACAGAAAGGGTATAGCTTTTTTTTTTTTTTTTCTTCTACAGTTACCACGTGTCATATCAGACCTCATTTTTGGAGGTGAGAGGAGGAAACTTTGGATTCAGGTGGGAAGAACTTCAGAAAGGTCTCCTGTATAATTTAGGCTAGAACTTTGTGGTTCTGGTATTCATGCTTTATCTGCAGCTGCATTTGTTACAGTACCAAAATGAAGTCTGGGTTGAGTTTGGGGATCACTTGCACCCATCAAAGATTCATTTGAGATAGAGTTCATAACTATAATTTAGCTTATTTTTGTAAAAGTTATTAGGATCTTAAGTATGAGGTAGTTTTTTAAATCTCAAAGTCTATGAGCTCTAATTCTTTTTGGAGGAGAAAACAACCAGCATCACTTTTGTCTGTGGTGGTTCTTGTTTGAAATCTAGTACATACCGTAGACCTCCAGCAAAGGTTAAGCAAAAGAACTGATATGACTCCCTTGGGTAACCTCAACCTGTATTCTCAGTAAGAAGGTTTGTAGAATCATAGATTGTTTTGAGTTGGAAAGGACCATAAAGATAATCTAATTCTAACCACCCTGCCATGGATAGGGACACCTCCTACTAGACCAGATTGCTCAAAGCCTCATCCAGCCTGGTCATAAACACTTCCAGGGGTGAGGCATGCACAACTTCTCTGGGCAACCTGTTCTAGTGTCTCACCACCCTCTTCAGGTACTGGAAGACTACTATAAGGTCTACCCAGAGCTTTCTCTTCAGGCTGAACAGACCCAACTGTCCCAGCCTATCCTCGTAGGATAGGTGCTCCGCCCTTTGATCATCATTGTGGCCCTGCTCCAGACCTCCTCCAATAGATTCATGCAGATTTAACCTGAATTAATTAATGTGAAGTGTGTGTATCTCTATGGCGCATTCAAACTGTTTAATGTTACAGAAACTACCTGCACAAAACTAAGCTTGTTCAAAACTTTTTCACAGGAGCAAAATAACACTCTTTCTCCAATAAACTGTGAAAAAGTGTGAAAAAAGCTGGGAGCTGGGATTGTTTAGCCTGGAGAAGAGGAGGCTCAGGGGTGACTTCATTGCCCTCTACAACTACCTGAAAGGTGGTTGTAGCCAGGAAGGGGTTGGTCTCTTCTCCCAGGCAACCAGCACCAGAACAAGGGGACACAGTCTCAAGCTGCGCCAGGGGAAGTTTAGGCTCAAGGTGAGGAGAAAGTTCTTCACTGAGAGAGTCATTCGTCATTGAAATGGGCTGCCCCAGGAATTGCTGGTGTCACCATCCCTGGGGGTGTTCAAGAGGAGATTGGACGTGGCACTTGGTGCCATGGTCTAGTCATGAGGTTTGTGGTGTCAGGTTGGACTCGATGATCCTCGAGGTCTCTACCAACCTTGGTGATACTGTGAAAAGGATGAGAAGCTATCCAGGAAATACAATAAGGCTACTGAAAATGCTGAAAAGATTTAAAAATCAGCCTGAAAATATTAGTGTCTTTTAAATCTATTGCTTAATTATAATACTTCAGAGTTGTACATAATATCAATATCATACAGAATCTGTGGTGAAAGTAGAATAGGTTATGGTAAAGTAGAAAACCAGGAGAATTATTAAAATAAAAAACATGCAAACTCTCAGTTCTTAATTTGCATTGCAAATTGAATTATACAAACTGAAATTATTCCTAACTCTCTCTTAATTCAATGAAGTTCATCTCATACAATAGCTTTATTATACTGAAAATCATTATACTGAAAATCAGTATCTTAAATCTTAGCTGTCAAAAATGTATATAGAGTACACTGCAGATATCATAGAATCATAGGTTAACAAAAACATAGAATAGTAGGGTTTGGAAGGGACCTCTGAATACTATCGAGTCAAACCTCCCTGAAGAAGCAGGATCATCTAGGGCAGGTCACACAGGGATTCATTGAGAAGGATTTTGAAAGTCTGTAGAGAAGGTGTCTCCACAACTTCTCAGGGCAACCTGTTTCAGTACTCTGTCACCCTCACAGTAAAAGGTAAGTTACAGTCAGGTACCCTTACCATCAGGTGAGTGACATTAATATGTGTTGTTTAAATATAGCAATGTGAAAAAGTAATAGGATAATCTTCATTGACATAAATGTGGCTGAAATGTCATAGAAGATAATAGTTTTTTGTTTTTCAGAATACCTTTTGAAGGGA